>NC_133662.1:751734-1062602 GCF_037893015.1 Macrotis lagotis | reverse complement strand
GATTTACAGGTTCTGATGCTGAGCAAAGGGAATAGAGCCAAGAGAACAATTTATACATCAACATTATGAGATGAACAATCTTGTTGGGAGCAACCCCTCTCTGCAGTCCATAGAGCTAGGACAATCGTATTTGACAGATTATGGACTATATTATCCCTAACCAGAGGAAGAAAAACAAAACAAAACAAGATACACAGAAAAAAAACACCCCTGCCGAATCTGATAAACACTTTATGAAAATTATCTCTTATGTATCTCTTTCTCTTAATCCTAATTCCTCATGCCAAAAAACTACTAATTTGTAAATATGTTTAACAAAATATGTATATAAAATGCTAACCTGACCATTCCCAACTGAGGGGAGGGGGGTGGGAAGGGAGGGGGGGAGGGAAACTTTGTAACTTGGAAATATACAGGTACAAATGCATGGGAGCAAGGACACATCCTTGTTTTACTTCATTGGTGACTGGGAAATCTCAAAGAGCATCATCCACTCTCCAGAATCTGGGCATGCATGCCACCATGGAACTGTAGTATAATACTAATGAACTTCTCTGGACAACCAAATTTTGACATAATTTTCCATAAACCCTTGCTACTGACAGTATCAAAGGCCTTGGTCAGATCTACAAATGTTATACAGACCCTTTGTTCTGCTCCTGGTCATTTTTTGCTGGAGTTGTTGGGCAGCAAAATACCATATCAACTGTACCTCAACCCTTTCTGAAGCCACACTGGCTCTCAGGGAGGTGAACATCTTCCAGGGGAAGGATTGGTTTATTGAGAAGGACTCTGGCAAGAATCTTACCAGCATGACTAAAAGAGAAACACCCCTGTGATTGTCACAGGACAATCTATTCCCTTTCCCTTTTTAGAGATGAACAATGGAGGCATCCTTGAATTCTTGGGGGGAAAACCTCCTCATTGCCTTCTAACCTGGCAAATTAATCATATTTGTCTCTTCATGACCCATTTGTTAGGAAGATTTTTTTCTTCTTCAGTTCATTTTAGAGATGAGAAAAACTGAGTCATACATGATGAAGTGACTAGTCCAGGGTTACACAGCTAGTAAGTGTCTGAGGTCAGATCTAAACTCAGCTCTTCCTGATTCTAAGTCCAGAGCTCTATCCTCTGAACCACATAGTAAGTGCTTCTTAAAAGTTTGTTAACTTTATTTGGCTTGTTTAGTCCCCAGAAATGGTCTGGACTCAGTTTCAAACTGTTTCTCCAGAGTTCATTGTTAAAATTTCAGTGTGAGCCTTACAGCTTAGGAATCAGAAAAGGCTAAAAACAGGGCTTAATTTATTATTTTTTTCATTGTTTAACTTAAGAAGATGAAGAAAATTTAATCACGTAGATAAATACGTTTTTGGAGAGCTGGTTATTAAATATTTACTAGTACATTTCTGATTTTGATTTTACCTGGCTTATTGAAAGTCCTAGCTCAAATCCCACCTTCTAATGAGAAGCTTTGCCTAGTCCCCTTTAGTGCTTTTCCTCTGAGATTATTTCAAATTTATCCTTTATCTTGTTTGTCCATAGTGGATTATATATAGTTCTTTACTTTCTCATTAGATCATGTGCCCCTTGAGGGCAAGAACTGTTTTTGCCTTTCTTTGTATCTTCAGAGCTTGTCTGACCCATGGGTAATTATGTGCATACTTGGATCCTGACTCACAGATACTTCCCATCACCCCACCCAACCCTTCCTGCATGGCTCTGTCTTCACTTTCCAAGCTTTTGTTAACCAATTCAACTTCAGTCTTTTGCTTCCACCTTTGTCCTGTCAATGCTTATCCTTTCTAGAATATCAGCTTTGAAGACCTCCATCATATACCTTTTCCAACGTTTGAACCCCTCAGTGCTGAGGCTACAAATTTGTAATCTTCTTTTCACAAGCCACTCATTCCATCCCTCCCCAGTTCCCTCTCATAAGAGGGAAACTACCTAATAACTTCACTGATAACTCTGAGACCTTCTCATCACCTCTTAAGGTGATGGATTTAAGATGTAGAATGAGATATACATTTTTGGACACTATCTAGTGTGGGGAATTTGTTTTACTTATGCATAATTGTACAAGAATTCTATTTTCCCTTTCCCCCAATCTAGTCTCTCACCATGGGGGGGTGGGTGAGAGGGCAACATGGGATATTTAACAAAAAAAGAAAGAAAAGAGGGTCATCAAGGGATTTAAAGTAAAAGAAATGCAGAGAATAGAAGGAAGGTCTGAAAGAAGCACAGAGAAGCAGGATAGCTTAGAAAGGCACAACCTCTATTCATTTTGAACCAAAAAAAAAGGAAAAAAAGCTGTATAAAAACAGAAGTCTGAAGTTTCATATATTTTTTTTTGTACTTAGTATTTATTAAATTCAAAATAAAAAAATTGAGGATTTTTTTCATAAAGCTCTTCTCCTCACCACTTCAAATGAACTCACTATTTTCTTCCTTGGCTCTAGTTTATGATGACTCTTATTTTTAAAAAGTCCAACCCCCTACCCATATCCTTGAACTCATCCTATCTCCTTCATCTGCTTGTTCCTTTAACTAGTTCTTCTCTTTCCTACTTTTAAACTTCTCATTTACTGCTCCTTGCTGCTCACAAACATGCTTGCAACCACCTTCCTCATTCTTAAAAATCCTTTCCCTTGACTCTGCCATCCCCCCAAGCTATCTTCTGTGTCTCTCCCCCCATTTCCTAAAATAATTCCTGCAATAAACTATCGCTTTACTTTCTCACTGCCCACTCACTTTTCAACCTCTTGTAATCTGCTTCTGTCCCCATCACTATCCTGAAATTGCTTTTTCCAAGGTCACATCAATCTCTTTGTTACTATATCCCAGGGCCTTTTCTTAGTATTCATCCTTCTTGATCTTCCAGTGTTAAAAAATGTTGCTTACCCTAGCATTTTCTTCCTTATGTTCTTTTGTGGATCTCTTTCTGCCTACTGGACCAATTTTTCTTGGTCTCCTTAACAGGAATTCATTTTTATTCAGCTCCTTATATATGACCATATCTCAGGGCTCTGTTCTGTTTCTGATCTTCTCTGTCCATATTCTTTCTCATCTCTTCTCAGGGATTCATTTTTCATCTCTTGGACCAACATATCTATTTCTTATCTTTTTTTTCTTTTGAACTCCAGTCCCCCATGTCCAATGGTTCCCCTTAGATACCCCATAGGTATCTCAAACGCAATATGACTAAAACAGAACTCATCTTTTCCTCAAAACCCACCCCATTCTTTAAACTTACCAGTTTGTGCTGAGGGAGCTATCATTCTTTCAGTCACTCAAGTACACACCTTCCAAAATCATTCTCAATTCATCATTCACACTTCCTATAGATACAAATTTACCAAATCTTGTTCTATCATACTCATAATTCTCAAATATTACCCTTCCTTCTTTTCTAACTCCCTTTCTTTTCTGTCTTCCTTCATTGTTTCCTTCCTTCTTTCCTTCCTTCCTTAATCAGGGTTAAGTGACTTGCCCAGGGTCACACAGCTAGTGCATGTCTTAAGCCAGATTTTAACTCAGGTCTTTCTGACTCCAGGGCTGGTACTCTATCCATTGTACCATCTAGCTGCCCTTGGTTCTTTCTATCATATCACTTGACCCTTGCCAATGCCTTCATTATATCTCACTGAGACTATTACATTACCCTACTGATTGCCTTCTCTGTTTCTAATTTCTCTTATTTTTTTTAATCTATCCTTCAAAGAGCTGCCAAAATTATTTTTTTAAAGCATGGATCTGACCATGGTCCTTCCCTGCTCAAGGATCTTCCATGGCTCCCCAGGATCTCTTGCATCAACTACAAATTCCTTTGATATACGTCTAATTTTCTTCATAATATGATTCAAGCTATCTTTTCAGTTTGATTCTATATTATTCACCCCCCCATACTCTGTGCTACAATTAAACCCATCTATTTGTTGTTTCTCCTGTGATATCGAATTTCTTCCCAATTCTATCTTTTTACACAGGTGTCCTCCATACCTTGAATGTCTTGTTTCCTTTCTAAACCCCTTAGTTCTGTCAATATATATTACCCTTTAAACACAATTAATTCAGTTTAAGCCCACAGAACAATACAATGGCTCCTAAATTCCACACACACTATGGTGGTACTATGGATAGGGGCAGTGGACCTGAAGTCAGGAAAATTTCAGTTCAAATCCAGATTTAGACATTTATTAGTTATGTGACTCTGGACAAGTCATTTAACCCTATTTACCTCAGTTTCCTCATCCGTAAAAATAAGCTGGAGAAGGAAGTGGCAAACCATTCCAGTATTTTTGGCAAGGAAACCCCAAATAGAGTCACAAAGAGTTGGACATAACTGAAATGGACTGAGCAACAACAAAATAACAAATTCCCTCCTCTTTGACTTTAGTATGTTGTTTTAGAAGAAAAATTATGAGTTCAGGCATGATTGTTCTGAGTTAGGAAAATTCCTAATAGTTAGGAAGAAATTGGCTTTTTGCCTATTTTTTACATTTTTATTTATCTCTAGTTAACCCCTGACCTTTTTTGTGGTTGAGACAAAATTCAATTTACCTGGGAATTTCTTAAATTTACGTTTATATCTATCTCTAGTTAATCTCTTTCCTCTTTGTGGTAGATGCAAAATTTAATTTACTAGGAACATTTGGATAATAAAATATCAGGTTATTTAAAAATAATAATTTAAGATAATAATATTTTCTGTGGATAGATAGGCACCAGAAAGGAAAGTAAGGGAAAGAGCCAACATTTTCTTGGGACTTATGTTAGCCTGAGTTTTCTGCTCAGAAATATCGATAGAGTTGATGACTTTCAAAAACTCTATTCTCTGACACAGCTCAGTCCTACCTTTGCTTTTCAGGTTAGTAATTAGAGCCTCTTGAAAGTAGTTCAAGCTACTATGAAAATGTTTTGCATGACTACACATTGATAACTATATCAAATTGCTTGCTTTCTCAATGAGAGGGAGTGGCAAGAGCAAGGGAGAGAATTTGAAACTCAGTTTAAAAAATGAACATTAAAAATTGTTTTTCGATGTAATCAGGGAAAATGAAATAATAAAAAGATCCAATAAAATATGAAGTTGAAAAAAAGTGATCCAGGAACATGATTCCTGTCTAACATTTTGAAGAATTTTTTTTCACATTTGATCTATGAATGAAATTGATATATTGGGCATTTTGTATCTTAAGTGAGGTTAGGGTTGAGTAAATCAATCATTTCACCCTTCTCAAGGCTTAGTTCAAATGCTACCTCCTTTAAGAGTCTTTTCTAATTTCTCTAGAATTCCCCTCCCCCATCACTGCAGATTTTTAAAAAAATTATATCCTGTATTTAGTTATCTGTGAACATGTCTCATCCCCACCCCCCAATAGAGTTGAAATCCTTTGAAGGCAGGGATTGTGTCACATGTGCATTTGTATCACAAAGTTGCATTCTATTTTATTGTTCACATTTCTATTTGTATTTTGTGGTATTGATAGGCACTTAAATACTTGTTGATCAACTGATTGGAAAAAACTTTGGATTTGAGGTCAAATGACCTGGGCTCAAATCTTAAATACTGATTATTGTTGCTTGTACTTTGTTCTTGAAGGGTACAATGACATCAGGGAGGTGATACCATGGCATTCACATGATTTGTAATTGAGTAAAGGGTACTGTTACTAGCCTCACTTTCTTCTCCAGGACCAGATATGGATCAGAATGACTGGAGATGTAGTAGGAGACCTTGCCTTTTTAAAGGTCTAAGTTTGGATGAGGCAATGCCCATTTAATAATTTAGGTTATAAGAAACAAGACAGAGGGGCAGCTAGGTGATATAGTGAATAGAGCACTGATCCTGGAGTCAGGAGCAACAGAAGGGCTTCAGACTCTTGATACTTACTACCTGTGTGACCTTGGGCAAGTTACTTAACCCATTACCCCACCAAAAAGAAAGAAAGAAAGAAAGAAAGAAAGAAAGAAAGAAAGAAAGAAAGAAAGCAGAGAATGACCCCTTTTACCAAGAGATGATGATCATCCTCCTCCTCCTCATAGATCACATTGATGTTAGGCACTGTGCTGAGTGTTTTACAATTATCTCATTTAATCTTCACAACAATCCTAAAAGGTAGGTGCCATTATTATTTTCTATTGTGGAATTTGTTGTTGCTCATTCGCTTCAGTCTTTTCCACCTCTTCATGATTCTATTTGAGTTTTTCTTGGCAGAGATACTGAAATGGTTGATATTTCCCTTTCTTATTCGTTTTTTTTTTGATTAAGGAAACTGAAGCAAACAGAAGTTAAAGTGTCTAGCCCAACTAGTAAGTGTGAATCACATAGCTAGTAAGTATCTGAAGTCAGTTTTGAACTCAAGGCTTTCCTAACTCCAGGCCCAGTGCTCTATAAACTGTACCATCATTATTTCCTGTGTGACTTTGGACAGGATACTTGACTTCTTTTTAATTTTTTAATCTCAAATACCCTTTAATAGTTACAGGAATAAGACAAAATGATACATATTAAATTAGGAGCTAACAGTTTTTTAGATAAACTCAAAAATTAAGTGGTTTGATTACAGAAATACTGATATACTAACAGCATATTTTGAATTTCAGAAAATAATACAGAAATGACCATAATTCAAATACTTGCAATTCAGAAAACTATACTCCCCAGGAAAATAATAAAAATTATAATCTTAAGGTAAAATATCTATTTTTTAACTAAAAACCATATAAGAGATAAAATAAGCTTAAAAGCAGAACTTTAGAATTTATGAAAATTAACTATATAAAACCACTTATTATTACAAAAGTACTATTTATTACTCACAAAATATTTTCTATATGAATAATTGTTTTTAAGTTGCATTATTTTTAAACTGATAAATCCTTGATTAGAAAAACCCTCTTGGAAAAATACTTTGGATGTATCTTGAACTGATTTAAGAAATAGTCTAAAATAACTTTAGGGTCTTGTAAATGTTTCTATTAAAGCACAGAAGAATAAGTGACATATATCAGCTTCATACAGAATCAGCACATGTTTTATTATGATCCATTTAGAGAAAGTACCACATGTCAAAAAGCAATATCAATAATATTTTTAAAACTCTCATATGTTCATACTATTTTTTCCACTTTACTAAAATGTTTTTATAAAATTATATTTTATATATATGAATATTTATATATTATATATAAATTATATAAAATATATAAATATATTTATAAAATTCTTTACTAAAATTCTTTATAAAATTTCTTTGACAATTTCATTTTCAGTTCATGTGACTTGCACATTTTGAAAGAAAAAACCTGCCCTGTTTTTGTTTTTTGCTACACTTCTTGCAAACATTTAAAAAAAAAAGATCATTTTAAAGACTTGACGGTTGAACAAAGTACACATCATTCACACATTTTACAAAGCATTAAATTTTATTTTAAATCTGCAATTTAGAATATTGACAGACAAAAATATTTACACAAACGATTGAAAGGCCATGTCAGAATCTAATAAGTAATGAAAATCTATATCAATAAAATGTTATTTACCCCCCCATCAAGCTTCCATTAATGAATCTCAGTTGCAAACTTTACTATGTATGAAATTCAAATTGACAACTCCCATTCTGTTGATCAGGTAACATTGGGTTTTTTTTTTTTTTTTTTTTTAGGTTTTTGCAAGGCAAATGGGGTTAAGTGGCTTGCCCAAGGCCATACAGCTAGGGAATTATTAAGTGTCTGGGAACCGATTTGAACCCAGGCACTCCTGACTCCAAGGCCGGTGCTTTATCCACTACCCACCTAGCAGCCCTCTGATCAGGTACCATTGTTAATGTTAATTCCAATAGAGATTCCAGTTGCTCCAGAAACTTGCTTGAAGTCCTTTTGTTTCCATTAGGTACTACTATCACTAGTATCTTATAAATAAAATCTTTAGTCTTTATATGGCACCTCCTGGTTTTAAAAGCTCATTTTGATCTTTTAGTTTATAAAATTTCATATAGAAAGAAGATATATTTTTTAGGTAAGTCCTTGAAATTTATCTTTTTTTAGATAGACATTTTTATTGGAGTAGAGATATTTTAAAGTTTTTAGTTCTTCTATGAAAGTTTTTATTTTGATTTTCCAAGACTGTAACTTGATTTTCCAGACAACATATTCCTTTTTCTTTCTTTGGTATTCTTGAGTAGCTTCTCTATTTTCATCATTCTTATTTTTCTTTTCAATTGTGGATCATCTGTTTTGGTTGTCTGAGATGTTAGAATACTGGAGAAGTTATCGCTACTGTCTGTGGAAGGTTAGTATTGCTGGTGTGGCAGGAATCTCTTAAGACTGCATATCTCATTATGCCATCTATTCAACCCCTTTTGTTGCTGGGGACAAGATATCTATGAACACTGAAGAATTGTTGTTCCTTGCAGAGTAGTTCTTATAAGTCTTTGTTAATGCCTTTGCCCCAGTACTCCACCTGTGCTTTGATTGGACAATTGTTATGCTTCACTTAAGACAATGACAATGTTTGTCCAGTGCTAGTCTGGTAAATACATTGGGATAGACACAGATGGGACTGTTGAAACTCCAGGATTTTCTGTCTCCCTTTCTCTCTTCAGAAGAAAGATCAGTCAAGAATTTTTTTTTTCTAAGAAAGGTGCCTGCTAAAATCCCCAGCTTTCTATAGGTGAAGAGCCTATTGCTATGAGATGAATCCTGAGAATCTTCACTATCTGGACAGGATAATACCTGCACTGTCTGTACTTGAGCAGGGGAGGAAGGTAGATTACTGAAGATGATCCCCTGATTCAGTATTTGTTCTCCAGAAAGATGTACAACTGTCATTGGTGCATTTCCTTTTAGTGACATCTGTTGAGCAATGTAAGAGATACTGGTTTTATCTGGCTGTGGTCCTGTCTCTCAACTGTTGCTTTTGTGGGAATGCTTATAATCAACTAAGGCCAATCCCAAAGTCTATTGGGTTCCCTGGATGGAAACGGGTCTAGTTTGCTCATATTCTTTTTTCTTTGCCCAAAGTGGTCTCCCTCTGGGCCAAGGCAGGGTGGAATTGGAACTCAGCCCAGTCTGTCTTCGTGTCCCCCTTACATAATAATAATACCAGAGTTCAGGCTGTGGCAGACACATGGCATGGTCTACTGGTCTACTTAGGCCGAAGCTGGAAGAGTCCAGAGGAAGGGGCATTATTTAACTTCTTATCTGCAAAATGAAGGACTTGGCCTCTGATTTTTAGGGTCTTTTCTACCTCTAAATTTTGTTATTCATCCAGCTCTTTAATTCCAAGAGTCTGGTATGGAATTGCGCTAAAAAGGATGACTAGGGTTTCAATGAGTGGAGAAGGTCAGGAGGGGAGTAACTCTTGTGCCTTGCCACCCATGAGACCAAAGGATGGTTCATAAAGGTGAAAAAACCCTGAGTTTTCTTACTCTTCTTACTCTTACTAACTGTGCAACCCTCAGTAAACCCTCGTCTGTAAAATGAGAGGAATGGACTAAATGATCTCTAAAATCTTTTTTTAGCACTTAATCTATGATCTTATGACCTTCTAATAAGAAGGTCATAAGAGGCAAGGAGATGGTCTTGTGATGATTTACCTTGAATCACCCTGCCCAGGGTCCTATTTCCTTCTCTCCCCTTTGCTGCCTCATCTGGCTTTTGTTAGTTTGCCACTATTCTAGAATCGCTTTTTCTGTGTCCACAGTTGAGCCATCATGGAGAATAATCCAAGAGCTGGCCGGAAGAGCAGGAAGCTTGGATCTAGACGTCGGCATCAAATGAGGACAGTAGCAGATGAGGAAGATCCTTCAGCCCCAGATACTGAGCAGTTGCCCTCCCAAGTCACAGAGGAGCTACAGGATTTCTTCAGGGAATGTGGAGCTGAACATAAGGGTTTCATCACTAGAGAAGATTTGAGGGTGAGGTCATGGCTGCATGGCCAGAGGGGTAGGCTTTTCCTTCCCCTTCCCTCCCCTGCTCCAGCACCCCAAAATATCTCTTCCACTGGCCCTAGTCTTTTCTTACTATAATTCATGGATTCCCACTTCCCACCCACCCCTGCTCAAGACTATAAGTCATTCTTGTCCTACCTTCAAAACCTGTTTTCAGGAAATAATTTGAAAGTGACTCAATTCTAAGATGCAGATGATGAACAAGTTCTATTGCTGGCCCAGTCCCAAGGAGAATTTGCATCTTAATAGAACTTTAAGTCAAAGGAATGAATTCTTTTTCTTTTTTTAGTTTTTTTTTTGCAAGGCAATGGGGTTAAGTGGCTTGCCCAAGGCCACACAGCTAGGTAATTATTAAGTGTCTGAGGTCGGATTTGAACTCAGGTACTCCTGACTCCAGGGCCAGTGCTCTTATCCACTGAGCCACCTAGCTGCCCCCAAGGAATGAATTCTTAATGGTGAAATTTAAAGTCTCAGCAGATGGTGGTGGTGGTGAAATCTGAGGTAGCATGATGAGGTATGAAGAATTTCATGTCAATATAGGACCTGGGTTTTATTTCTGCCACTGCCACTAGCTATATGATATCGGATAAGTTATTTCTCCCCCTTGACCTCAGTTTCCTCATCTGTGAAATGATGCTTGGGCTGAATGTCCTTTTCAGCTAAGTGTTAGAGATTCAATATGGCTCTAATATGCCTTTGGGGGCTCCTGTTTAGGTGTGATTCTTACAGTCACATTGATCATAGAAAAGCCTTAGGATCTTGTATGCAGGTACAGGGCTGGCCATATGCAGGGACTGAGCAAGTGGTTATTCACATGCATAATATGATGTGAATTCATAAACAAACAGTTGAATGCATGAATAAATGATTGATTAAATTAATTGTTGAATGAATCTGTTGAATAAATGAATGAATGAGTGAGTGATGAAAGATTGAATGAATCGTTACCTAACTGATTTCTCTCTCTAGGATGCTTCCTGACCATCTGAACTTTCTCTAACAGATCTCCCAGCTGAGTACCTTCCCCTCTCTCAATCTTTCTTCTTTGTATATACTCCCTTTCTCTCCTTGAGATCAGGGTCCTCTTGTATTTGTACTGTGGCTTTTGATTTGACTTAACTGACTGAATGTACGGATGAATGCAGTATAGATGCATTTGAACAAGACCATAGAACATTGCTGCAAAAACTATCTCCTTCACTGGCCCTTTTAATGTGCCTGAAATTCCTTCCATTAGAATTGTTCCTTTGGGTTGAGGCATTATTGACAGGATTTGAATTCAAGACTCATGACTTCAAGTTCAGAGGTCTTCCATTAAATCAGGTCCCTAAAAAGAATATGATGAATACTGAAGACTAGGTAATGTGTAGAGAGGGAAAGAGACTAGATTTGAAGTTAGAAGACCTGGGTTCAAATCCAACTAGTGACAGGAAGCATACAGCTAATAGACCTGTATGTCCTTGAGTAAGTCATTTCCATTTCTGGACCTCTGTCTTCTTATCTATAAAATAAGGGGAGAGGTGAATTAGATGATCTCTGAAATCTCTATCAGTTCCAGAATGCCAGGACTCTATTGTTTCATATTTTTTTCCAAGGAAAGGTACTGTTTGGATGTCGTTTAAATTTTGGGTCATATGGCACTCTCATCCTAAGAACTGGTCTCAATTTTTCCTTTTCTCTTCCAGAAGGCAAAGTTCAGTTTTGTGAGTAGTCCTGAAGAGCTAGAGCTAATCTTTGATTGGATGGACCTGGAAAGGAAAGGAAGACTCACATCCAAGGAATTTACCTCTGGATTCAGTATGTCTCTTAAGGTGGAATTGGGCTAAAGGGATGAAAAGGCAAAAAAAGGCAAAATGGAATGGTACTTAGTGGTGCCAAGACCCCACAGTAGTCTCATGCCTAAACGTCTTACTTTGGAGAAGCTTTCAAGATTCTCTCTAAATCAACATTTATTGAGTACCTACTGTATGCTTGAGACCATCTATTCAGACTCCTTAATTTTACAGATTTTTTATATCAGTGATTTTCCTCTGATATTTTATCGTGTCATGGAAAGGACTCTGTGTTTTTAAAAGTTTTGATGATGGAACCCCAATATATGCAGGTCTTACCAAGCTGAAAATATATATGCTTGGTGATAGATTCATGTTCATAAAGACATCACAAAGTGAACCTAGGGATAATGACCTGTTTGATCATAGACACTCTGGAATAATATTGACCAAGCTATGGAGGGTAGTGATCCGCCACAGTGGAGACAGTACCGCATCCCTGAAGTATAAATTCTTGAAATGCTGAATCAAAAAATTTAAAATAAAAGTGACCTTACATAGCATGTAGTTGAATTCCCTCATTTTATAATTTATGATTATAGAGACCCAGAGAAGGAAGAGACTTGTATAAATTCACACAGAAAGTTCCTAAAATAACCAGGATTTGACTAATAGATAATAGACACAGATGGATAGATAGAAAGAAAGAAGATATAGCCAGATGAATGGTAGATAGAGATAGGTAGATAGCTAGAGCTAATTGGATAGATTTAGATAAATAGGTAAAGATGGAAAGGTAGGTAGAAATAGGTAGATGGATGGATAAATAGAAATACATATAAGTAGAACTAGCTAGCTAGAGAGGTAGATGATATAAATTACTAGATAAAAGAGATAGATTGAGATAGGAAGATAGAGAAGCAAATAGAGATGGAGAGGAAGATAACTAGATTTGTAGATAGAGATGGGTAGATAGAGTTGAGATAAAGCTAGCTAGCTAGAGGTAGGTAACAAGCTAGCTAGAGATAGGTAAGTTGGTAGAGATGGATAGATAGAGGTACAGATAAATGAAGCCCTTACTATGTTGCTGACACTGTGCTAAACATTGAGATTGCAAATACAAGCAAAATCCAAAGACCATTCTGCCCTCAAGGAGCTTACATTCTAAGCAGGAAAGATAGCATATAAAAGCAAACTGAAAGAGACAAAGGAGGTTCTGGGTCTTTGGTTTTAGTTCAGTCTTCAAATTGTGGTCATCTAGTTTTATTCATGTATGCTTGCTCTTGCATCTATCAGATTTGAAGACAAACCCTTGCCCTCAATGTCTAGTACATAGTCCCTAAAATTGGAAGAGACATCACAGGTGATCTCTAACCCCCTTATTTTACAGATGAAAATAGTGAGACTCAGGTAGTTTTGGTGACTTGCTTGGGATCACACAGGTAGTTTTAGAGGTAGGATTTGAACCCTGGATCTCTGATTCCAGAGAAAGTTATCTATTTCCAAGCTCCCTCTTTTCATAGTTCAATGATTCTATAACCATTTCAAAGGTGAAGAGATACAAGTTTAGGATAGAAGGACCCTCAGTGCTACACATAAGGGGACAATTTGCCAGGCCTGGGAGGGATGAAGCAGTGAAGGATCAAGAATAATGATTCAAAAATGAAGAGTTAATTGAGGGTTGTCCTTTCCTTGCTGCTAGAGAATGTCTTTAGCTCCCAAACCAGGATCCCAGGGCCAAGGAAGAGGAAGACTCGGACATGGATCTTCTCCAAGGAGGAGCCTACCAGCTTTCAGCCCCTGGAGGAGGCTGACCCAGAAGAGAGGAGATGGTTCTTGTCCTTCATGGAACAGCTGGGGACCGACCACTTAATTCTTGAGTAAGGCAACATGGAGATCATCTACCTCTGTCCTCCACTGGGAAATCTGGGACTTGGGAACAGAAGGGCTAACCAGAAGCAAAATTGTCAAGTGAAAGGGACCCCTTAGGACCCTACCCCTCCACCTTTTGGCATTTACTTAGCTCCCAGGCCTCCCCCACTTTCAACTATGCGGGATGTCCCGCCTCTAAGCCTACCCTGGCTGAGATGTTAGGAATGCAATAAACTTTATTGGTATTGTCCACACCCCACAGACCATACTATTCAAGGAATTTTCATGGCAAAGATACTGGAGTAGTTTGCCATTTCTTTCTCCAGTGTATAGAGGTAGAATGACTTGCACAGGGTCACATAGTTAGTAAGTCTGAGTTCAGATTTGAACTAAGGTCTTCCTGATTCCAGCCCAGTGCTCTGTCCATTGAGCCACCTCATTGTCTCCTACTTAAAAGGTTACTCTCTCATAAAGAATAATACCCAATAATAAGAGTAATAGTTGTCATTTAGATGAGTTTTTAAAATTTACAAAGCATATTACATACAGAACCTGTTTTGAGCCTATATATAACCTACTGAGACAGTAGTGATATTATAGAAGTGTAGGTCCATTTTAGGTTTATCTTCTGAGAGGTGATAGCAGAGGACCTGATTTCAAATTCTGACTCTGTTGCTTACTTCCTGTGGAACCTTTTGGTAAATCACTTCATTTTTGTTAGACATCTATAAAATAGGAGGGTTGGACTAGATTAGTAGTTCTGAAACCTAGGGTCTATGATCTTTAAAAAAAAAAAAAATATATATATATGAAATATATCTCTCTATATAAATTTATGTTATATATCTATATGTTTATAGATATGTTGGCATTATATATAGTTCATATATAGTCAACTATTTCAGTATAATTATTTCCTTTGTAATTTTTTTAATGCATTTCACTTGTATTTCATTTTATGCATTTAAAAATATTACATAGCACCTCATATGTGTTAGACCTAGTGTTGAGGACTTCATAAATTTGGTCTCATTTGATCCTAACAACAGTTCTGATAAGTGAGTGTTATAGTTGCCCCCATTTTATAGTTGAAGAAACTGAGACAAAAATTAAGTTATTTTCCTGAAGTCACCCAGCTAAAAATTATCTGAACCAGATTTGAACTGAAGTCTTCCTGACTTCATTTTACCACTCTGTTGACAAAGCATCTAGTCTGCTTGTGAGGGATCTTAGCTGTTCCTCTATACAATGTAATTGCTACTTCCAGGTAGCTAGTCTGACATATCTGGTTGGTAGTGATCAACATTTAGTCACCAAAATTTCAGGCAGCAGAGACTGTCATCTCCAAAAGGTCCCCTTGGAAATATACCAATGGTCTCTGGGAAAAGAACTCTCTGATCCTGTCCTATTTTCATAAATTAGTTACTACAGTAACTGATTAAAATCTTGGGCTCTGAAGAAACAAGGAACAAGACCTTTTCTAATTCTCGGCTCTCTCCCAACAAACACTGCCCATTTCAACCCCTAGAATAGAACTCCTCTCTTTCCCTCAGTCAGACAGAAATCTGGCAGTTGTGGAAGAAACTGCGGCAGGAGGAACCTCACTTGGTGGGGAATCTGGAGGGCTTCCTGGCCAAAGTGACTAGTCGTCTTCAGGAGACTCGGGCTGAGAAGGAGGCTCTGCAAATGACCCTGAAAAAGTGAGTATGGTCAAATCAGAAGAAATTAAAATAAAAGAATAATGAGGTTATAACTTGCTAACAGTTCTATGCTAACAAAACAAAGACCACAAGAGATAGAATACTTTGATAAAAGATATATAATAAGTATAAATGTATATAAAATTTTAGAAGACCAGATAGAAAATTTAAATAACCTACTCTCAGAAAGGAAGTAGATCTAGCTGTAAAGGAACTACCAAAGGAAAAAATTTCCTGGTCCTGATGGATTCATAGGGGAATTTTGTCAAACTTTTAAAGAGTTAGTACTCATAATTCACAAATTATTATCAAAAATTAAAGGGAGGGGCGGCTAGGTGTCGTAGTGGATAAAGCACCAGCCTTGGAGTCAGGAGTACCTGGGTTCAAATCTGGTCTCAGACACTTAATAATTACCTAGCTGTGTGGCCTTAGGCAAGCCACTTAACCCCATTTGCCATGCAAAAACCTAAAAAAAAAAATTAAAGGGAATAAAGGTGGATCTAGTTAATGACCTGCCTGATACCTCTTTCAGGTTGTTTATCATGGGTTTGAGAAACCTCAAAGTTATTGAAAGGAACTAGACACCCCCGACTTAGGAGATGAAGAATCAAGGTCAGGGTCACATGGGGATTGAGGTAGGGAGAAGGAGTAACCAAGGGTTATATGGAATGACAAGTGCAACACAGCAGAGGAACAAGAGATTGGGGTGGTTCAAGGAAATATGGGCCTCAAGATGATATATAGGGGTAGATGTAAAAATGATGTATGGCTAGAATGTTCCATTGGTACCCTTGAAATGTTTCTTTCTGGTGAGCTTATGTACTACCATAAACTCTATATAGAGGTTCCATAGAATGAGCAGGTTTGGATGGGTAATGTTTTTGCATGGGTAGATGGGATGTCCAAATCATTGAGATTCCAGTTCTATTTGAATATGTGCCCTAGGGAGCCACTATGATCTTCTCTAAGTGTTGACCCCTATGGCCCACAAACCCCACACCCACCAAAATAAAGGGGCTATGTGTGTTCCCTCTCTCCCCAGATGTGATGATGACCACCACCGTGAGGTTCAGCAGCTCTATGAGGAAATGGAACAGCAGATTCACAGTGAGAAACAGCGAATCCAGGCAGAAGTGAGTTTGAATCTTAAGACTCTTCAGCATCTGCTTCAGTCCACATATAGTGTCTCCTCTGCAGAAGGGGTCTGCAGTCCTGTAACCAAGCCCTAGCTGCCTGTGTCTGGGAAAAGTATTGATGTATCAAATGAGATCATATTTGTCAAGCCCTTAGCACATGTCTGGAACACTGTTGGGTGTGTGTGTGTGTGTGTTTGTATGTGTGTGTGTATGTTGTTGATGGCAAAGATCCTAGGGTGGTTTGCCATTTCTTTCTTCAGCCCATTTTACAGATCAGGAAACTGAGGTAAAGAGGGTGAAGTGACTTGCCCAGGGTCATACAGATAGTAAGTGACTGAGACTGTATTTGACTATGAAGATGAATCTTTCTCATTCCTCAGTGGCTTGGAATCCACTGAACCACCTAGCTACCCTGCCTGGAACTTGGTATGCTTAAAAAAATGCTTATTCTTTTCTCCTTCCTTCCTTTGGAGTTTTTGGATCTGGATTAAATCCTGACCCATCACTTACTATTTTGTTGGCAGGAGGGTTTTACCCTCTTTGGACCTCATTTTTCTTATTTACAAAATGAAGGGATTGGATTAGATACCAATGATAATAATAATAATAATAATAGCATTTATATAACACTTGAAAATTAACAAAGTATTTTAAATTTAAAAATCATTTGATCCTTATGATAACCTTGGAGGTAGGTACTGTTATTATCCCCATTTCAGTTGAGGAAACTGAGGAAGGGAGAGGTTAAGTGACTTGCCCAGGGTCACACAGAGATTATATACCTGAGGCTAGGTACTCCAGGTAGAGACATCTATATGCTTTCTTTTTAGGATTTTGCAAGGCAAATGGGGTTAAGTGGCTTGCCCAAGGCCACACAGCTAGGTAATTATTAAGTGTCTGAGGCCACATTTGAACTCAGGTACTCCTGACTCCAGAGCCAGTGCTCTATCCACTGCGTCACCTAGCCACCCCAATCTATACACTTTTTGTTGTTGGTGGTCCATTGTTTTTTGGAAAGGACCAGAGACATCAGGTTAATGTCTTAACTCCATCATGAATTGGATTTAAATGAGGATGAGCAGCACAAAGTCATCAGCCTTACTGTCTCTTCCGGTCATGGAAATGCAGTGGCAAGACAAAAATCAGTATCCCACCTGTCTATTTTCATCCTCCTCCTCCTTCTCATCATCATCATCATAGTCCCAGGCATCATTGTTGTTATAATATGGCCCCTGAGATTCATTCTAAATTCTGGATCTGTGGGGAATGGAATAAACTGATCAGAAAGGACCCAATCTAATTAAAATCCAGAAAATCCACTTTACAATATGCTCTCAAAAGTTAACCTTTGAAGATCTTACAAGTCTTTGCTTATAAGAAGGATAAGAGGGCTCACTTCCTTCTCCTTTTGGAAAGCCCCATTGTGGTGGTGGTGGTGGGGGTGCCAAGGAAGGGACAGCAGAGCTTCCTTTCCCAAAGGATTCCCTTAAATTTGAAACCCTGCTTTCTGGGCTAATGAACATCTCCCACATTCAGAACCTGAAATTATGTTAAACTTGTAATTAAGATTTTGTTAATGACCACACAGCCCCTACATCCAGTTTTGCTACAGTAAATGAAAGAGAAGCAAAAAACATTTCACAATACATCCAGAGCCACACCCTGATTCTCTTCAATCCAGCCTGCCTGGGGATATTTTCTAGGGGACTGTAAATCTACTGCATAGAGGTTACCAAAACCCTGGAACTGCCCCAAACAAATCAGAGTGACCTTCATCTCTGGTAAGAGCTGCCCTTTTGTCTTCAATAATGACTCACATTTTTATAGCACTTTAAGACTTATAAAGTCCTTTATTAAAACAATCTCATGAGGTAGGTGGTGTATACATATATCACCCCTTCCCCATTTTATAGTTGAGGAAACTGAGGCCCAAAGACTTGCTCAGAAGCACCCCAGGACTAAGTATGGGAGCCTGGAGAATCCCAGAGCCTTCCATAAAGACCTCTACCTACATTCATCATGTCTACATATTTCTTGCATCCTTTCAGGAGAATGTGGACTGGTGGAGGTTGCCATGGCAACTTGGTGGCCTGCTGGCTTTTTAGGCATCAGTGAACCCACCTGGGAGTGGAGAGTCTATTTCTCTTCTCCATATAGTGGTTTGCTTCATCAAAGTCCTGGCTGGTGGCCAAGTAGGTCAGAGGAATGAAATATTACCTATGAGGACTGGAAGGCAAGAGAGACTTTTATCAGACTAGGAGCGAGAGGCTGTGTGGTATGATGGGTATAGGAATCAGGAAATCTGGGTTCTCTTGTAAGCTCTGCCACTGCCTTGCTGTGTGACTTTGAATAAATCACTTTCTCTTTTGGCCTCAGTTTTTGTAAAAAATAAAAAATTTCTAGGGTCATATTTAACTTAACATTCTTCTCTAGGAGACTCAGATGTTACTGAACAAGCTAGAACTGGATGTCAAATTTTGGTTTCTCCTAGTAATTACTCTATAGGAAAGCCTCAGGGACCAAAGGGAATGGGGTAGCCTTGGAGGGACTAAGAGGAGGTTCAAAGAGCTGGCACTGACCAAAGCTCTCTTTTTTTCCCCCCCTCTTCTTCCAGAGCGACACTCAGGGCCTGGTCTACAGTTCCATGATACACCATGCTCTAGAGGCCAAGGAACAGGAGGTGCAATACTTAGCTGAGGGCCAGAGAGAGGTGAGAAGATTCTGACAGGGTCTTTTAGGGAAGGAAGGGTGATGAAGCCCATTGGCCCTCTTCTAAAGTGGGCCAGTTGCACAGTTGAGATTTCAGACCATTCTAAAATTTCCTTTCATCCTTCCCTTTAAATACTCCCCAACTTCTTGGGTCATCCTTAGCTCCTGGTCCAATGTTCTAGGAAGTTCTCTTTGTGTCTTCTCAAATCCTTTTCTGGATTCTGGAACTTCCTTTAGGATGTTGCAGCTGCCAACTTTATTCCTCTTTTGGAGGTGTCTATCGCTCTGTGCTGAAATCATAGCCTAACCTAAAAGACTGATAATTGGGCTGCTGTTCCAATAACTATCCACATATGTCTTCCTATTCTTTCTTTTCCTTTTTCCTTTTCTTTTCAATTTATGGAATAAAATAAGCATTTCATGTCACAGTATAATAAAAAGATGATTGCACATGAAACTGAAGATAAGTGAGGAAACAGGATGGGGAGGGAGAGAATTTTAGAAGGTGTATAGATTAAGATATAGGAGGATATAGAGAAAAGATAAAGGAGTGACTTTTGGAGGAGTGGGTAAAATAAGAAATTAGAGGGAGATAGATAAGGTAAGGTAAGATAAGAAAGGGGGAAGATAAGGGAACAGGAATAGGGCAAAAAGAGACTGAGAAGGAAAATAGTGAGTAAAATTAAGGAGGGAAATTCGTAAATAGTAATGAA
Source organism: Macrotis lagotis (assembly GCF_037893015.1). Lineage (NCBI taxonomy): Eukaryota > Metazoa > Chordata > Mammalia > Peramelemorphia > Peramelidae > Macrotis > Macrotis lagotis. The sequence goes on along the minus strand of NC_133662.1, from coordinate 1,042,747 downwards.
AATTTTGAATGTGAATGGGATGAACTTATATTTGACAAGTGTATAGACTTAAGATTTGGGGGATAAGAATTCCTCCTTCCTTTACTCCTGGAGTCCCTATACCCAACTTGTTCCAGGTCTGCTATGTTTTCCCAGGTCCTGGACTGGGATAACCATTTCCACATTTGGTTTTCAGAGTTCACAGTTTTTTCTACCTACCTTTCCAGAGGGGTAGAAAATCTCTTTTCCTTTAGTTTTACAAAGATGAAGTTTGACTTTTTCAAAAGAAACTCAAATATAGAGGATAATGGAAAGGGAAAGAAACTGTAAACAAAGATAGTGGAAGACTGGCCTTATCCAAGAGAATAATCCTTTGGGCTGGGCTGAGTTGGACTGGCTTCTTTCTCCCCTCTGTAGTTGGAGGCCCAGATCAACTTACTGAGAAGCAAGCGCCATGAGGTCAGCATGGAGAACCAGAGACTCCAGGAAACCCAGAGGGCTTTGACTGGGCAACTGGAGCAGGTCCAAGGGCAGCTGCAAGTGACTAGGAGACACCTGAATCAAGCAAAGGGCCAAGTGGTGTGGCAGGTGGAAGAGGAGACCAGGTAAGTAGTTGCTCAAGACTAGGGTGGAAAAATGAAGTGGGAGGATGATAGTGAAGGAGAGGAGTATAATGGAGGCCCGGAACTTCAGGCTCTCCCACCCATATACTCCAAGTAAGGGAACCATTCAGCCAGTGATGATAGCAATACTAGTTATGATAATAGTGTGTATTCATAGGGTACTTTTCTATTTACCAAGAATTACCCTTTGAGGTAGGTGGGACAAGTGTCATCCCCATTTTATAGATGAGGAATTTGAGACTAGAGATAAAGTGATGAGTCTAGATTAAGTAAGGGTCAAAACTGAATGTTATGGAATTGAAGTGCTTCAGTGAACCTCAAAAGTTTTCTGGTGCAACTTATATTCAGGGACAGGTAGTTGTAGTCATGTGTTGGAGTTAGCTACCACTGACTCTCAGAAAGCTATTAAATTTTCAGTCTGAGTATTTATACCTCAGCAAATACTACAGATCAATACTTGATTTATCATTTTATTGATTATTTAGTCTTAAGAAAATGATGGAGAAAATGTTAACAATGTAGATAAAAAGTGTGTTGTGCCTCTTTTTTTTTGAAAACTAGTTGTTTAAACATTTACTAGCACGCTAATGGACTAATTAGCACAACTAATGTTGCTGTTAGGGTGTACAATATTTTTCTGGCAGAACATAATTCTTATAGGAGTTTTTGCATTCAACCTTAGTGACTTGCCTTTGTTCCAATCTTCTATACATAACTTCATAAAAATCTGGGTTGGTTGGATTTCCTATGCATTCACATTGGTCTCTTATGCAACTCTCTTTTTTTCTCCTCACTGGGATATTTTCTGTTTGTGTCTTCAGGATTTCATCCTTGAAAGATCATTTTACTTCTTTAACTGACTTTTCCTTCAAAATCTTAAGCCATTGAATCCTACCATTTTTTGTCCTGAACACTCTGAAGTTTGCTATCCCTAATTCAAGGGTACTTGTCAGACTGTCTAACTTTCCCTTCTATTTCCATCATAAACTCAATGATGGAGCAATCTCTTGCCACCATGATTCCTGTCCTTCTGGGTAGTGAGAAACAGGTCTAGAAAAGAGGTTCTTTGTCACTTCTAGCTTTAGAAAGATGAAATTAATAACAAAGCAAGAAACAAATTAATTAGTTCTGCTTTTAGCAGAGTGCTAACTGATGATTGGATTGTTAAAGTTTCCCATCACAGTATCATGCCACTGTACAATATGTTTTCCAAAATCTTCATCTAATTCCTCCTTCTGTCCCAGTGGTCTGTAGTATATCCCTATAATAATATTATTCCTGTTTCTTCTTTCACCAATATTTACCCAAATATCCTCTGATACCAGTCTTCCACATTTCCTCACCTGAATATCTTTATATCTATATCTATGAATAGTTACCCACCCTACCTCCCCCACCCTAACCTTCTGACAGACTGCTCTTTTTTGTTTATTTTTAAATTTTTAGTGCTATAATTTGTTTCTAGGTTGCCTTTATTTCCTAATATATCCTTTCTGCTTCCCAGTAAAAATAATAATTATTATGTGTTTTTCAATTGTTTTGGTCATGTCTGACTCTCTATGATCCCATTTGGGGTTTTCTTGGCAAAGACACTAGAATGACATGCCATTTCCTTCTCTAGCTCATTTTTAGCTGAGGAAACTGAGGCAAATAGGATGAAGCAACTTGCCTTGAATCACACAGCTAGTAAGTGTTTGAAGTCAGATTTGAATTCAGGAAGATGAATTCTCCTAACTGTAGGCTTGGCAGTCTATCCATTGTGCCCCTTACCTACCACTAGCTATAAAATGGCATTAATAATAGTGCCCACCACCCAGTATTATTATGAAAATCCAATGAAAAGGTGCTTAGTTCAGTCCCTGACTTGACAAAGGACTTCCCTTCTCATATCCTGTTCTTTTTCATTTAATCCAGTCCCTGATAAATTGCTAAATGGTGTGATGATTGGGGACTATGTATCCTATACCCTCCTAGCATACAGAATGGGGACTGTCTATACTTTCTGATTCATAATAGGCTGTAAAAATTCTTAGAATCTCAGAAGACAAAGGGACCTTAGAGGCAGGGTGTGTGCTAGAACTAACTTGAACAAGCTGGCTAAAGCCCATTGTTTAATTTTCAGAATGAACATATATATACCTTGAAAATTGGCAAACATTAAAAATCAGGGCATGATTTATTGTTTTGTTGGTTGTTTGGGTTTAAGAATGTGGAGAAAATGTTAATAATGCAATGTTTTTCCTCTTGAGAGCTGGTTGTTAAACATTTACTAGCAAATCCCTGCTCAGAAGCCAACCTACCCAGACCAAGAATCCTTGCTACAAGGTCCCCAACAAATGGCTAACTAGTTTCTAATGTCCAATCTACTTCTATCCAAAGCAGTTCTTTCCATTTAAAGACAGTTTTGTTAGGAGTCCAAAATCTGACTTTCTAAAACTTTCTCCAGTATTTTTAACTTTGTATTTTGAACAAATTTGATCTCTTTTCCAAAACCTGTCCTTTAAATGCTTGAAGACAACTCTTAGACATCCCAAGTCTTCTATACTCCAGGCTGAACAACTTCTATTTCTTCAACAGATTCTTTTTTTTATTAAAGATTTTATTTATTTTGAGTTTTACAATTTTTCCTCTAATCTTACTTCTCTCCCCCACCCCCCTCAGAAAGCAATTTGTCAGTCTTTACATTGTTTCCATGTTGTACATTGATCCAAATTAAGTGTTATGAGAGAGAAATCATATCCTTCAGGAAGAAACATAAAGTATAAGAGATAACAAGATCAGACAATAAGATATCAGTTTTATTCTAAATTACAGGAAATAGTCCTTGGACTTTGTTCAAACTCCACAGTTCTTTCTCTGGATACAGATGGTTTTCTCCATTGCAGACAGACCCAAATTGTCCCTGATTGTTGCACTGAGGGAATGAGCAAGTCCATCAAGGTTGAACATCACCCCCATGTTGCTGTTAGGGTGTACAATGTTTTTCTGGTTCTGCTCATCTCAGCATCAGTTCATGCAAATCCCTCCAGGCTTACCTGAATTCCCATCCCTCCTGGTTTCTAATAGAACAATAGTGTTCCATGACATACATATACCACAGTTTGTTAAGCCATTCCCCAATTGAAGGACATTTACTTGATTTCCAATTCTTTGCCACCACAAACAGGGCTGCTGTGAATATTTTTGCACAAGTGATGTTTTTACCCTTTTCCATCATCTCTTCAGGGTATAGACCCAGTACTGGTATTGCTGGATCAAAGGGTATGTGCGGTTTTTTTTTTTTTTAGGTTTTTACAAGGCAAATGGGGTTAAGTGGCTTGCCCAAGGCCACACAGCTAGGTAATTATTAAGTGTCTGAGACCAGATTTGAATCCAGGTACTCCTGACTCCAAGGCCGGTGCTTTATCCACTATACCACCTAGCCGCCTGGTATGTGCATTTTTGTTCCCCTTTGGGCATATCAACAGATTCTTATGAGACACAGTTTTCTCTTCCCTCACCATCCTAGTCATTCTCTTCTAGAAGCTTTCTGGTTTATCATTTTTCTTCTTCTTAAAATAGGGGCTCAGAATGTAAAATGATGGGCTTGATTAATTGGCCAGTGTGATCCTTTCTGACTACAGAACACTAACTGAGCAAGACATTCCATATGTGTTCTAACCAGGGAAGAATATATGGAATGATAACCTCCCTGGAACTGCAAATGATGTCTCTCAGAATATAATTAATTTTCATTAATGTTGCATGAAAAGCATTAACTTATTTTTTGGCTACTGTAACACACTGTAGAAGTATACTGAGCTTCCTACTCAGGTCTTTTTCCTCCATCCTATACTTGGAACTCTCAGAAGAGTTCAGAAAAAAGAAAGATTCCAAATACATAGAAGCAACTGGTTGGTGCTATGAATAGTCAGGAAGACCTGGTTCCAAATCCAATCTGATATTTCCTAGCTGGGTGATCCTGGGCAAGTCACTTAACTTATGTTTGCCTCAGTTTCCTTAGCTACAAAATGGGGATGAGAAATAGCACTTAACTCAAAGGGTTATTGTAAGAATCAAATGAAATATTTGGATAGAGAAAAAGTAATCAGGATAGTCCCTGGTACATTGTAGATATAATTTTAAAAATGATTCCCTTTCTCTCTCTCTGTAGACTGGACTGGCTAGTAAAGGGTTCGAACAGGACTCAAACTTGAGCTAGGATTTGAAGGATAGTTAGGCTTTTGATGCATGTAAAGAAAGAGGGCATTTCCTGAAGGGGGAATTAAATGAAGGAAGATACTGAAGCTGTCAAGGAGTAGTGTATAGGAAATATAATGTGGAAGCCCATCTGAATGTCATCCTGAGTTTTCTTTTTCTCCTGTTCTTTCTGATGTTATTTGTTCTGCAGCCTCCCTAGTGATCCTCCAGTTGGCCCAAAGAATATTTCGGACTCTCAACATGCTAGCTTATTTTCTGAAGAAGACCCACTGCCATCATTGTTTGAGGAAGGTGACTGGAGTCAGCTACTGAAAAATTTCACCAGCCCCCTGGCAGGGAACAGCACCCAGGTTTCCTGGAGCCTAACCCCAACCCCAACTTCCCTACAGGGACACCGCACCCCCCGAGTGGTCAAGCAGATCTCTATTACTAAGTCAAATTCCTGGCAGCTCAATCAGGAGTCTCCTTCAGACCCAGATGTACCTCCAAGGAGCTCCCCAGGGTCATCTGCAGCCTCTGCTGTGGTATCAGAACTCAATGTTGCTGATGATCCAAGGTCTGAAGTGATTTTCCAGTGGGACTTTCAGAGAGTACCTTCTGGGGAGCCAGCAATCACTACTGGGGGACAGGCAGCTCCTTTGTTAGGAGAGTCCCTGGCCAGCTTAGACTCCCTGCCTAGTCAGGGCCTGGATGGGTCTGGTAAGGGGATTGAGGACACAGATGGAGATGAGGTGAGACAGGGAGATGGGCCCACATCAAATATGTTCTCCAAGGGCCCCGGCTCTGAGGTGTCACAGCAGTCACTGGTTCTTTCTGCAGACGTGCAGGCCAGCACCTGGAAAGTGCATCCAAAGATGTCTCATTCAGGTCTGCATCCAGCTGGCTCTGAGCAAGAAGTGGGGTCATGGGGAAAGGAAGTGTTCACACCTGGACCAGATGGGCCTGTTAAGACTCCTGAGCTAGTGTTGATACAAGGAAGCACTTCCAAGAGGGAGCAAGAACAAGAAAAAATGAATACAGATGAGTGGGAAGTTGAGACCAGTCCACGGAATGATGCTTCTGATCAGGAAACTGGGCTCAGAGAGTCACCTGGGTCAGATGTGGGTGAGGTTCCTGGGGAGGGATCCAGGAGCAGGGAATTACCTATACCAGATGTGGGTGAGGTTTATGGAGAGAGATCCAGGAGTTCAGAATCACCTGTGTCAGATGTTGGTGAGGTTCCTGGGGAGGGATTTGGGAACACAGAGATACTTGAGTCAGAAGTGGGTGAGGTTCTTGGAGAGGGATCCAGGAATAGAGAATCACCTGTGCCAGATGTTGGTGAGGTTCCTGGTGAGAGACCCAGTAGCATAGAGTCATCTGGGCCAGATGTGGGTGAGTTTCCTGCTGAGGGAGCTAGGAGCATAGAGTCACCCAGACCAGATGAGAGTGAGGTTCCTGGTGAGGGATCCAGGAGCAGAGAATCACCTGTGCCAATTGTGGGTGACGTTCCTGGGGAGGAGTCCAAGGGCTCAGAATCATCTGGGCCAGATGTGGGTGAGGTTCCTGGTGAGAGATCCAGGCACACAGAGTCACCTGGACAAGATATGGGTGAGGTTCCTGGTGAGGGATCCAGAAGCACAGAATCACCTGGGCCAGATGTGGAAAATGCTCCCAGTCAGGAAGCTGGACTTACAGAGTCACCTGCACCAGATATAGGTAATCACCATACACAGGAAACTAGTCACGTAGAATCATCTAGGCCATATGTGGATGGTGCCCTTAGTCAGGAAGATCAAATCTTAGGATCACTCGAGTTAGATGTGGAAGCTCCTGGTGAGGAGACCCAGTTCATTCATTTAACCAGAGTCATGCAGCCACCTGAGATAGATACGAGAAATATCTTTTCTGAAAAAGAATCAAAACTGATAATATCTCCCAGAGCAGATGCAGACAATGCTTCAGGTCAGGAAGCAAGGGTTCTGGAGTTAGTCAGGTTAGATATGGGAAATGTTTCTTGTGAGGAAGTTAGGATCCTAGATTCAGATGAGCTAGAGAAAAATAATCACTCAGGTCAAGAATTTGGGCTCCTACAATCACCTGATTCAGATGTGTATGTTTATCCTAGTTATGAAGTTAGGCTTTTAGGGTCAAACCAGACAGGCATAGGTGATACTATAGAGTCAAACAGACTAATTATGAGAAATGCTCTTGATCTGGAAGCTGGACTCACAGGGTCACCTGGGTCATATGGAAATGATGTCCCTGGACAGGAAACAAGATTTATGGAATCATGGGAGCTAGACATTAAAGATTCTTCTGATAAGGAGACTCAGGTTTTGCAATCACCTGACCCAGATGTGGGAGAGATTCCTAGACAGGAAAATGTACTCATGAACTCACCTGAGCCAGATGTGGCTGATGACATTGGTCAGGAAGCTTGGATAGGTATAGGTGATGCTGCTGTTCAGGAAGCTAGAGTCATAGAGATGTGTAAAGGTGATGTGGGAAATGCTTCTGATCAGGGATCTGGGCTCATAGAGTCACCTGAGCTACATGTAGATGATACTTCTGGTCAGGAAAATGTTTTTTTCCAATCAGATGAAACAGACATGGAGGATATTTCTGGTCAGAAAGCTGAGATTCTATATTCACTTGACTTAGATTTGAGTGATGTTCCTGGCCAGAAAGCCAGGTATAGAGAGTCACTTGGATCAAATGTGAGTGATGTAGCCATTCAGGAAAATGGATTCATGAATTCATCAGTAATAAACCAAGCAAATTCTACTGGTCAGGAAGATAAGTTCGTGGAGTTTCCTGAGATAGATATGGGTATGACTGCTATTCAAGAATCTGAATTCATAGATGGAGAATCTTGTCTGGATGTAAGGAACACTTCTGGCCAGGAAACCAGGCTCTCCGAGACATCCAGATCTGAAGATGATGGTACCTTTCTGTACTCACCTGGCCCAGATGTGGGGGATGCTTTTAGTGAGGAAGCTAGACTTGTTGAGCAACCCAGGATGGATATTGATGTTGCTACTGTGCAGGGAACTGATGTTACAGAGTTGTCTAAGATTAATGTGGGAAATGGTTCTGATCAAGAAACTAGGTTCATAAGATCAGTTAAGATGGATGCTCCTAGTGGGGAAATTGGGTTAATAGAGTTACCTAGGTTAGAGTTGGGAAATGCTTCTGGTGAGGAAGCTAGGTTGGGGGATTCATGGGAGATAGAGGAGGGAATTGAGTTTAGCCAGGAAGCTAAGTTTAAGGAATCATGGGAGATAGATATGGGAAATGCTGAGATTACTGAGATTATATATTCATCAGTCCCAGCTATGAGTGATTCTCTTGATCAGGAAGCTGGGATTGTGGAGTTACATGGACTATATTTGAGTGAAACCTCTATTCAGGAAGCCAGAGTCTTAGAGTCAATTGAAAAAGATATGGGTGATGGCTCTGAACAGGGAGTTGTAATTAGGGAGTCATATGAGGCAGGTGTGGGAAATCCTTCTGCTCAGGATATAGAAATTCTGCATACACCTGGACCAAGAAAGAATGATTCTCCTGGTCCTAAAACTGAGATCCTGCATTCACCTGGCCTTTATATGGGAGATTCTATTGTTCAGGAAGCTGGGGTCACAGATTTGTACAAGTCAAATGTGGGAAATGCTCCTGATCAGGAAACCAGTTTCATACCATCATCTAAGACAGATGTGAATGATGCTGCTGATAAGGAAGTTGGGTTTAGGGAGTCATATATGATAGATAGGTGGGACAATCCTGTACAGGAAGTTGGACTCAAGGAGTCATCAATGTTAGATCTGAAAGGGACTCCTGGTCAGGAAGACAGATTCATAGAGTTACCTGAAACATGTTTGGATGACAAGTCTAATCATCAGGTGGAGCAGACAGGGTCACCTGGGCCAGATGTGAGAGATGTTCTTTGCCAAGAAGGTGGTTTTAGAGAATCTTATGAGACAGATGAGGAAGATATTTTGGGGCTCATGGAGTCAACAGGTCTGGGAGAGATTCCTAGTCAGGAAGGCAGCTTCTTGGAGTTCCCTGAGGAAAATGTGGATGATAGTAGTCAGGTAACTGGGCAGCCAGGGGCACTGGGGCCAGATGTGAAGGATACTCCTGATCAGGAAGCTGGCTTCAGGGAATATTATGAGAAAGATATGAAAGATGTGTTGGGTAAAGGAATTGAGTTTGGCACAATTGTTGGTGATGCAATTACTGGTCAAGGAATTTTGATGTTAGAGAAACATAAGCCAGATGTGGGGGATGCTTCTGCTCAAGATACTGATATTATATATTTATCTAGATCAGGTATTAGTGATTCTGCTGACCTGAAGGTTGACAGCATGCAATTACCTGATTCATATGTGATAGATTCTATTGCTCATGGAGCTGGGGTCATAGAATTTCAAAGGCCAGATGGGAGAAATACTTCTGATCAGGAAACCAGATTCATGCCATCATCTGAGGCATATGTGAGAGATGCTCCTCCTCAGGAAGCTGAAATTCTTCCTTCTGACCCAGGGCTGGAAGATTCTTCTAGGCAGGAATCTGGGTTCAAGGAGTCATCATCACCAAGTCTGGTTGGAGCTCCTGGTCAGGAAGATGGACTCTTGGAGTCATCTGAGGCAAGTGTGCATAATGAGCCTGATCATCAGGTTGGGCAGACAGGGTCACCTGGGTCAGATGTGAGGGAGGCTCTTGGCCAGGAAGGTGACTTTGGGGAGTCTTGTGAGATAGATGAGGAAGAAACTTTGGGACTCATGGAATCAAGACTTCTGGGAGAGACTCCAAGCCAGGAAGGCAGTTTCTTGAAGTTAACTGAGGAAGGTGTGAATGATGGGTCTAGTCAAATAACTGAGCAGACAGGGTCATTTGACTCAGATGTGAGGGAAGCTCCTGCTCAGGGAGCTGGGTTCAGGAAATCTTTTGAGACTGATTTGAGAGATACATTGGGTAAGGAAGTTGAGTTTGGCTCAGATGGGGGTGATGCAATTATTGGTCAAGGAATTTTGGTGCTAGAGAAACATGAACCAAATCCAGGGGATGCTTCTAGACCTGATCAGACCACCGGACTTACAGAATCATATGAACCAGAAATAGATGATATTTCTAGTCAGGAAACTGAGATTATGCACTCACCAGGCTCAAATAGGTGTGATGCTTTTGGTTGGGAAGCTAAGTTTAGGGAATTATGTGAGACAGATGTGGGAGATACTGAGAATGCTGAGATTATGTATTCACCAGTCCCAGATATTAGTGATATTCCTGGTGAGAATGAGACCCCTATTCAGGATGCCAGAGTCTTGGAGTCACTTGAAACAGATGTGAGTGATGGTCCTGATCAGGAAGCCAGATTCCTGCCATCTGAGACAGATTTGAGTGATGCTGCTGATCAGGAAGCAGGATTTAGGGAGTCATATGTGGTAGTTGGGGGGGACATTCCTGGTCAGGAAGCTGAGATTCTACATTCATCTGGTTCAGAGATAGAAGACTCTTGTGGTCAGAAAAGTGGGTTCAAGGAGTCATCAGTGCTAGATCTGGGAGGGGCACCTGGTCAGGAAGGCAGGTTTATGGAATCATCTGAGGCAGGTGTGGATGAAGGGCCTAATCATCAGGTTGGGCAGATAGTGTTATCTGGACCAGATGTGAGGGATGCTCTTGGCCAGGAAGGTGAATTTAGTGAGTCTTGTGAGATAGATGAGGAAGATACTTTGGGGTTCATGGAATCAACAAAAGGCAGCTTCTTGGAATTACCTGATGAAGGTGGGGATGATGGATCTATTGAGATAACTGAGCTTACTGGGCCAGATGTGGGGGATGCTCCTGATCAGGAAATCAGGTTCAGGAAATCTTATGAGACAGATTTGAGAGATGCATTGGGTAAGGAAGTTGAGTTTGGCATTGATGGTGGTGATATGGTCACTGATCAAGGAATTTTGATGCTAGAGAAACATGAACCAAATATGGGGAATGCTTCTAGACTTGATCAGATAACTGGATTTATAGACTCATTTGCACCAGAAATGAGTGATATTCCTAGGCAGGAAACTGAGATCATGCAATCAACTGATTCAGATAGGTTTGATGCTTTTGGTGAAGGAGCTAAGTTTAGGGAATTGTGTGAGACAGATGTGGGAGATGCTGAGAATGCTGAGATTATGTATTCACAAGTCCCAGATATGAGCGGTTTTCCTCATGAGGAAGCTGGGATTGTGGAAATACATGGGTTATATGGGAATGAGACCCTTATCCAGGAAGGCAGAGTCTTGGAGTCACCTGAAATAGATGTGAGTGATGGTCCGGGTCAAGAAGTTGTGATTAGGGACTCATATGAGAAAGGTGTGGGAAATACTTCTGTTCAGGATACTGAAATTATGCACTCACTTAGGCCAAGTGTGAATGATTCTGCTGGTTCAGAAGCTGAGAAACTGCATTTACCTGACCCAAATGTGAGACATTCTATGGGGCAAGAAGCTGGAATTTTACATTCACCTGGCCCAGAGGTAAAAGATTCTCCTGGTCAGGAAGTAAGACTCAAGAAGTCATCAGAGCTAGATCTGGGAGGGACTCCTGGTCAGGAAGGCAGGTTTATGGAGTCATCTGAGGCAGGTATGGATGATGGATCTAATCATCAGGATGAGCAGACAAAGTCACCTGGGTCAGATGTGAGGGAGGCTCTTGGTCAGGAAGGTGACTTTGGGGAGTCTTGTGAGGTAGATGAGGAAGAGACTTTGGGACTCATGGAATCAAGACTTCTAGGATCAGAGACTCCAAGTCAGGAAGGCAGTTTCTTGGAGTTCCCTGAGGAAAATGTGGATGCTAGTAGTCAGGTAACTGAACAGCCAGGGTCACCGGGACCAGATGTGAAGGATACTCCTGATCAGGAAGCTGGCTTCAGGGAATATTATGAGAAAGATATGAAGGATATGTTGGGTAAAGGAATTGAGTTTGGCACAATTGTTGGTGATACAATTACTGGTCAAGAGATTTTGATGCTAGAGAAACAAGAGCTAGATGTGGGGGATGCTTCTAGACCTAATCAGATAACTGGATTTATAGAATCATATGGACCAGAAATAGGTGACATTCCTAGCCAGGAAGCTGAGATCATGCATTCACCTGGTTCAGATAGGTGTGATGCTTTTGGTCCGGAAGCTAAGTTTAGGGAATTATGTGAGACAGATGTGGAAGATACTGAGAATGCTGAGATTATATATTCACCAGTCCCAGATATTAGTGATATTCCTGGTGAGAATGAGACCCCTATTCAGGAAGCCAGAGTCTTGGAGTCACTTGAAACAGACGTGAGTGATGGTCCTGATCAGGAAGCCAGATTCCTGCCATCTGAGACAGATTTGAGTGATGCTGCTGATCAGGAAGCAGGATTTAGGGAGTCATATGTGGTAGTTGGGGGGGACATTCCTGGTCAGGAAGCTGAGATTCTGCATTCATCTGGTTCAGAGATTGAAGACTCTTCTGGTCAGGAAAGTGGGTTCAAGGAGGCATCAGTCCTAGATCTGGGAGGGGCACCTGGTCAGGAAGGCAGATTCATAGAGTCATCTAAGGAAGCCATGTACGACCTGTCTAATCATCAGGTTGGGCAGGTAGTGTCACCTGGGCCAGATGTGAAGGATGCTCTTGGCCAGGAAGGTGAGTTTAGAAAGTCTAGTGAGATAGATGAGGAAGATTCTTTGGGGTTCATGGAATCAACAGGTCTGGGAGAGACTCCTAGTAAAAATGGCATCTTCTTGGAGTCACCTAAGGAAGATGTGAATGATGGATCTAGTCAGGTAACTGAGCAGGCAGGGTCACTTGGGTCCAACATAATGGATGTTCCTGGTCAGGAAGCTGGGGTTATGGAGTTACATAATCTATATGTGTCTGAGACTCCTCTTCAGAAAACTAAAGTCTTGGGGTTATCTGAAATAGATTTGAGTGATGGCCCTGGTCAGGAAGTTGTGATTAGAGAAGCACATGAAGCAAATGTGGGAGATACTTCCGCTCAAGATATTGAAATTATATATTCACCTAGATCAGGTGTTAATGATTCTGTTGGCCTGGAAGTTGAGAGCATGCAATCACCTGATTCATATGTGGTAGATTCTATTGTTCAGGAAGCTGGGGCCACAGAATTGCAAAGGTCAAATGTGAGAAATACTTCTGATCAGGAAATCAGATGCATGTCACCATCTGAGGCTGATGTGAGAGATACTCCTGGTCAGGAAGCTGAGGTTCTTCCTTCTGGCCCAGAGGTGAAAGATTCTCCTGGTCAGAAATTTGAGTTCAAGGCGTCACCAGTGCCAAATCTGGGAGGGGCTCCTGGTCAAAAAGATGAGCATGTGGAATCACTTAAGACAAGTGTGGATAATGGGTCTAGTCCTCAGGTTGGGCAAACAAGGATACTTGAGCCAGATGAAAGGGATACACTTGACCTGGAAGGTGGGTTTAGTGAATTTTATGAGATAGATGAGGAAGAAACTTTGGGGCTCATGGAGGCAGAAATGCTACATCTGAGAGACACTCCTAGTGAGGAAAGAAAATTCTTGGAGTCACCTGAGGAAGTTGTAAATGATGGATCTGGTCAGGTAACTGAGCAGGCAAGGTCACCTGGGCTAGACTTGAAGGATGTTCCTGGTCAGGAAGCTGGGTTTAGGAAATCTTATGAGAAAGATATGAGAGATGTATTGGCTAAGGAAGGTGAGTTTCTGGATTCATTTCTCTTGGATGGGGGTGATACAATTACTGGTCAGGAAATTCTGATGCTCGAGACACATGAGCCAGATGTGAGGGATACTTCTAGTCAAGATCAGATAGCTGGATTTATTGAGTCATGTGGACCAGAAATGGGAGATATTCCTAGTCAGGTAGGTGAGATTGTGTATTCACTTAGCTCAGATAGGTGTGATGCTTTTGGTCAGGGAGCTAAGCTGAGGGAATTGCATGAGATGGATGTTGAAGATACTGAAATTATGTGTTCACCAGTCTCAGATGTGTGCAATTTTCCTGGTCAGGAAGTTGGGGTTGTGAAGTTACAAGGGCTATATGTGAGTGAGACCTCTATTCAGGATGCCAGAGTCTTGGAGTCACCTGAAACAGATGTGAGTGATGGTCCTGGTCAGGAGAAAGTGATTAGAGAGTCATATGAGGAAGGTGTGGGAGATACTTCTGCTCAGGATACTGAAATTTTGCACTCATTTAGGCCAAGTATGAGTGATTCTACTGGTCCTGAACCTGAGATCCTGCATTCACCTGGTCCATATATTGGTCAGGAAGCTGGGGTCATAGAATTGCATAGGCGAGATGTGGAAAATGCTCCTGATCAGGAAACTAGATTCATGCCATCATCTGAGACAGATGTGAGGTATCCTGTTGCTCAGGAAACTGGGCTCACAAAATCATCAGTGCCAGATTTGAGAGGGGCTCCTGTTCAGGAAAGCAGATTCTTGGAGTTACCTGAGGCTGGTGTGATTGATTGGTCTTGTCAACAGATTGGGCAGATAGGGTCACCTGGGCTAGATGTGAGGCATGCTCCTGGCCAGGAAAATGAGATTTTACACTCCCCAAGCCATGATGTGGGTGATTATTGTCATCAGGGAACTGGCAGGTTCATAGACTCCTCTAGGCCAATAATGGATATTCTTTCTGCTGAAGAAGTCCATCTCCCACAGTCACCTGGGCCAGATGTAGGGGATGCTCCTGAGGAAAAATCTGGTGATAATCAGTCCCCCAGGCCAGATGTACTGCCTGTCATTCCAGAACATGGAGGACTGCAGGACCAGAACCCAGAAGATGTGTGGAGAGCTGAGGACAGGGGACTCCAGAAGCAAGCTCAGGAAGGGGTCTTGTTCCCAAAGGATTCTTCTGGAAATACACTTGACCCTCAGGATTCAGGACAGGATCTTTCCATCCCAATGGAGGCAGGAGCTCAGTCTGGATCTAAAGTTCCAAGAAAACAGATAACATGCCCTTCCTCAGAACCAAGGGAAGAAAGCCGACCCGAAGTCACTAAGGAAACCAGACATAAACCCAAAGCCCAGGCAGCTGGGACCAGCCCAGGGAGAGAATCTTCTGACCCTGATTATCTCTTCCATGTTCTTTTCCTGGGAGATTCCAATGTGGGCAAAACATCTTTCCTGCATTTGTTACATCATGATTCCTTTGCCTCGGGCTTGACTGCGACTGTAGGTAAGATTATTAACCCTGCATATGGGGGTAGGGATGGAAGTTTAGACTCAAAGGAAACAGAGAATCTTATGCCTTACAAGAGGAAGCATTAAGATAGGCCTGCCCTTATGCACAAGCAAAATAGATATTTTCTATTGGATTTGAGGGCTGTTAGGTGGTGTAATGGACAACACTGGACCTGGAGTCAGAAAAACCTCAGTTTAAATGTAGCCTCAGACACTAGCTGTGTGACCCTGAGCAAGTCATTTTACCTTGTTTGCCTCAGTTTACTCATCTATAAAATTAGCCAGAGTAGAAAATAGCAAACCACTTCATCATGTTTGCCAATAAAAACCACAAATAGGGTCTTGACAAGTTGGAAACAATTGAACAATAATAACAACAAAATAGAATCTGAGGGATACTGGGAATCTCCTTCCATTCAGGAATGCCTCTTTTGTAGAGTCAGAAGACCTGAGTTCAAATACTACTGCTGATACCAGTCTGTGTGACTTTATGTAAGTCACTTTTTTGTTGTTGTTGCCTCACTATTCTTATCTCTGAAGTGGGGATAATAATACTTGTACCATCTACCTTCTCCAAGGGTTCGTGGGAAGAAAATGCTTGTAATCCTAAAAGCATAATGGATATGTGAGTTATTTTATTATAATGTCAGAAATTAAGAGCCGAATGTTGAAATTGTGTTTTATCAGAACCCTAGAATATAGACATATAAAAATGTAACTGGATGAAGGCAAGGTCAGTTCTCACTCCTAAATAGGACAGTACTTTGCAATGCTTTACTGAATTCAGGACTGAATCTTGCTGCAAGTCCATCTGTACACACCTATGGCTTTAGGTTAAGTGTAAATAAAACTGCTAAGCTTTAAGTCACTTTCTCCCCTTTCATGTTACTTTAAAATGTACACACCCCCAATGACAAGGAACTGGGGCATGTTAATCTCTGATTCCTTAGGGTGGAGTGAGTTTATCAGATGTTTGTCAGGAAGGGATACATGAAAATCCTGGGAGAATCTCAGGTCTTTTGGTTTCAACCTTGTGTGACCTTGGGTGAGTTAATTAACCTTGCTTGCTTCAGTTTTCTAATGTATAAAATGAGCTGGAGAAGGCAATGGCAAAGGTGAATTACTTCCCTTTTTGGACCTCCCTTTTCTTGTCTGGAAAAGGGGAAGGATGGACGAAATGTATTCTAAAGCCCCTTATAGCTGGTCCTATATTTGATGGTGGCTCTGGAGAGGACTGGAAAGAAGGACAAAGGTGGGAGGTGGAAATTCCATGATGGTTTTCAGATGCTTTATAGTTTTGCAGTGGGCAGGCTTAGCTAAGGAGTTCATCTTTGGCATTCCTCTCTGGCAACAGCTTTGATTTGCTTTTAAAGGTGTTAATTCTTTAAAAAATTTTTTTATTTAAGGCAATGAGGTTAAAGTGACTTGCCCAAGGTCACACAGCTAGGCAATTATCAAGTGTCTGAGACCAGATTTAAACTCAGGTTCTCCTGACTCCAGGACCAGTGCACCACCTAGCTGTTCCTCAAAGGTGTTAATTCTAACATTAAGGATGAGGAGGGATTCTCCCCCTAGAACTGAACTTGAGCCCCAGGACCTCAGGGGTCCAAGATTTAACTATATTTTCATTGAGCAGCAAGAAAGGCAATGTGGTACAATGGATAGAGAGCTCTGGTTGAATTTGGAATTGGGGGTGGGGAAGCACAGGATTTAGGGTTGGAAAGATCATCTAATCAAATGCCCTCATTTAACAGATGAAGAACCAAGTCCAGAGAGATCAAACCACTTGCCAAAGGTCATAGTTCACTCAGTAGGCATGCCTCCACAAATTATCAGAAGTAGGAGTTGGAGGTATGGTTGGAGACAAGCAAGATCTTGTGACTTGACTGAGAAGTGGCAGCATTGTAGGGAGAGTTCTGGTCCTAGAGACAGAAGACCTGGGTTCTACTTCTCTTTTATTTACTAGCCATGTGACCCAGGGTAAGTCATTTCTCTCTTGACTTCAATTACTTCAACTGCCAACAAATGGGTGGAAGAATTGGACTAGATGTTTAATAATGTCACAGCTCTGTGTGTCTATGAATTTAAAGTCATTTCACTTTTCAGACCTTTATTTTTTTCCTTAGCTATAAAATAGGGATAAGATTATATTTCTTTACAAAATTGTTTTGAGGAAAGTGCTTGGTTGTTCTTGTTTTTTTTGGGGGGGGGAATTCTATAATTCCAATTGCTGCAGGAATCTTGAGGTAAGGACACTTTCTGTCAATGCACATTAGTATCTGTTTGGAAATTTATATTCTAATAGCATTGACTGGACCTGATAGCAATGACCTGGGCCAAATTGATTCACTTTTCTGAAACCTCAGTTTCCTCACCTGTAAAATGGGGAATATCTACTAAATCTAAAATGAAGACTACCCATTTCACACAACTCTGAGTGAGGTTCAAATGAGATCATGGATATGAAGGGTTTTGTAAATTGTAAGGTGTCATATAAATAATATCTCAATTATGTGGACACAACTAGGCATGCTGAACCTAGAGGCAGGAAGACCTGAATTCAAATGTAGCTTCAGGTGCTTAACAGCTCTGTGACCCTAAGGGCAAACCACTTAACCTCTCTCTGTTTCACTTTCCTCAACTGTAAAATGGAGAGGATAATGACTTTCCCCTCCCAGTGTTGTTACTAGGATCAAATGAGATAAAACTTGTAAAACTTCTCTAACAGTGGATACCCTGTTGCTTAATCAATGCTGCCTCCCTTCCTTTAACATTGCAAAGTATGCTACAAATCTCATTTGAGCTTCACAACAACACAATGAACGAGGTGCTATTATTATTATTGCAGATGGAGAAACTGAGGCTGAGAAAGGTTAGTTACTAAGTGTGTGAAATAGCAAGGCAATAAGTATTTATACAAATCCAAAAAGAGTTTACATTCTAATAGGGGAGTACATTAAAGGTAGTCAAAAGGGGAGGTTCTTGGTGATAAAATCTGGAGTCAGAGCAGAGTTCAGAGGGGAATGAAGCAAGGCCAGCCTGGATTCCTTCCCAGAAGACCCCCGGCACTGAGAGAATTTCCAGAGTTAGATGACCATTAAGGCATGTTGACAAAGTCAATAAATGGCCTTAAAATGTGTGTGTGTATGTTTATGTATATTCATGTGTATATTTCTGTATATGTATTTATATGTATAAATATAATTGTTATTATTGTTTCTAGGCAGGTCAGTTTTGTTGAAAAGGCTACCAGGTTTGGAATGCTTACTTTTCAGTCATGTGACTTTGGACATTTCATCTCATCTGTATAATGGTAGGGTTGAATGAGATGATCTCTAAGGTCTCTTCCAGCTAGGAATCCTATTATCTTTGTTGAGTCATTTCAGTCATGTCTGACTCTCCATGACCTCATCTGGGGTTTTCTTGACAAAGATCCTGGAGAGGTTTACTATTTCCTTTCCTCATTTTACAGATGAGGAACTGAGTCCAAGAGGGTGATGTGACAGTCACGTAGCCAGTAGGTGTCTGAAGGTGGCTTTGAACTCAGGTCTGATCTACTGCACCACCTAGCTGCCCCAGGAACCTAGGATCTTATTTATGGATCACACACACTGTTGTGTGTGCTGGGCTCTGGAGGATATGTCATCCCCTTTCCCTCACACGTCTCTAATTCAACAGGTTATAGCAGGAGCACTCTTCTCTATGTGGGGAAAATAATGTGATAGGGTCCCAGCCTGTGGGAGCTTACAGTTCCATCACAGTGTCACAATCAAGTCTGGAGTGTGATTTGGCTAAGTCCTTGGTGGAGACTTGCCAGCCACAAATGGTGAAGAATCAATAATTAAGGTCTTATGAAGTAGCCCCAGTCAAGACTCTAGAGGCTGAGAAGACAGAGATTTCTTTGGTTTAGAATAGTCAGAGAAAGCTTCCTGGAGCAGACGAGTCTCCAGCAAAGTCCTAAAGGGGAGAAGGACTTGCCTGCTCAGAGAGGAGTGGGGAGAATCTCCTCAGAGCAGAAAGCTCTGGTCACCTTCCCTTCCCCTGCCCTCATATCCACCTCCACACAAGAGCACAGGGATAGGAGCAGGAAAACTCCAGTCTTCCAGTCTATGTATTATCAAGTCTCCACCAGGGCTGATACAGGGATCCATCTTCCCTCTCTGCCTCTGTGCACTGGCTGACCCCCATGCTAGCAATGTCAGTCCTCTTCACCTTTACAGCAGTCCTTTCCCTCCTTGGTTTCAAGACCAATCTCTGCCTTCCTGCTTGAAAGGCTTGAAGCCTTTAGTGCCGATAGTGCTGTCCTTCCACTCCAATGATCTTTTATCTACTGATAGACATACAGTACACATCTGCATATAACAATATATGCATACTTATGTGTGTATATGGACACACACAAATATAATGTATATATTGGTATATAAATATTATAGACATGCATTACAATATGGTACATGTACATGCAACATATGTGTTTATACACGTATACTTTGTGTAGACACACATAATATATATTTGTATTATACACTTGTGTAAATATACCTTATATATTGTGTGTCCATATTTATCTCCTTCTGTGTCTATTTGTGTATGTGTCTGTGATACTCACACATATACATGCTGTATGTCTACATACACACAGACACTAACATATAGTTAGTTATGTTATAAATGTGCACACATGCATGATACACATGTAACTTGTGTGTATATATTATAAATGTACATCTACAAATGTTGCATACACACTTGTATGTACACACTCATGTATAATCGTGTGTGTGCATTTATGTTGTACATGTGCATTTATAAATATATTTTGCACACAAATCCATAATTTATGATAACTTGTATACACAGATATTATGCATGTATGTGTGTATATACACACATACATAATGTGGATATTTAAATGTATATTTCTGTACATACACAAAGACATACACCATAGCTTGTATACATGCATGTTGGTTGTGTGTGTGTATGTGTGCACACATATCTTGTGTCTATACACTTGTATATGTGTCATACTGCAATTCACACATTGTGTATATACACACACATACACACATGAATATGTGTATTTATATATACATGAATGTGTGAATACACTCATTTAGTGCAGGACACAGAATACATAGTCACTAGAATAGGGGAGAACATTCCTAGCAGCAGAGACATCTCCCCTCTAGACTGTAACCTCTTCACATAGAGGGACTATTTTAATTTTGCCTTTGTATCCTCAATATCTAGTATAGTTCCAGGCACATACATGGATGTTTAATAAATTCATAATGATGGACTTGGCATTTCCTTCTAAGCAGGTCTTGGAATTTGGCAATAAAAATTATTGCTTTCATTTGAATAGGATTTTAAGGTTAATGAAGAATTTTAAAAATTATTTATTATTTTCATTTAGTTCTAATAAGACTCTCTGTAAAGTAAGTGCTATTATTATACCCATTTTACAGAGAATCTGATTGAAGTTGAGAGAGGTTTAGTCATATGACTATGCTTCTTTCTGGCTCTCAGTCAGGTGCTCTAGCCACTCAGGGTTTTACTCTGGATAGGGCCCTGCCTCTCATTTCTCCACTGTATCCTAGGAATGGATTATCGGATCAAAAACCTGGTGGTGGATAATCGGCGGTTTGCACTGCAGCTCTGGGACACAGCAGGGCAGGAGAGGTGAGAAGGCTTCTTGCTTGTCATACTCCAGTGGGGAACCCAGTGAGGGTTTGGTGGTGTGGAGGGAGAAAGGGAGGGAAGCCAAGGCATAGTCCAAGTTCACAGTCTGGGAGAATAGGATACACACACACACACACACGACACACACACAAATACACACACAAAAATATACACATACAAATACACAAAGAAGACCCATGTAATAGAAGAAAAGACAATGGGATCATAGATTTGAATATGGAAGGGACCTCAGAGGCCATCCATGGCAACCCTCTCATTTAATAGGTGAGGAAACTGATGCTCAAAGAGGGACTTGCCCAGGATTACACTGGTAGCAAAAGATGGGATTCGAATCCAAGTTGGTCCTTTGATTCCAAGGGCAGCTAGGTGATGGAGGGAATAAAGGGACTGACCTGGAGTCAAGAAGACTCATCTTCCTGACTTCAAATTTGACCTTACACACTTACTAGTTGTGCAACCCTGGGCAAATCACTTCACTTTTGATTCAGTTTCCTCATCTTTAAAATAAGTTGGAGATGGAAATGGCAAATCATCCCAGTATCTTTTGCCAAGAAAACCTCAAATAAAAGCACAAAGAGTCAGACATGGCTGAAACTTTAATTCCAAATCCTGTGCCCTGAAGGAGGAATCATAAAAGTCTAGGATGTCCTACCTCAGCAGAAATGAGTCACTTCCCTTTTCTGGGCTTCAATTCCTTCATCTGTAAAATGGAAGAGTTAGAGTAGAACTTTTATTCTAAGGTTTTTCCCTCCCTTGCTTTTCCTCCTATGATATATCACAGCTTCCCTAAGGCCTGAGTCTCTTAGGGATAACATTTGCCCAACAGCAGGAGTTTAAATAGATGATGATCTTTCCCTCAAGGCTGAGGTTTTTTGGCTGCTTAAGTCAGCCTGTATCTTACTAGGATTCTCCTGGTAGGTACCACAGCATAACCAAGCAGTTTCTCAGGAAAGCCGATGGTATTGTGCTCATGTATGATGTCACCTGCCCAGGAAGCTTCACCCATGTGCGCTACTGGCTGGATTGCATCCAGGTAAGAGGGCTTGATGCCAGGCCTGGTCTATTTACTGTCTATTTCCTTTCCCTAGCAGGAGCAGGGATTCGACAAAAGGTGGGGGTAGGTGTCCCTGTCTTCCAAATAGATGAGATGGTGTGAATGAGGGGAAAATAGGTCCAGTCCTATAAAGCCACAACCATACAGTGAGGACCCAGACAAAAACTATTTTCTTTATATCCTGTGATTTTTCCCTACTCAACATTAGTCCTAGATATAGTCATAATAACCTTTCCTTGGCTGTCATAGAGATCTGCAACTCTCACCCTAGGTTGTGTGATAGCTAGGCTCATTCTGCCCCAACTTCCTAATCAGTTGTTAATAAGACTTACTGAAGCTCTGCTATATCTCCAACCCACTGCTACTTGCTGAGAGGAATCTGGGAGAAATAAAAAGCATGGTGCCTACCCTCAAGGAGGTTATATTCTATTTGGGGAGGAAGAACACATACATGCTTCATTCTATTCACAAACATCATATGCATGCATGTATATTACACGTATTGATGCAGGATCTAGATATACAGGTGCATGTTGTCTATGTACAACACAAATGTTGCACATGCCTACAAAGATACTACCATGCACACAGGCACACAGGCACAATGCATGTGCTTTGTGTACTGTGCTCATAAGCATTCATGTACACAGTTTCTTAGACTCTCTATAGACATCACATTCTTGTGTATCTATATACACATGCACGCATACATGAGTGTGTACACACAAGATCCCGTACACAAATGTACACAGATGCTGATATATGTGAAGGCAGCTAAGTGACTGGAATACTGGACATGAAGACCGGAAGATCTGAGTTCAAATCCAGCCTCAGATGCTTACTAGTTGTGTGACTCTGGCTGAGTCACAACTTCTATTTGCTTTAGTTCACTGAAAAAAGAAATGGCAAACCACTTCAGTATCTTTTCCAAGAAAACCCCACACCCAGTATTGGTGTGCCAGAATCCATGGAGTCACAAAGAGTCAGACACAACTCCAACAGCAACAACAATGTGCACATACACATTTATACAACATTGTATATTTGCATGCATATATCTCTCAATAGCTCAATACATGCACATATAAACATGTATATATAAAACAGTAGGTTTCCACACAATGTCTATGTACGTATTCATTTACACACACACATCTCCATGTGTGCAAACACACCCATTTATGTGATTGCATACATACACACATACACACATGCATACATTTCCAAGTGGTATATTATAGAGCTCAGATAAGAATAGTTCATGTTATTATGGTACTTTAGCACTTCCAAAGTACTTTTTCTCATACTTACCCAAGGTGCAAGTTTTAATATCCCCAATTTGGCTTAGCTGTTATGAATTCCACAAGGCCACAGAACTGAGGAATGTCAGAGAAGGGCCTTGAACCCAGGTCTGATGACTCCCCACCTAAAACCTTTCTTGCAAATCTCACTGCCTCTTTTTGTTTTTTTTGGCCTTTGTTCTTTGCTGCCTTTTTGGGGGGAGGAGGAGCAAAAAGGTGGCCCAAGGGATAAAGCACCAGGCCTAGAATGAGGAAGACCTGCATTCCAATCTGACCTCAGGCACTTATTAGACATGTGACCCTAGGAAAATCACTTCACTCTGTTTGCCTCAGTTTCCTCATCTGTAAAAATGAACAGGTAAAGGAAATGACAAAGCACTCCAATCCACTTATTTGAACTAGGGATTTTTAAAGAGGTCGAAACAGATTGTAGTACAATCCAGGCATGGGTATGGAAGATGGAATACCTGGTATAGATAACTATAAATAGATCAGTTTGATTGCAGTGTAGAGGACATAAGGGATGGGGGTAAGGTGAAATGTCTAGAAAGTCAGAGAAAGCCTACAAGCTCTAGATACAACTAGGAGGCTGTCCTAATAGACTAAACAAGAATTGATAGTGGTCATGAGAGTGTTGTGGAAACTTGTTTGGATATTGGCTGGGGAAGGAGGTAAAGGACAGGGAGGAGATGAGGAGAACTCTGTAGTTATGAACCTTGTTGACTGGAAGGATGATGTTACTTTCAAGAGAAATAGAAAAGTGATGGTGACTTTGGGGAGGAAGATGATGGATTCTCTTTTGGACATGTTGAGTTTGAGATGTTATGAAACAATAAAATGGAGTGTCCAACAGTTTATGAAACAGGTAAGACAAGCTCAGGAGAGATATAAGGGCTTGAAATCATCTCCATATAGTTAATAATTAAATCCATGGGAGCTAATGAAATTACCAAGGTGGGGAGGGGATATAGGGATAATGAGAAGACAGCCAAGGAAAGAGACTCCTGGTTTAAGAGAGTTAGACCTGGATAATGACCCAAAAAAGAAGATGAAGGAGAGGGCAGACAGGGAGAAGGAATATCAAGAGTAAATGGGGTACTGAAAACTGAGAGAGGGAAATATCTGAAGGAGGCAAGGTGGTCAACAATGAGGTCAAGAAAGACAAGAATTGAATAAAGGCCATTGGATTTGGCTTTCGAAAGATCAGTGGTAACTTTGGAGAAATCAGTTTCAGGAGTCAGATTATAATGAACCAAGAAGTGATCAGGAGAGACAGTAGAGGCAATGAGTGTAGATAGCTTTTTCCTATGAATTTAGCAATCAATAAACACAAGCATTCTGATATACAAAGAACAAAGAAGAGAATTGTATATGAAACTGTGAACTACAGCTATTTACAGTTTGTTTTTCTTAAAGTGCATATTAAATTTTACAAGGGAGTAATAAAACCACCCTGCCCCCTCCCTTTAAAAACCCTCCCTTGTAATAAATTAATAGAGGCAGGCAAAACAAATCAACATATTGGCTATGACTGAAAATGCAAGTCTTGTTCTATACCCCAAGTCCATCATGTCTCTGTCAAGAGATGGGAGAGGCACACTTCAATATCAGGATTCTGAAGTCATATTAAGTCATTTGGGTCAAAGGACTGAAGTCTTTCAAAGATATTCCTTTATATTACTGGGGTTATATTAAGTTGTTCTGGTTCTGTGTTTCTTCAAACAAGTCTTGCCAAATTTCTCTGAACTCTTTACATCCATCTTGTAATGAAATAATATTCCAATACATTCACATGCCAAAAGCTGTTCAGTTATCATTTAATGGAGGGGCACCCACTTTACTTCCAGCTGTCTACTCTCTAGTATGTTTTCCACCTATACCTCTGGTATAGATAGGGTCACATGCCATAAAGAGTGAGACCTTAGACCAGGAAGACCTTGAAGGTCATTTAAAACCCTAGGTAGGGGGCAGCTAGGTGGTGCAGTGGATAGAGTACCAGCCCTGGAGTCAGGAGTACCTGAGTTCAAATCTGACCTCAGACACTTAATAATTACCTAGCTGTGTGGCCTTGGGCAAGCCACTTAACCCCATTGCCTAGCAAAAACTAAAAGAAAAAAATCCTAGGTTAGATAAGAAAGCTGGGAAAAGATAACAAAGGTAGATAGAACTTAGTTTATTTGAGGGGATGGAGAGTTAAGAAATGCCCTTATTTGGAACAGAAAGGAGCATGTGGATGAGTGGAAGTTCAGGTTAGGTAAGAAAAAGAGGTCCAAGCTTTTGATGACTCAGATTTTACCCTATTTTTGTCTGGTCTTTCAGTCCCTCAGGATCTGGCTCTCTTCCTTCCTAACACTGCTCTTTGAACTCATAAAATGGAACCTTGAAGAGAAAGTCTTTTGGGATTCTTGGGATGGAAAGGAAATCGTGCTCCCTTTCTACAAAAACAATATGTGTGTATTGTACTGCAGGAAGCAGGACCTGATGATGTCGTCATCCTTCTCCTTGGGAACAAGATAGATTGTGTGGAGAAGAGGCTGGTGTCCACAGAGGCTGGACAGCTCCTGGCCAAGGTAAGAGTCCTATCAGACATGACTGTTCTCAAAAGAGGGGACAATTCCTACAAGATGGAGGCAGACTTGCCTCTTAGTCATAGCAACCCAGGGGCAATCTCAACAGAGATTGCAATCTCTTACTGCAGGGGACCTAGGCAGCTAGGGTTGCACTAGGGTTAGGGAAAAGAGGCAGGCAGTATGGTGTGACAGAAGTTGTAATGGTTTCTAAATCATAAGATTTGGGTATGAAACCCAGTTGTTGGGTTTTTTTAATGAACTACTTAGCCTTGAGTAAATGATTATACTTCTCAGCTTTTCAGTTTATTCAAATGAATCAATCAATTGATTAAAAATAATTTCTTGAGCATATATTATGGTCCAAACACTTTGCTTGGTTCTGGTGATACAAAAAGAGATAAAAGATGATCCTTTTATTTTAATATGAATAAAAATGGATAATAGAAGTCTAATAGTGAATTGGTTGGTTGCTGTCCTTCATACCCAAATAACATTACTATGTTAGAGTTAGGGTCTGACTGACCAGACCAATACAAGCTCAGAAGGCTCTGCCATAGGTTGGGCACAAATTCTAATGAAGGAGACAAAGAACAAAACAAGCTATATACAGGATAAATAGGAAATAATGAACAGAGAGAAGACACTAGAATTAGGAAGGGTTGGTAAAGACTTTCTGTAGAAGATGGAATTTTAATTGAGACTTAAAGGAAGTCACAGGAGGAGTTGAGGAAAGAGAGTATTTATTATAAGTATAGGAGACAGTCATTCATAATGTAACACTATCCTTTGGGATGAACTCCTGATCTTTCAAGATTTGATGAGACTCTGTATCAAAGAAAAGAAGAAATAAATAGGAGACCATCTCATCCCAGATACAGATTTGCCTAGTAGACATGCACTCATTAGGTTCAAGGGGACTCACAGCTCCTCCCCACCTAGAAGCTTTAGCAGTTTATCCTCCTCATTCAGGAGCAACTAGGGAAGAAAAGAGGTCTTTTTGACTATTTGGTGCCCTTTGGGTGCACACCAACCAAGCTGGGATCAGTAACCAGTCAAAAGACCCCTCTTTGTTACCTAGCAAAAAGAGAGGAAACAGTGGCAAGATACCTGTCCACAGAGAAGGATCCTCCATTATGCATGCCTGGAAGCGGGCTTCCCATATCCACTTGTGGGATTTACAACAGACAACCATATATGTAACTGAGGACTGAGCTCTCACTGATCAGTCCGCTGTTACACACAAAGTAAGGAAATTGGAACAAATGATCTCTGAAATCCTCTTCTAGTTCTAGAACCAAAAGATTTAATTTGGTAATTAATGAAAAAAAAAAGATATATGTGGGATGCCTGGCTCCTCACACACCCCATAGAAAACACTAAGGAGAAGGAAAATGACTAAAAGGGCAAGTGGGAGAAAATGAAAACCAATGAAATTTAAAAGGAGCAAAGCTGAAGGCAATTCAATTTTTCAAATCCAATTTTTCCATTTTTTCCAATTACATGCAAAGTTAATTTTCACATTCATCCTTTTGCAAACTTTTGAGTTCCACATGTTTCTACTACTTCTGTTCTCTCCCCCCTCCCCATGGTAGCAAATAATCTGATATAGGTTGTACATATACAAACATGGTTTAGCATATTTCCATATTAGTCATGTTGCAAAAGAAGAATTAGAACTAAGGAAGAAAAAAGAGAAAGAAAGAAAGAAAAAACATAAAAGAAGTTTTAAAAAGTGAATATAATAAAGCAATTCTATTTTAAAAACTACTACAGACCAACTGAATCAGCTAAAATATCAGAGGTGGAATGAGAAACTAGACATAAGTATTCCAATCAACTAATTTTTTTTTCAGTTTTGCTGTTTGGTAGTCTCAGTAGCATTTGACTGGAATGGTTTGGCATTTCCTTCTCCAGTTCATTTTAAAGATGAAATGAAGGCAAACAGGGTGAAGTGACTGTCCCAGGGTCACACAGCTAGTCTGAGGATGGGTTTGAACTTAGTCTTCTTGACTCCAGGTCAGGTGTTCTATCTACTGTGCAACCTGTGTTAAGTACCTGCTATGAGCTGTGCTAGTTGGCCAAGGATAAAGACAAAAATGAAACATCCTCTGTGAACCTCTGTATTCAGGGAGTTCACATTCTACCCTGACAATGTTTGTATATAAACAAAATCTAGATATCCACTTGTGGGATGCTGGGTGCTGGGATGCATGTCTCCTAGGCAAATCTGTATCTGGTACGGGATGGTCTCCTGTTTATTTCTTCTTTTCTTTGATATTGAGTCTCATAAAATCTTGAAAGATCAGTTCATCCCAGAGGATAGTGTTCCATTACAAATGACTGTCTCCTATACTTATAATACTCTCTTTCCTCAACTCTTGCTGTGACTTCCTTTTTAAAAGCACCACAGGGGCAGCTAGGTGGCGAAGTGGATAGAGCACCGACCCTGGAGTCAGGAGTATCTGAGTTCAAATCTGCCTCAGACACTTAATAATTACCTAGCTGTGTGGCCTTGGGCAAGCCACTTAATCCCATTTGCCTTGCAAAAAAAAAAGCACCATAAAGCAATTTAGGGAAGGAACTGGGGGTTGGTTGTGGGGGGAGTCAGAAAAAACCTCATGTAAGAGGCTGCACTTGAACTGAACTTAAATAAAGATTCTAAGAGGTGGAAAGAAGGGGTGGTACATTCCAGGCACTGGAGAGGACAGCTCATTCCCAAACAAGAGATGAGAGTGTTATTGTGAGGAGCTTTGAGAAGTCCAGTTTGATCTGATCAGGGAATGTGAGAAGGTAAATAACATTATCATAAGCTTGGGAAAGTAGCTTGGAGTCAGCCTGGGAAGGGTTTTTAATGCCAACTAGACCATTACAAGCTCAGAAGGCTCTGCTACAGGTTGGACACAAATTCTAATGAGGTCTTGGTTCTAAAGTTAATAGGAAGCAATCTATTATAAGAAATGAAACATATAATGGGAAAGCTAAGAAAATCACAAGGTCACATTTTAAAAATTGAAGAAGGCAAAAATTCATGCAAAAAAATTGAAGTGAAAAAATTTAAAACAAAAATGATGAGAATTATTAAAAATTAAATTAAATTTTTATGGAGAAAATTATTTCTATGGAAAACAGTATAGAAAAACCTCAAAAAAAATTGGAAGCAGCTAGCATTGGATTTAAATGTAGAGTGAAATGGAATTGAAATAATGCTGAGGCTTCTATAGCTTACATTTATATTATGAGTTCTACACAGTAACAACTTTATATCTCCACCCAGGACTTTCTCTGCTTCCATCTTCAAACTTTGTCTAACATCCATTATCCTACATCCAAACTTCTCTCTGTCCCTGTATGTATCCCATAACCCAAACCCTTTTCTGAATGATAGGAGGAGGAGCAATAGATAATAAAAATGTTATTCCTACTCCCAAGTAGCACATGCATTTAAAAGGTACCTTTTGGGGTCAGTGTCTCAACCCAAAGAGATAACTCTAATGATGGAATTTTAGGTACCATTTTAGGTACCATGATTGTCTAAAAGGAGAGATATCTTCCTCAAGCCTATGTGTCATGGTAGAAACAGCTTCCCACTCCCTCCTTCTTGTAGTGCTAGCCCCCCATTTAAAAAACTGTTGGACAGATTCTAGACTGACCATTTGAGAGAAAATATTACCTGCCTCTGTGCCCAAGACCATGCTTATCCTTTGTTTTTGTTTGGCCTTACAGGAAATTGGGGTCACCTTTGGGGAATGCAGTGCTGCCTTGGGACATAACATCTTAGAGCCCATTGTGACCTTAGCCAGGTGGGTGTAACCTGTCCCCAAATTCCCGTACATCATATCCTGGCCCTAGAAGTCTGCATAGTGCGTGTGTGTGTGTGTGTGTGTGTGTGTGTGTGCGCGTGCACGCAAGCACTTCTGCACAGGGTGGGCTTTGGGGTTCCAGTGAATTGGAAGGAACTTAAAGCAGATAAGAAGGTGATCTATCAAGTCATTAGGATTGTAATGTCATTAAGATAGCACTTTTTAATTCTAGAGAGTTTGGGGGTCCCAATTTTCTTGTCTCACCCAATAGATTCTTAAAGTGTTGAGGACAGACATTTTTAGCCTCATCTTCCAAGAAAGACATAAGATGCAAGACGCAGGAAATGTTGGGGCAAAGACCTGGGTAAAATTCTGTAATAAAAAAATAAAAAAACTCTGGAACTAAGGGTAGCATAGTGAGCACAGTATGATAGTTGGAGTCAGGAAGACCTAGGTTCAAACTCTTAAGACATTTAATTGGCTTCTGAAAAATTGATGTTCCTAAAGTACAAATCTAATTATAGAGGAGTAGATTTAGAGGTGGAAGGGAGTTTATAGGCCAACTAGAGGTCATTCTCCTCATTTTATAGAAACTGAAGAATGGAAAGGGCAAGTGACTTATTCAGGATCACAATCTAAATAAAGTATTTGAGGTGCGATTTGAACTCAGGTCCTCCCAAGTTCAGTGTTCTGTCCACCACTCCATACTGGCTCCATTTTCTTGCTTCTTGGGGCATTAAAAATCCCTCACAAAATGTCATTGGACCATCTTTCCTTACTTGATTAGACTTGATTCCTCCACATTCACCCTCTATTCTAGCTCAACTATCTTACTTATTGTTCTTCTAACATGGCATTCCATCTGCTACCTTTTCACCTTTACATAGGCTATCCCTCATACCTGGGATGCTCTTTTTCCTCCCCTCTGTTTCATGAAACCCTCAGCTCCCTTCTAGTCTCAGTTCAAAGACCATAAGAGTCCTCTAGTTAGTACCTCTTGAGCCTGTAATGAGTTTGCATTTATATGTATGTATTTACACACATGTTATGTTGTGTGTGTATATATATATACATATATATATGTATATATATATATATATATATATATATATATATATATATATATATATAATTTGTGTGTCTCTAATAGAATGCAGGCTTCTTGAAGGCAAGTGACTATCTCTGTATCCTAAGCACCTAGTACATAGTAGGTATTTATTAAATATTTGTTGACTGAAATAATTTCTCCAGGTCTTAGCTTTTCATTTGTAAAATGAGAATAATAATATCTGTAGAATCTACTACAGCCTGTAGGAGAGAGGAGGATAGAGCTGTGGACCTGAGGGAAAATCTTGGCTCAGATATTCATCAGCTGACTCTGAGAAATTCACTTAGAGATAATAGTAATAATAATAATAATAATAATAATAATAATAACTCCTATCTCCTAGATTTGTTTCAAGGACCAAATGATATAGTATTTTTAAGTAACAGTGTCTGGGATATAGTAGGCAATGTATAAATGCTTTTCCCCTCCTCTTATGCCCCACAAGGTTATTTGAAATTCAACAGGTTTAATGAATAATTAAATGGTACAATGGGTAAGGGTGTTGGTCTTGGAGTCAGAAAGATCTTTGTTCAAATACTGCCTAAGGTACTCAAACTATGTGACCCTGGACAAGTCACTTCACCCTATTTGCCTGAATTTCTTCATCTGTAAAATGAACTGGAGAAGGAAATGTCAAAGCAGTCCACTATATTACAAGAAAACCTAGGTGGGATCATGAAGAATCAGACACAATTTGAAGAATATGGTGACTCGAATTGAATAAAATAGCATGGAATATAGAGATGGGGCATGGGACATAGGAGGTATCACATCTCTTTTTCCAGACCCTATCAATATTTTAATCCTGAGATTGCATTGGCTTTTTGGACTGCTTTGTTATACTATTTACACCTATTGAGCCCTCAGTCCACTAAAACCCCCAGGTCTTTTACATACAATCTATTTTATAATTGTGATATATTTTTTTGTAAACCTCAAGTGAAAGACTTTACACCTAGCATCATAAAATGTCATCTCCTTAGATACAGACCATCATTTTAGCCTGCTGAGATCTTTGAAAAGTCTGTCATCCAATGTGTTATCCATTCCAGCTTGGTGTCACCTACATAGTAGATAAACATACTTTGAATGCTTTTCTCTGAGCTAATAGGAAAATGTTGAATTGTACAGTA
Organism: Macrotis lagotis; assembly: GCF_037893015.1. Taxonomy (NCBI): domain Eukaryota; kingdom Metazoa; phylum Chordata; class Mammalia; order Peramelemorphia; family Peramelidae; genus Macrotis; species Macrotis lagotis. The sequence goes on along the minus strand of NC_133662.1, from coordinate 1,011,077 downwards.
CCAAGGACAGATCCCTGGGGCACTCTTTTATCAGCTTTCTTTCTCACATCTTACTAAATCATCACTTTACTTTTTCTCACATTTCCTACTTTATCTCACTAGTTCTAAGTACCCATATGCTCATTCATGAACCATTTTTTCTCATTCCTTTAAAAAATTATAAATTGAATTTTCAATGTACTATATAAGATGCTATAACAAGTCTTCATTTTATAGATAAGGGGAAATGAAGATACTAATGTTCAGAGGTGAGAGGTGACCTATCAGGTGTCACAGAGTCCATCCTATTCATAGGATTATAGATGTAGAGTTGGAAGGGACCTTAGAGCACTGAGTCCAGCTCCCCACCCCTCCCTTATTTTCCAGTTGAGGAAAGGATGATTCAGAGAGATTTGTCCAGTTCCACAGATAATGAGTAACTGAGATGAAATTTGGACCCTGGTCTTCCTGACTTTTAGTTGCTGCTCCATCTACTCTGCCCCAGTTAAACTACTGAGAAGCCCATAGTAGGCTTTGTTCATCTCACTTCCAAAATTAGATCAGGTCTCATTTTAGGAGAGAATCATGAGTGCATTTGGAGGAGTATGAAGAAGAAAGTAGATGTCCAAGTATATAGCAGCAATTTGGGGGGGGGGGTGCTGAAAGGAGGTTTTCACAAAAGAACAATACAAGACAATGAAGCATAAAGCTCCATTTCCTTATTAAGGCCCATTTTAATTTGCCCAAAGGAAGAGTCAAGGCCTAAAATGAGATGCCCAGAGATAGGGTCAGGGTCTTGGGACAATAAGGGTAAGGGGTGAGAGATTCAAGGACCAAGAAAACACCAGATCTCAGAGATCATGGAGGATTACCATGTATGATGGGTTTTTAGGCCAAAAAAGGAAGAGAAAAAGGAATCCTTCATAGACTGCATTTGACTTTGTGCCATATAAGTTTCACCAGTTCTCTGCCTCTCTTCCTAACAAATATGTAGGGTATTTGAATTCTACATTAGAATAATTTAGCAAGGTTGCTGAAGACTGTGGGTTTGGTTCTTATGTCTGGTTGATCTTTCATCTCTTATGTCACAGATTGGGGGAAGTGCTAGGATTTGGCCAGGGTCGGGGGTCCCCAGTCACATTGGTATGGGGCATGGAAGTTTCCAGGAAAAAATAGGGTGAAAGTATTAGAAAAGAGGCAGTCTGCTGCAAAGTAAGCATTATGGGGGGCTAAAAAATTAGAAAGTATTTTGGACATCTCAGTGGGGAAGTAGATAGATGGAAGGAACCAGAGATATTTAGCCCAGAAAAGAGAAAGTTGTGGGGAAAGATGAGTGATCTCTTCATTTCCTGGAAGAAGGACAAAGTGGGAGCATGATGGTAGATGTTTAACAATCAGTTGGGTAGGACATGTCTATATAAGTTTATTTAAGTTTGTTCTACACCATTATTTTCTCCACTCTCATAAGCCTAGACAAATAGAAAAACAATAAATCAATCCCTAATTTGTAACATTTATTGATTTCTGAGAAGTATTTCCTCACATTTAAAATTTAACAATTTAACTTTGAGCTTCAGAACATCTCTGGATAAGAGCCTTTCTGGGTGCCCCCAGTGAGCTGAAGTAGAAACCACAGGAAGAAGCTACAGGGAGGGAAATTTTGACTCAATAAAAGGAAGAATGCAGTAATAATTTGAGCTATTCCAAAGTGGAATGGGTTCCATCATTAGGTCAACAGCTTCAAGTATTCATTCATCCAATAATGCTGAATTCTAGGAAATGCCTTCTCTGTAGAACATTGTGTCAGGAGCTGGAGAAGATACAGAAGTTAGATAATTAGCAAGCGTTTATTAGTCACTGTGCTAGGTGCTGATGATATAGGCTCAAAAGAGAAATAGTGCCTGTCCTCAGGGTTCTTACATTCTATGGGGAAAGAGAACATACATAAAAATAATTATATTCAAAATAAATGAAGGAGAAGGGGTAACACTGTCTGGGGGCATTGAGAAATGCTTCATGTAGAATGTAGTATTTGAATGGCATCCTGAAAGGAACCAGGAAAGTTAAGAGATAAGAGTAAGAAGGGAGTACAGATCAGACATGGGGGGACATCCCAGGACAGACTCCTAGACAGCAGATGAGAGCAGGTTAGCTATACTGGAGAATTCATAAAAGTGAATAATCATTCTGGAAAGGTTGAACAGGGTCCAGTTGAAGAAGTCTTTAAATGCCATAATTCAGAGGTCATCTGGTACATTTTACCAGTGAAGCAAATGAGGCCTAGAGAGTCTCTAAGGGAATGGAGGCAGGAATAAGGAATGGTGGCAGGGATTTGAATTAAGGTCCTCTGACTCCAAAGCCACTTAGAGTGGCTCTGTATTCCAAGGAATTTATATTTCACCCTAAAAGCAGTTGGGGCTGCTAGGTGTCACAGTGGATAGAGTGCTGGGTCTGGAGTCAGGACCTCAAAACTGCACTCAGACACTTACTAGCTATGTGACCTTAGGCAAGTCACTTTCCCCTCTTTGCCTCAAAGTTCCTCATTTATAAGATAAGCTAGAGAAGGAAATGACAAACTATGCCAGGATCTTTGCCAAGAAAACCCCAAAAGAACAACAACTTAAGTTATAATGAAGATAGTCCCCATCTTTATGGCATCAGATTTGGATAAGTATACTATATGCATGTGTGTGAAACAAGGCAGTATAGGAGCTCAGGAGGGGATGGCTACTTTTGGGGGAATGGTTCAGAGGGAAGCAAGTTTTAAGTAATGGATTGGTCCAGTTGATCTTCCTTCTAGCTCCTGGAATATAGGATCCTAAGCTCAAGGTCAGCAGATCTAAAAGCTTCCCTTACTCACTCATGCTACCTGGGTCATCTCACAGGGCAATGAAAGAACAGGACACCAAATTGAAACACAGTATGGTGGATCTGGAGAGGAAGGAGATGAAGAAGAAGTCTGGTTGCTGCTCCTGAGCCATATGGACCTGGCAGACTTGGAGGGTCAGTGGTGTGTGAAGTTGGCAGAACTCAATCTCTTCAGTTCTCCTCTTTCCTATCTGATTTTGATAACCAACAATATCAAGGAAAACCAGGAAAAATTGTGGATCTTGAGCTCAAAGAAAAGAATATCCATGAAACATTTTTAATGTATAAATGTAAGCAGAAGGATGTTTGCAAGGGTACACAGATGAGCAGGGCAATGTGCATACTTTTCTGTTAAATTTAATACAAATTTTAAAAGAATTGTATGGAACAAGTTCACAATTTCATATATAATCCTCTTTTTCTGGTCTTCTGTATATGTTGAAATCTTTATGTTTGTTAAATTCATAATAAAAATATTATATGTATCCCAAACCTCACTGAATTGAAAACTTGGGGATTCTAAAATTGTAAAAATGGAGTAACAGACTCATTTTCCTGAGTTCCAATCTGGCCTCAGACACTTATTAACTATGTGACCCTTGGCAAGTCACTTTACTCTATTCACTTCAGTTTCCTCATCTATAAAATGAGCTGGTGAAGGAAATGGCAAACCACTCCAGTATCTCCGCAGAGAAGACCCCAAATGGGGTCATGAAGAGTTGGCAGTGATTGAACAACCATGATAAAATAATTGAAGCAGAGGTTAAGAAGCTTTGGGTTTAAGTTCTGTCTCTGACACATGCTGGCTGCTGTGATCCTGGGCAAATGACTTAGCTTTTCAATGTTCTAGAAAACTCTCTAAGACCATTAATTGCAGAGAAGGTACCAATCTGCATGGATTGAAGCAATTTCTTCACATGGGAGTTCTTTATACTGCTGAAATTCCAGGTCCAAGTCCCTACCCCTAATAATCAAGACTGGGTCTGGATTGAAGTTCAGTCTTGTACTTTGAAGGAAATTTGCTTGAGCAAATTAATATCATAAAAGAAATTACAGACTTAAATGGTTTTAAACCACTTAAGGGAATGAACCATTTTCAGACCTAATCAAATGTTCTAGGAGAACTGAAACTTGGATGCTCATTAACCTGGCTAGGCTAATTTATTCAAGAAACATTAAACACCTACCCTAAAGAACATTTTCCTAAACTAAGACATACAGAACTTGGACATGGATGGGTTTCTATCCTCCTTGAGCTAGTTAATTACATCTTGTTCTTACCTGTTCATTAAAACAAGTCCCCTATGGATCTCTATTTGACAACACAAGCCTAGTCTTATTACTATGCACTTTAAAATGTTCTAACTACAGTTCAGACTTGGTTCTCATTCTAATTGGTGAGAAGGGTCCCTCTCACTCCAATTCATTCAAATCAGTGTATCTAGCCCCAAATACTCATGGCAGCCTATTGTCATTGGCCTTCTCCCTGTTCTCCAACCACAGCATCCAGTTTTAATGGGAAGATTCCATTTAGGAGACATTCATTGTCTCAGTGCCCTCTGGATAACCTCTGAAATGGTTATTTGTCCCAGCCGACCGAGAGTCAATCAGTATTTATTAAGTCTGTGTGACATATTGAAAACAAGTCTTAGCCCCAGGGTATGGAACTGTGAGAATACAGAGCAGAGACAGTCTTGAGTGAATGGAAAGAAGCGACAGTACTGCTTACTAACTAGAACATTGGTTTTATCCTTTCCTAATTGACTTTCCATTGCCTTCCCCAGAGCAAATGTTTCAAATCCTGTCTCTTTATTAGAGAAGGGAAAGAATGAAAGTCAGAAGTCTACTTCCCTCTGTCTTAGTCAATGAGTGGTCAAGTTTTGGTGATTCTACATCTTCAACATATCTTATCTGGTTTTCTTCATTTACACTCTCCTACATTGCCCCACTTCGTCTTAGGCTAGGACTTCACTTACATGGCATAAATGCCTAGCACATAGTAAGAATTTGATAAACATTTGTTGACTAAACCTCTGAAAAGTAGGAAATATAGGTGATGTTCCTTTACCTACTCTTTATCTCCATGTCCCTTAATACCATTTCAAGTTTTTTCCATCTTTGTGCCAGTCTCTGACAAAGAGGTGGTCTTTCTCCTCAACAAAAGTGGCTTCCATTCTTGAACTCTTGATCACATCTTTTCTTCTGGGGGTAGTAGCAACAGAAATTTTATTTTCTTTTTCTTATTAATTTTGTTATATTTTATTTGTTTTTCTAACGACATGCAATGGTAGTTTGACCAATAATTTTTTTTGCAAGATTTTGAGTTTTACATTTCCCCCCCTTCCCTCTCTTCCCTCCCCCTTCCCCTGAAAGAAAGCAATCTGATATGGGCTCTTCACTTATAACCATGCTAAACAACAGATCCATAATGATCATATTGTGAGAGAAGAATCAAATTCAAATGGAAGAAAGAAAACATTGGAGAAAAATGATATAATACATAAGCCAACTTTAAAAAGTTGATGATAATAAGCTTGAGTTTTCATTTAATGCCACAATTCCATCTCTAGATATGGATGGCATTTTTCACCATAAGTCTTTTAAAATTGTGTTTGATTATTGTATTGCTGAAATGAATATTGCTGAAATGAACAAATCCATCATAGTTGATCATCACCTTGTGAGAACACGCCTTTCTAAATCATTACCAAGCCCCCCAATCTCTCCCATTCATGTCTCTCCAAATATACTGACTCCTTCCTCACTGTCTATAAACAATCCGAGTCTTCCTCATTCTTAAAAACAAAAACAGGAATAACCCTTCAGCTTCATCCAGCCATACTCTCATTTATCATCCTACTGCCTTTCATAGTCAAACTAATACCCTCTTTTCTCCTCTGATCTTATTAGAGGTGCAGGTCCTGATTATTTCATGTCTGAACTATTGCTATGGCTGGTCTGCCTGTGATGTCTTTCCTTATTCCAGTCCAAATTCCAGTCAGTTGTCTAAGAGGTTTTTCTAAAGAACAGGTTCATTATTTTAACCTCCTCCTCAGTAAACTTCATGGCTCTTCATCCATCACTTCCAGGATCAAATATAAAATTTTCTGGCTTTAAAAGCTCTTCATAACCTCTTCCCCTCCCATCTTTCTAGTCTTCTTAAACCTTATACTCCATCTGAACCCCACTGGTCACACAAATACACCTATAATCTTCTATTCAATGGCATTGGCCTCCTTATGATTCCTCAAAAAAGACTTCATCACCTGACTGGGCATTTTCTCTGGTTGTTCCCCCAAAGCTGGAATGATCTCCCTCCTCATCTCTGCCTCCTGGCTTCCTTCAAATCCCAGTTAAAACCACAGCTTCTACAGAAAAATGTTTTTATAATCTACCTTAATTCTAATTCCTTCCATCCATTGATTCTTTCAAATTTATTCTGTATATGGCTTATTTGTACATATACAAATGTGCATTAGATTGTGAGCTCCTTGACATCAGGGACTGTTCTTCCCCCTTTCCTATCTTACTTTGTATTTCTAGTGCTTAGCATAATGTGTGGTTCATCATAGGAACTTAATAAATGTTTATTGATTGATTGATAGTCTCTCCCACTTATTTTTTAGCTTCTTTCCATCTGACTTTGTATCTCACCGAACAATGGAAATTGCCATCTCTGAAGTACCAACTGTAGAGAGCTATAGGAGGTTTATCCAGACTTTCTGGTTGAAGTCAGTGGTTTTGTTGTGATCAGATAGACATAATAAAGTCAGGAAAAAAGAAAAGGGGTAGAGGTCATTGTGTCTTTAGGCTTCACAGGTTCATTTATATGAAAATCATAGTGTAATAAGGGAGCTGAGGAAAGCATCATCATCCCATTTACTGAAAGAATTGAGAGGACTGGAGCAGCAAATGATGATGATAATTGAGAAAACCATATTGATTTCATCTTATGACTCAATTCTGGATCTGAATCAGTTCCCTTTCTATTCAATTGCAGTTTAGTCCAACTTCAGTCTTGTGAGAAAACTTTATTTAATTATGGGGACTGAGAGAAAAAAAATTATAGCATTGTTTGAACCTAGCCCTAGAAACAAGGAATTTTCTTACAAATTTATATGTCAAAACCCTCTACGTCTTATCTAAAGACTAGCTCCATACTGATCAATCAGTATTGTTTCTATGCTATTTTGATTATTCAAGGAATTGTGCCTGTTCACTCTTCCTCTCTCAACTAAGGAAAAGTCCCTAAACTTTCTTCCAATTAGAAATCAAATTACCTAATGTTGTTTATTGTTTGTTTCCTTTTAATTAATTGATTTTATCTGATTGCTTTTAATATATTAAAAATTGTTTTTTATGTAATTGGCACACTTTGCTTAATAAATTGAAGTGTTTGGAGGCCTGAGTCTTTGTTTCCTCAGTTATTTCGTCTTTCACCTGTCACACTACCATAGAATTCATGTAGAAATTCTGTTGAATGGAGTCCCTGAAATGCTTTCTGGGAAGGTAATCAAAACTAAGGGACTTGGAAGGAGTTATAAAGAACTCTCTAATTGTAAATCAGATAGTTTACTTGTTTCTCAAATTGGTACCACTTAATATTAATCCTAGCCTGGAGCATTTTTCAATCTTTTGTTGGTTCCCAGACTGGAAACATACCAGGGGAGAGGTTTAGTGGATATTAAATCCCAGTAGATGTAGAAGGGCACAGTTCAAGAACCACAGTACCCAAAGAGATGACCAGAAGAGAGTGAAGACACCATACTTATCAGAGGCATAAGACACCCAGCAAAGATGACAAAAAGCCATATGATGGCATCACCAGAGACCACTGGAGGTGTGAGGTGCCCCGGTCACAATAGATCTTTTCCATATATGTCTACCCCTGAGGGTTTGTCTCTATGCTTGTTTCCTGATCATACATTCTCTGTATGTGTCAATTCACCACTGATGGTCTGGTAACCAGTGGAAGAGTGTACCCCTGTTAACCTGAAGGTTTTTTTTTAACTTATCTTATTATCCCATTTAATTAAATGTCTTTTGCACTGAACTAATATAGTCTTTCTGCTGAAAAATCAATGCTTTGGTAAGGGCTCTTGAATAGATACTAGCTCATACTCTCAATGATCCTTAAACCTAAGGTAATATTCTAGTTGTTCAAGTGTCAATGGCATGCTATACAATCCTTTTTTAATTGATAAATGTGATGGCTTGTCTGAGTTTTAGCCCTCCTGGACTTCTATATATACTCCTGATCACTTTCTCCTCCTAGATCTTTCTTCTTTGGTTTTTGTGATTGCTCTTTCCTGCTCCTCTTTCTACTTTCCTGATGGCTTTTCCTCAATTTTCTTTGCTAAATTCTAACCCTGTCATGATTTTAAAAAAAATCTGCGGGGCGGCTAGGTGGTGTAGTGGATAAAGCACTGGCCCTGGAGTCAGGAGTACTTGGGTTCAAATGCGGTCTTAGACACTTAATAATTACCTAGCTGTGTGGCCTTGGGCAAGCCACTTAACCCCGTTTGCCTTGCAAAAAAAAATCTGTGCTAAAGAGGAACTGAGGCAATAAAATTCTGACACATTCAATTTATTAGCTAGGTTTGCAAAAAAAAAAAAATTATAAAAGGGATCCAAGGCTCCTCAGTAACCAAAAATGCAGTTGATGATGGTCAGGGCAGTTCTTTTTTGGTCATACAGAAGAAAAAATAGACTATGACAGTAATCTGGCATAACAAAGATGTATCTCAATTCTGATTAGTCAGTACTAAAGTCATTAACTCCAAATTGTAACAGTTTATCACCAGGTAGATTAACATCCTCTGAAAAGTCCTGTGGTTGGTAATTTCTGACAGAGAATAGAGCCTTGAACTTTTGAAAAATTAGAATAAAAATCAGAATTTTGTGGCTGAAAACTCTTGAAGAGAGCTTGCAGCTGCAAGTTTAAGAAGTTCAGAGGAAGTTCAAGTTCACATATTAGGGGAAAGTAACTAATATATAGTAACATGATCATTAATACATAGTAAATTGATTAAACTGTAATAAAATAATGAGGCAGCTAGGTGGTCCAGGTAATTCCAGGTAATACCAGGCCTGAAATCAGGAGGACTCAACTTCCTGAGTTCAAATCTGACCTCAGATGCTTACTAACTATGTAACCTTGAGGAAGTCACTTCACCCTGGTTGCCTCAGTTTCCTCATATGTAAAATGATCTGGAGAGGGAAATGGAAAATCACTCCTTTGCCAAGAAAAATCCCAAATGGAATCCTGGAGAATTGTACATGACTAAAAAAAAATGACATAGTAGCATGTAGTGTGTTTTTTTCTCTTGGTTTTTTTCCCTCCATTTTGATTTGATTCTTCTTTCACAACATAATTAATGTGGATCTATATTTAGCATGATTATACATGCGTGGCTGATGTTAGATTGCTTTCTGTCAGGGAGAAGAGGGAGGGAGGAAAATGTAAAACTCAAAACTGCAAAAAAATGATTGTTGAAAACTACTATTCCATGTAGTTGGAAAAACAAACAAATAAATAAATAAATTTAATTTTTTTAAATTGAGTTAGCAACAGCAACAAAAATAATAGTTGTTTGTGCCCCTCAAAGTTTTTTTTTTTCCTGGAACCATTTCTCATTTTTATACTTTTTTAGTGAGTTCATCAACTCTCACAATTTCAATGTTCATTCTATTCAGATGACTCTGAGATTTGTATGTCTTGGCTTCATCTCTCTCCTGAGCTCTAGTCCCACATTACTTACTGCATCTGACCTAAGTAACTAGATGTTACCAGCCTCTGACTGGATGTCCCATAAGGACCTCATATTCAACATGTCCAAAATGGAATTCCTTTTTGGACCTCCCACCTCCCCACCACACACAAGCACACCATAACTCCCAAGGCTTCTTTTTGCCTGGTATGGGCATCACCAGCCTCCTGGATTCAAAACTGCAGAGTCATCCTTGATTATTTATTCTCCCTCTCTTCTGTTATCTAACCTTCAAGCTTCTGCAGACTTGGAGTGACTGATCGAGCTCTGGAGGTCGCTGACTTAGTGAGACTAAGGAAAGCAAATGGCTTTGCTCAGGACCTCAAATCATGGTGATGACAGGTTGGTTGGGAAACTGTCCCGTGTGATTTCTGGTCACTGATTGAGTTTATCAGTCTAAATCAGTCACTTGTACTGGAGGATGTGGGAGCCCTGGGAGCCTTTAGGAACAAAGTGTTACAGAGGGAGCTGGGAGACCAGAGTCAAGTACACATGCCTTCAGGGTTGCCTCAATCCTTCTCCTGGTATTTGGGGATCTGGCTGCCTGGAAATGTAGTGCAGCCGGGCAGGCATGTGGATTATGTCAATAGCTCCAAGTCTCTCCCCACTCTAATGCATCTTCCACACAGCTGTCAAAGGGATTTCTCTAAAGTGAAGGTTGGACTATGTCAACCATTATAGTGTGAGCTCCTTGAAAGCAGGCACTGTGGTTCCTTGTATTATACGGTGCCTGACAAATATTTAGGGTTTAATTTGTGTTTATTGACCTCTCTCCCTCCCATGAAAAAATATCCAATACTTATCTCTAGGATTAAATATAAAGGACTTTATATTTATGTAAGTGTATTTATATATTGATGATGATGTTTATCCTTGTCCTTCCATTTTTTTTTTGCAAGGCAATAGGGTTAAGTGACTTGCCAAAGGTCACACAGCTAGGTAATTAAGTGTCTGAGGTTGGATTTGAACTCAAGTCCTCTTGACTCCAGGGCCAGTGCTCTATCCACTACTCCACCTAGCTGCCCACTGTCCTTTCTTCTTGAAAAAGACCATGATATCAGGGAGGTGATGTCATGACAAGCACATGAATTGGATTTGAGTGTGGGGTGCTGTGCTAAGTTACCAGCCTCAGGTTCTTCTCCAGAGCCATCTGTGTCCAGTGGCCAAATATGGATCAGGACAACTGGAGATGGCCCTAGATGAGAGGCAATCAATCAAGGCAACCAAGGTCAGTTAGTAAGTGTTCAGTGTTTGAGGTCAAATTTGAACTCAGGTCCTCCTGATTCCAGAGCTAGTGCTCTATCCAATATACCACCTAGCTTCCCCCATATATATATGTATATGTATATGTTTAATATATACATATTTATATGTGTATACATACATGTATATATGTGTATGAGTTTGAATATATTCATATAAATATCTATTAAATATGGGGCAGCTAGGTGGCATAATGGATAGAGTACTGGGCTTGGAAATCAGACCTCAAATAAGAGGTGACACCTGATGAAGTTGTATTTTGAAGGCAGCTAGGGGTGACATAAGGTTTGTAAGGGAAGAGTGACTTCTAGGCATGAGAGACCCACCTGAAGTTGGGAGATGGAATGTCATAGACAGATTGATTAGCTAGTAGGGTGATTGACTGGAATGGAGAATGGGTAAAGGACAGTAGTTGAAAAAAAAGACTGGAAAAGTAGGTGAGGCCCATATTAGGGAGAGTCATTATATTTTGTACTAAAGTCAAAAGGGAGCTATGGAAAGTTTTTTAGTAAGTAGCTGACACTCTCAGATCTGTGTTTTATTAATATTATCTAGGTAACTACATGAGAAGATGGATTAAAGAGGGGAAGAGACAGGAAGCAGGAAAATCTGTTAGGAGGTTATTATGACAGCTGAGGCAGCATAGAGAGAAATGGAAGATGGAGGTCAGCGGTGTTATGAATGAAGAACTGACAAAACCTGGCAATAGACTGAATATAAGGCAATGCAAGAGAGGTAAGAGGCAGGGATAACTCTTTGGTTGCAAAGTAGGGAAATCTGGAGGAAGAAATATTTTACAGAGAAGGAAAATAAGGCTTGGAGAGATGTAATCACTTGCCCCAGGTCACACAGGAAGTAGGTGGCAAAGCCTAGATTTATATTTGTATCCTCATTTCACTTTCTATGATGCCAAACTACCTTTCACTAAAAAAGCCTACTCTTCTAGCTGGGCTCCTGAGGATCCTCTTTGGGTACCATTTCCCCTGACCCCAGAGTTCTGTCCCTTGCCCACTCACTTCCTCCATTACCTAGCTCCTACAATCCCCACCCTAAACTGACACAGTGGAAAGAGTGCTGGCTTTACAGTTAGATGTTGTTCAGTCTTTTTCAGTTGTGTCCTACTCTTTGCATCCCTATTTGGAGTTTTCTTGGCAAAGATATTGGAGTATTTTGTCATTTCCTTCACCAGCTCATTTGACAAATGAGGAAACTGAGGCAAACAGGATTAAATGACTCACATGGCTAGCAAGTGTCTGAGGTTGGATCTGAACCCAAAAAGTACCTGACTCCAGACCCAGTGCTCTATTCACTAGTTGTCCTACAACAGTTAGATGACCTGGTTCAAATACCTTTTCCATTTACTCTCTGGTCTCTTGGGCCTCTCTAGTTTTCAATTTTCTCATCTGTAAAATGAGGAGTTTGACCTAGATCTCCTCTAGCTTTCAGTCTAAGATTGTCTAAGCCTATATACTTTATTCCATCACACAGAGCTGGACAAACATCAATCCCAGGTTTTCATTTTACCAAACAATCCTTTCCTGAGTCTCTCAGGGCTCATGGACTGGGGCAAGTGTGGACATCTCAGCCCTATGGGATGCATGTAGTCATGTGTTAATGAGGCATAGTTGGCAATGTGTGATTTAGAGGATCACCCACAGGGTATGACAGTCTTCTCATCTGTCTTTGGCAGATCCTGGAAAGGGGTGGCTCCTGGGACCACACCCTTTCCAATTTAGTTTATCTTCTGGCTTCCTCCCAATCTAGAGCTGACCAGTGAAGGAGCTGCCAGCTTCATTTCCAATCTTTAAGAAGTGGATGAAGTGAGCCAGGACCCTCAAAGGTCAGCCAATGGGATCCACAATTAGGGTATGTAGCAGCAGGAAAGATCGAAGTGAAGATATGGGATGAGCTGACTTTCAGGAAACCCTAGGATGTGATAGCTAAAGAATACTTGGTAGGGGTAGACCCTTCTTTGAAGGTTATTTAGAAAGTCAGCACTCTGTTAAGTTTGAGAAAGGGATGGTGGTTAGGAAAGGGGAATGGGAATGTCACAGAGGAAAAAGGAGAAAGCAAGGGAAAGGATGAGAGAGGAGTGAAGAGGAAATTGAATTGTGCAAGTTTACCTGGCTAGTTAGTGATAGTGTTACAAGCTAGGTGGCAAAAGGAACAGTGTCAGTCCTGATATCAGAAAGACCTGAGTTCGAATCCAACCTCAGGCACTTACTGGTTGTATGATACTTGTGCAAGTCACTTAACCACTGTCTGCTTCAATTTTGTCACCTGTGAAATGAGAATAATAATAGTAACTATTTCACAGGGGTATTATGCAAGTCAAATAAAATCCTTAAATGAGATAATATTTGTAAATGCTTAGCATAATGACGGGCACATAGGTAGATGGGTGATTAATGAAGGCTTATGCTCTTTCTTCTTCCCTGATGTTCCAGGTTTTGTCTGTATAGATTTTTCTTTCCCATCAGTGAGGAGGGGGCAGTACCCAACAATGTGACTTTATAAAGCTCCTTGTCCAAGTTGAATAGAAATAAAGCTTTTAAAAAAATCATACATTTACAGCAAAAAGGGACCTGAGCCCTTTGTCCAATCTCTTCATTTAACAAATGAGGAAACCCAGAAAAAAGCAACATGGTACAATAGAGAGCACCTCAAACTTGGAGCCCCAAGCCCTGAGTTTGAGGCAAGACCTCTCTGGGACTCAGTTTCCTCATCTGGAAAAGGAAATGGTTGGACTTGATGACCTTGAAGGTCTTTTCCAGCTTTAAGTCTATATACCTACCCAAGGTTTGATTTGCCCAGGGTCCCATCCTTATGTGATGTCTAATAAGTATTAGAGTTAGAATTTGAACTCAGATCTTCCAATTCCATGTTTCCTTCAAAGTCTAATGACAGTAATCAGGGGCAAATAGGCAGGTAAGATCCTAAGAAGAGCAAGTAAAGGAAAATACATCTTTCTTTTACAGCACAACCCTTCAACTGTTCAACAGAGACTCTATTGCAGGGGTTCCCAACCTGGAGAATACCTTGACTCTCAGGAGTATGAAAACCTTATCAGAAAATATTTGGTATTTTATTATGCCATGCCATGAATTAATTTCTTTATGTTATACTCTTGTACATGACAAATCCTAGGATGAGTCTTCTTGACATTCTACCCTTTCATATTGAAGGGAGGGTAAAGGGGAACTTTACTGAAAGTCAAGGGGTCAGGGACAAAAAAGTTTTGGGAATCTCTCCTGAGACTTTTTTCTCCAGTCTAAACAGCTGGTTCCTACCACTGATCCAAGTATGGCACTTGTTTCCAGGCTGTCCAACACTTTGGTTATCCCCCTCTAGACATTTTCCATTTTGTTGCTAATTAAGCACTCTGTCTGAAGGCAGGGGGCTGGATCTGTTGACCTTTCCAAGGCTCTTCCACCTCTCAGAGACAACCCTTTGTGGTAGAAGGAGCACTGGACTTAGGGTCAGAAGAATAGGGTTCTAGCCAACTCTGCTACTGACTGGCTCTTTGACCATCAGTTTTTCCCTCTCCTTGGGTCTCAGTTTCTCTCTGTAAAATGAAAATGAAATAAAATTATAGTGGGGGAGAAGTGAGCAGGAATTACTTCTCTCTCATGGTGTCTCTTCTATTCCTTCCTTCCCCCTCCCCCCAGGTGCCCATTCCTTGAAGTCCGAATGATTTTGATCACTCAACAAGATTTGATTAAGTGCCTACAATGTGTCAAGTACTACCTATGCTTGGCACAAGAGATAAAAAAACAAACAAGCAAGGCAGTCCCAGCTCTTAAGATGCTGACATTCTTCTAATTGGATACAAATATATTGGGTATCCCAAGAACCTTGGGGCAGTTTTTAGCTATTAAAGCTTCAAGATGCACAAAGATTTTTGGGACACCCTGTAAAAAGTGTTTATAAAACACAAACAAAGCAGACTCAGAGTGCCTCGGCGGGAGAAGGAGCACTAGCAGCTGGGGAGAGGGGAGGGGAAGCCCTGGAAAGGTCCTCAGGCAAAAGGCAGTGCTGAATTTCCCTCTGGAAGGAAACAATTCTAAAAGGCAGAGTCGAAGAGACAGGGCATTCTACAATACCAGTGCTATCCAGGGCTGAGTAGCTTCCTATCTAGGAAACTAGTAAGTACCTGAGACTAGATTTGAATTCAGGTCTTCTGACTCCAAGTTCTGCACTCTATTATGAGACACTTAGCAGTCTCATAATGAAATAAGCAGGTCAGGGAATATTATTCTCACTTCACAGAGGAGGAAACTGAGATCCAGAGAAGACAAGAGTTTTATTCAAGGTAACAGAGAGCATCATCAGTAGAACTGGAACCAG
The DNA here is from genome assembly GCF_037893015.1 of Macrotis lagotis. Lineage (NCBI taxonomy): Eukaryota > Metazoa > Chordata > Mammalia > Peramelemorphia > Peramelidae > Macrotis > Macrotis lagotis. Next base: position 995,850 of record NC_133662.1, on the reverse strand, counting down.
AACCAATATTCCTGACTTCTGGCCAAAATCTAACCTCTCGCCTGGTGCTATTCCATAGTGGGAAGTTCCATAGAAGACACTCAATGATTAATTGTTGATTTGTGGGATAATGGGAGAAACTAAGTGACTTGCTTCAGGTTACCCAGCAAAATTCAATTATGGAATATAGATTAACTAATCTATCAACAAATATTTATTAAATGCCTATTATTAATAATAGTTAGCACTTATTAAATATTGGCTATGTGCTAGATGCTGTGTAAAGTGAGTTACAAATATCTCATTTGATCCTTATTACAACCCTGAGAGGCTATTGTTGTTCAGTTGTTTCAGTCATGTCTGACTCCGGACAGTCCCATTTAGAGTTTTCTTGGCAAAGATACTGTGCCATTTCTTTCTCTAGACCATTTTACAGATGAGAAAACTGAGGTAAACAGGGTGAAGTGACTTGCTCCAGGCTCACCCAGCTAATAAGTGTGCAAGGAAAGATTTGAACTCAAGAAGATGAGCCTTCTTGACATTCTACCCATTGTACCACCCATCTCCCTAAGAGGTACTATTATTATCTTCATTTTACAGATGAGGTAACTGAAGCAAGTAGAGGTTAAGTGATTTGCCCAGGTTCACATAGGAAGTGTCTGAAGTAAAATTCAATCTCAGGTCTTCCTGAATCTAGGTTTAGTGTTCCATTTCACTGTACCACCCAGCCTCTCTTAATGTGCCTGGCCTTATTAATAGAGTTAATCTAGTCCATTCTCAGGGAACTGAGGGGGCTGTCCCATTTGGGAAAAATCCTTCAGATTAGCAATGGATCCCAAAGGGTAGTATGAAAGAGTAGAAGGATCTGGATGCCAGGAGACCTGGGTAGTAGTCTCAGTTCTAACAAAAACTAGTTCTGTGATCTTAGTTAAGTCCCTTCTCTCCATTTCCTTTTCTGTAAAATGGAAAGATTAGACTGAGGTCTTCAATCCTTCAGGCTCTAGATTCTATGATCCTCTGATTTTCTGCTCACTAGGCTTTAGGAAAATCTCCTAACTTGCTGTGTGACTGAACCAGAAGGAGAAGGATGGAGTTCACTCTGAGACCCAATACCACTGTGAATGACAGCCACTACAGTAGCCTCTCTGAGTCTCAACTTCGCCCTGTCTTTGCTGCTCTCTGTGGCTTCATCTTGCTGGTAGGATTGTTGGCCAATGGGCTGATGCTGATTATCTTGGGCAAGGGCTCTGGCTCAAGGGACCAGGCCCCAGGCCCACTCCTGGCTCTGACCAATAGCCTCATGGTGAACATCACTTTATCAGATCTGGTCTTCCTGGTTTATGTGGTCCCAGTTTTGCTGCTGACCTTCCTCCAGGAAGACTGGTGGCTGGGCTCCTTCGTCTGTATCACCAGCCAGAGCTTCAATATGGGCACCATGTTCTGCACCTTCTACAGTATGGTGACCACTGCCCTCCTACGCCATGCTGCTGTGGCCTTCCCCACTATGGCCTTCCCAGCTGGCAGAAGAGCTCAGCTATTACTTTGCTTGACCATGTGGATCCTGGGTTTCTCTGTGTCTCTGCCCAACTGGCTGTTCCAGAAAGTGGTAGAAGAGGGCAAAGAAGATGGGGAGGTGTCTGTGGGAAGAGGATCCAAGATCATTCACTCGTGTCTGATGTTCCTGGGTCCCACCCAGACCTCCTGCTATTTTACCCTCCTTGGGGCCCTGGCCTTCCTGCCCTTTGCCCTGATGCTGGTACTTAGTTTCACTCACCTGGGCTGGCTCTTGTGGAATGGGGTGTGGCCCCAGGTACCATTGGATGTCCGACAACATCGAGAAGCCACAGGCCTCATCCTAGTGGTGCTAGTTGTCTTTGTATTCATGTGGGGACCCTGTTCTGTGCTGGGCTATGTGGCTGCCTCAGGAGACCTGCCTGATACCTTCACAGTCTTTGTGGCTATCAGCCTCTGTACTATCCTCGCCTATTCCAACTGTGCTGTCAGCCCAATTCTCTGTTTCTGCCTTTCAAGACAGTTCCAAGAAGGGCTCAAGGACCTCTTCTGCTACTCTATCCAGGAAAGGGCAAACCTAAGACATGGTAGGGTGGTGCAGGGTGACCAGGGAGATGAAAGTGGAAGGCTGGGAGCCCTAGGGAGTCTAGGAGGGACTCTTACCTAAGAGGAGAGGGAAAGATGGAGAACTGAGATGTTTAGAATTATCAACTCACAGAAATCCAACAATACTAGTCATTCCCCAATTGATAAATAGTCAAAAGATAAAATTTATTTTCCAATGAAGAACTCAAAACAATTTATAGTATAGAAAAATGCTGTGAATCATTATTGATTAGAAAAATGGAAATTAAAACAACTTTGAGATATCATTTTATACCTAGCAATTTAGCTAAAATAATTTAAGGGGAAAGTGACAAATGTTGAAGGGCAAGTGAAAAAATAGGACACTGATTCATTGTTGGTGGAATTGTGAACTAATCCAATCATTTTGGTGAGTGATCTGTAATTATGCCCAAAGAGTTATTAAACTGTCTACAACCTTTGACCTAAGGATACTACCATAAGGTGTATTTCCAGAGAAGATTAAAGAAAAAGGAAAAGAACCTATATGTTTTAAAATGTATATAGCAGCTCTCTGTGATGGCAAAGAACTGGAAAGTGTAGGGATGTCCATCAATTGTATATTATTGTGATAGAATACTACTGTGCTACAAGAATGGTAAGCTCAATGATCTTAGAAAAACATGAAAAGACTTTCATGAAATAATGAAGAGTGAAATGAGCCGAACCAAGAAAACATTATATACAGTAACAGCAATATTTTTTTTAAGCCTTTTGCAAGGCAAATGGGTTTAAGTGGCTTGCCCAAGGTCACACAACTAGGTAATTATTAAGTGTCTGAAACCAGATTTGAACTCAGGTACTTCTGACTCCAGGGTTGGTGCTCTATCCACTGCACCACCTAGTCACCCCAGCAATAGTTTTAAGAACAACTCTGAGACTATATCAGAGTACCTTCTATTCGGGGGAGGGGGAGGGAAGAGGGAAGGAGAAGGAGAGAGGGAGAAAAAAACTTTGTAAAATTCAAAGCCTTGCATAAAAAATGATTGGTAGAAACTAGCATTATATGTAATTGGAAAATATATATGATAAAAAAGAAAAACTTGGAGCAAATAAGTCATTTTGCAATTATAAGAACCAAATTGAATATAAGGACATATATGTCCAGAGAAAGAACTGATAAATAGAAGTATGCATAGAATAATTTTACATATATATATTTATGTATTTATTTGTGTTTAATGATAGCCATCTCTGGAATGGGGTCTGGGAGAAAAGAAGAAGGGAAAAAGGAAATTTACATAACAATTTTGTTGTATATTTTACAGAAACAGCAGAACATAGTGGATTTGTGGTTTCATATACAATCATCTTTTTTTGTTATACTATTTTATGGAAATAAATGCTTTTTTAATTCCCTAAATTAAGAAAGTTAAAATTTAAAAATATATTCACAGGACTGTTAGAGAATTGGAAGAGGGCTTTGGGTCATGATATCATGAATAGGATACAGGACTTAGAGTCAGAACACATGTTCATTTAATACAACCCCTTTAATTTATTAGAGTAGGCAACCAAGGCTAGGGAAAGGGGGAAATGACTTGCCCAATGGCATACAGCAAGTTAGTAGTGGAGCTTTCTTTTCTATCTTGCTTTTTTTTATATCTAAGTAGATACCCAAATGAAGGAAATAGGGTAGAAGATGAGGAATCTGGGGAAGAGACAAGTGATGGGTGAAGGTAAGGATGAGGATTGAAGGACATCTGACTCGAGAGAGCTCTTTCTGCTTGGAGAACAGTGACAAGTCTCCAAGTGTCCTTTCCCTGTCATGGTGGGGTATAGGGGAGGAGTAAGCCCTGACTCTTTTTCCCCTAATCCCCAGCCTGGCTCTCCCCCTCTTCCCCTTTCTCCTCCTCTGCTTCCTTCCTCTTTGCATCTTTTCTGTCCTTTCTGAATCTGGAACTGAAAAGGTCCTTAGAGAGATCATCTAAACCAATTATTTCAAGATGCAGATGAGGAAACTGAGTCCCTGGTGTGGAGATGTGAAAGGGACAGCTCAAGGTCATATAGTAAATAGAAGACCTGGGGTTTGAGCTGAGACTCTCAAGCTAACATTCACTCTCCCTGCTCTATCCCACTACTTACTAACCTAAAGTTCTCTTTTCTGTCTTCAAGGAACCCCAGTTTTTCAAGAAGTTTTCCTCAGTTCCTTGGTCCTCCTATCATCAGGGCATACTCTCAGGGCTGTTTCTCCAGCTTTGGGGGTGGATGAGTCTGCCCGAAACCAGTCACATTCCCAAGTGGGGCCTCTTGTGACCTGTTGGACACATTTGTGAGATGGCTGGCTGGGGGGTAGGGCTGGGAACAGAGCCAAGCTAACTGGCCCCACCATGCTCTAACTACTGAACTCACCAATCCTGTCAGCATAAGTACTTCCCCTCCCCCCTTTCCTTGATGTCTTTCATGGTTCAGATACTCTGAAAATCTATTTTAATGTGTAAAATGGGGGTTTTGCACAAATCTCATTTATCCTCTAAAATGAGAATAATGAGAAGGCCATGTGAAGAGAGAGATTTGAACATTTGAAAGAGAGTAAGATGGGGAGACAGAAGACCCAGGTGCCAGTCTGAGGATTTGAAGAGGTTATAGGATTTACAGCTGGACTGGATGTTAATGATCAACTCACAGGAATTGAATTCTTCATTTTACATTTGAGGAAACTGAGGTAAACCCAAGGTCACACAACTAGTAACTGTCTGAATCCTTTTAGATGGCTATTGATGATGGACTTACAGAATGAGTGATACATTTTTGAGATAGCCAATATAGAAATTTGTTTTGCTTGGAATGAAGGTTTTCTTTTTCTTTTCACAGGAGGATAGGTGAGGAGAGAAAATAAATTTTGTTCATCAAAACATATTAATTTAATTTTTAAAATCATTATTAAGTGCCATTATTGTGAGCCAGATGCTCTGCTAGGTTGTGATGATACAAAGATAAAATGAAATAATTTTCATGCTCAAGGATCTTTCTTTCTATAGGTAGAAACAGCAGGCTCACATAGACATAGACATATTTGAAATGAATATTAGGTATTTTGGTAGGAAGGAGGCACCAGCAACTGAAGAGGTCTCCTATAGGAGGTGGCCCTTGAGCTGAGTTTTAAAGAAAGCTAAGGGTTTTAAGCTAGGGGACTCCACAGTGTCCACAGAGTCCCAGGCCTGGAGTCAAACCTTCCTTAGATCAAATCTGACCTCATGCACTGACTAGCTGGGTGACCCTGGGCAAGAAACTTCACCTTGTTTACTTCCATTTCCTCATCTATAACATGGGCTGGAGAAGGCAATGGCAAACCACTCCAGCCTCTTTGCCAAGAAAGCCCCTCAAAGGGTCATGATATCAGACCAACATGAGGAGGAAGGCATAAGGCAAAGGCCAAGAGATGGGAGAATGAATATTATGTAAGAAGAAGAGCAAATGGGCCAGTTTGGCTAAAATATTGCATTCGTGAAATGAAGGAATGTATATTGTCTGAAAATGAAGGTCAAATCCAGATGGAGAAGGACTTCAAATACCAAATAGAAAAGCTGGTATTTTGTGTTGGAGGTACTAGGGAGCCACTGAAGGTTTTCAGGTAGGAGGGGGTAACATGGTTACAGTGTCTACCTCTAAAAAATGAGAGCATTGGTCTAGAGTAGATCCAGTGGGAACTGCAGCACTCCTGGGTGCCATCTAAACTAGTTCAAAATGTCACAGAGATGATGATGATGATGATGATGATGATGATGATGATGATGATAGTTGTCCTTTGTTCTTGAAGACCATGACATCAGGGAGGTGATGCCATGACAAACAAGTGAATCGAATTTGAGTGAGGGGGAAGATGTATTAAGTCATCAGCCTCACTTTTTCCTTTAGAGCTATCTGGATTCAGTGGCCAGATATGGATCAGGATGACTGGAGATGGCACTGGATGCAGGGCAATCAGGTGACTTGTCCAAGGCCACAGTTAAGTAAGTGGCAAGTGTTTGAGTGCAGATTTGAACTCTGATCTGGACTACTACAAGGCCAGAGATAGTGATACTATGTAGTTTTCTAAGTCAATAAAAGCAGGGATCCTTGTGTCTGGTTTAGCAGTCCTTTCCCTACTTGAGTTGACATCTCTGGTCTGAGTGACCTTTAAGGTCTCTCCCAGCTCCATAGTCCAGATTACAGACCCTGTGGCTCTGCCCAAATCACTGTGATGGATTATATGGGTCCCCTTCAATTTGATGACTTGGCTAGGACTTAATCCATGTTGACTACAGGCCCCAGAGAGATTCCCACAGAACAGAAGAAAAGCCAGGGCCACCGTCTTTAATAAAAGGACCCAATTTATTTCAGTTTAAGGCAGTGTCAATACATAGCAGCTCCCACCAAAGACTCCAGTAAGGAACAACATGGGTTAGAAATACAACTGACCATCATGCACAGAACAAAGAGGAACAGAGCTGGACTGGAGCCCAGCAGGGAGCCCTGGGCTTGGGCACAGATGTATTACTTGGGAACTGGGCAGACGAAGGCGTGTCTCCAAAGGAAATTTAAGGGAAGCTGAGTGTTCAGTAGGCACGGGCACCCCATGCAGTAGAATGGACTGGCATGCATCACTGACTACCTACTGGGGAAGAGGGTCAAAGGTGGGTGTGGGGGGAGCCAGCCTCTTAATATCACCTGTCCCCCCAGGGGAGAACATCTTCCTTGGTTGGGGAAGAGACAACCCTTGAGCTGGAGAGCTGCATCTAGGGCTGTAGGCCAGCTTCTTCTATGACAGGAATTAGAACTGGATGCAGATGGGGTACGAAATATCCCAAAGGGGTCCGCTATCTGGCATGGACTACTCACAAGACATTACTCCAGTAAGGGGAAATTTACTTGACCTGGGTACTGGGGTTATGGGTTTTCAGGACCAGGGAGGAAGGAGGGCCAAATTTTGCTGCACCTATAACCCAAATCTTTCTTCTTTCCAGGATCTGAAATTCTGCTATTAGAGATTCATTTCTTTGGGTTGTGTTTGGAGGGAGGGGGTCTTCAATGACCCCCCCTCCCAATATCATGCAAATATCTCACTATCATATCTAAGCTACAGTTAGGCAATGTTTTAGTAATGGAAATGGGAGGGAGGACAGAGATGTGGGTGGCAAGTAGAGGGGTCAGGTTACCAAGGGAGGTGGAAGAAGGGTGTGCCTGGCAAACCCTCTTGTTGGCAGCACACTTTTGTCAGAAGGTTGGCCTTGCACAGGCCCGAGTTTGGACTGCCCCACAGTCCCCTCCCTTCCATAGTGCCCTGGCTGGCAGATTCTTTAATACTCTCCTGAAGCTCAGACTGGCCAGGAAAGAAGCCAGAAAGGAGTGGAAAGGTTTCTGTGCCCCTCCCTTCTCCTGTGCCCCTCAGGGGCTGGGTCAGGAGGTGAGCCGGCAGGTGGGGGGGCAGGGAGGGTTGGCAGAAGCTCCATATCTGATTGGCTTAGCTCCAGCAGAAGGAGCCCTGAGCCCTTCAGCTCCTGGGAAATCCTTTGTGGGGGAAGGGAAAGGCTTGATGCCCTCCGTCCTTGAGAGGAGAGGTCTGCTCTCAAATTGCCTCATCCCATTTGGCAAGGGAGACAGGAGGCAGAGAGCCCAGGAGCTCTGGAGGCCACAGTGCCCCAGGGGGCTTCTCTGGTCTGGCTCCCAATTTGATGCACTCTGATTCCCTTCTATGCCGAAACACTGGGTCTCCCCATTGTTCTACGTGACCCTACCCTCCTGGTCATGGCCTCTTTCTTTGCGTCACTCCTCAGGAGGTCCAGATGTTTGTGACACTGGCTAGGGGGTGGGTGAGGCAAAACAGAGGGAAGAGTCAGGGCTCTGGGTGGGGGATACAGCTGGGCTGGTTCTGGGCCCCTGCAAGTTGGGAGGCCAGGCACTCTGGCAGAGAGTCAGAGGCTTGGGAGGGCTTCTGCCTAGAGGGTCTCAGGCTCATCCCTCAGACCCTACCCCCTCTGGCCATTGTGGATCAGGCCTTGGAGATGATCTAGCCCAAACCCTCATTTTACAAATGGGAAAAGTGAGCCACCCCCTCTGCTCCCACCCCCATCCCAGGGGTGAGTGACTTGCCAAAGGTCACATCAGTAGTAAATGACAGAGTTGGAATTTGAACCTCAATGGTGTGTGTGTGTGTGTGTGTGTGTGTGTGTGTGTGTGTGTGTGTGTGCAGGCTCTAGTCCCAGGGAGTTCACTTCTTCCCACCCTGCCTTAGATGTTTGTGTGCATAGGGGAGGCTGGTGGAGTGTGAGGAGGGGACTGAGACGGGGTGTGGGCAGGAGGTCCTGGGGGTGGCCGGGGACGAATGCCCTGTGCTTTCATGTAGGACACTAGCTGGTCAGGGATCTCAGCCAGTACATCCCTGGCCAGGCGAGCCATACTCAGCACGTGATTCCCCGTTCTGTCCACGTAGTCCCGGAATGGCACAAACTGGAGAAATAGAAAGGTTGTCAGAGCAGGCTACTTGCAGCATCTTCCATCCAATCAGCTCATCCCCAACCCACCCTCTCAGCCGAAGGAAACAGGCACAGACTGGCCTTGAGGACTCACCTCTCAAGGCTGTGGGGACCTCTCATATGGTCAGAATTTAATGTGACTGCAACTGCTTAAAAGTTCTTTGGAGTGTATGTGGCTAATATGAAGTTTATCCTGTTCAAAGTACCATCATCATTCTAAAAGGAACACTGGAGATTTTTGCAGTTGAATTTAGTTTTGGGGGGTTATGGTCTGAATTTTTGACAAGATCCCCTTCTCTAGACACTGGTTCTTACCTGTCTCATATTCTCTACTGCACCTGATGTCATGAACAGATTAATGAAACTCTCTTGAAACACTACAGGGTCAGGTAAGTGGTGAAGTGGATAGAGCATCCACTCTAGAGTCAGGAAGACCGGAGTTCAAATCTTGTCTCAGAACTTGATATTTACTAGCTGTGTGACCTTGGGCAAGTAACTCTTTTCTCTTATTTGACTTCCAGGACACCACTTTACTGGGTCTCATCTCCCCTCCCCTTAACCTCTCTGGCTGTTCCTTCTGTCTCTCTTACTGGCAGATGTTCATTATCACCCATTGTTCCCCAAGTCTCAGTCCCAGGGTTGGTGCTGGTCTTCCTCTAGGCTGGCACTGACCAACTCTTGTGGTTCCAATTACCACCTCATTGTGGATAACTCCCCTCATTAATATCATCAGCTCTGACTTCTTTCCAGTCCCTTCACTTCAGGCACTTAAAAAAGAGCTCCATTTATAGATTTGACCAACAGCTTACATGTGGAATGAATGATTACTTGTCTTTTCCCTGTCAAAACTGTAGCTTTCTCTAGATCACTACATGATTATCAATGACTCCACTGGTCCAGTGGCTTTTAGATCCTAAACTTTTAGAACTGTTTCTGATTCAGTATTTATTCAAGCCTAGGAACCCAATTAGGACAGTGAGGTGGTGTGGTAGATAGAACAGCATTCCTGAAGTCAGGACGACTCATCTGGTTCACTTCTGGCCTCAGATACTGACTAGCTGTGTGACCCTGGGCAAGTCTCTTAACACCATTTGCCTGAGTTCCTCATCGGTAAAATGAGTGGGAAAAAGTAATAGCAAACCACTCCAGTATCTCTGCCCCACCCCCAAAAAAGAGAAATCAAATAGGGTTATGAAGAGTCAAATATAGTTGAAAAACTGAACAATAAAAAGGATCTCAATCATCACAGAAGCATCAATATTGGAAGGGACCTTAAAGGCCATCTAATTCAGCCTGTATATGACCAAGAGCCCCCTCTCCAACATTCCCAAACAAGTATTCTCCAGCCCTTGCTTGCAGACTTTCAACAGGGGGAGATTTCTAACTTGTGTCACCTCTTTCTATTCAGCATTCCTCATTGCCCTTTCCACTCTTGTGTGCACAATTACGGGCTATCTTCATCTTATGCCTAGATGCCTGCAATTTCCACAGTAAGCCTTTATTTCCCAGACCCTTTTACCTCTTATTTATCCTTTTCATTCTGTTACTGTTTTGCTCAAGGATCTTCAGTACCTCCCTATTTATTGTTGTTTAGTGTGTCCAGCTCTTCATAACCTCATTGACCATGACATGCCAATACTGCCCATGGGGTTTTCTTGGCAAAGACATTGGAATGGTTTGTCATTTCCTTCTCTGGTGGATTAAGATAATCATAGGTTAAGTGACTTGGCCAGGATCATCCAGGTGGGAAGGAAGTAAATTGGGACTTGAACTCAGACTTTACCAACTCAAGACCTAGCACTCTATCCACAGAGTCATCCATCTGCCTCTCTAATACAGAAATCACAACCCAAGGGAATACAGATACAGACACATAAACAAAGTGACTCAGGTCATCAGATTACCTGGAACTACACAGTGAAAGGGCCAGATTAGGAACACCAGACCAGAGGAATAGGCTCTTACTACTGCCTTGATCTGCTCTATGCTCTCCACCTCTCACAATTCACTTTTCCTGTTCCATCTCTCAGGCTGCGGCAATAACAAACTCCCTGGAGGGCAGGGACTGTGTCTGCTATAACTTTTGTAATATATATGCTGACCAGAGGTTCTGGTACACTTGTGGATACCTAAAAATTGGTCAATTATTTTATCAAGAAATAGTATCTACTATGTGATTGGCACTATGCTAGACCCTATAAGGGATTTAGAAAGAGTAAAATCATGACCATTGATTTTTAGGGGTATTAGCTGAATGGGTGGAACACAGATAAGTAGAATAAGGAGGGGATAATACAACAGAGTAGTCAGTGCTATAGTTTGTGAGCACTAGCTGGGTCAGGTCAAAAAAGGGGAAGATTGTTTAGGGGTGGAATAATCAGGGAAGACTTCCCAGAGAAAGTGGGCCTTAAATTGGGTCTGGAAGGAAGAGGCAAATTTGAATAGACAAGAAGGAAGGAGTGGTGTGTGTGTGTGTGTGTGTGTGTGTGTGTGTGTGTGTGTGTGTGTGTGTGTGTGTAGAAAGTCCTTAAAAATGGGTAGGAATGAATGCCTACTCATTGCTCTAGCAATACCACTCCTAGTTCTATACCCCAAAAAACAAAAAGGAAAAGGACCTATGTGCTCAAAAATATTTATAGCAGATCTTCTCTGGTGGCAATCAATTGGGGAATGGCTGAACAAATTGTGGTATGTGAGTATGAAGGAATACAATTGTGCTATAAGACAGAAGGTGTAGGATGTTCAGAAAAACCTGGAGAAGACTTGCATGAGTTGATACAAAATGAAATATACTGTGTACAAAGGAACAGCAATATTGTAGATGATCAGCAGTTTATGACTTCTCTATTCCCAGCAATACAATGATCTAAGACAACTCTAAAGGACTTAAAATAAAAAAAAAATGCTACCCACCCAGAGAAAGAATTGATGGTGTCTAAATACAATGAAACATGCTTTTTAACTTTATTTTTCTTGAGGGTTCTTTTGTCTATATTTTCTTTCACAACATGACTATTATGGAAATGTTTTGCATGACTACACATGTATAGCCTATATCGAATTGCTTGTCTTTTCAATATGGAGGTGGGGGGGGTAGAAAGGGAAGAAGGGAGAGAATTTGGAACCTAAAGTTTTGAAGATGAATATTGAAAATTGTTTTAACATGTACTGGGGAAAAATAAAATACTAAATTTAAAAAATGGGTAGAATTGGAAAAGATGGAAAATGGAGTGGGGGTGGGGAGGAAAGAGGGACACTACCTGTCACTGAAGACAGGGAGGTGGTAATAAGCTTGGAACATTTGCAAACAATTCCCAAATTGTCTTGAATTGACTAACAGTATTAGTTTAAGGATCCCCTACTCTCCTCCAGATCAACCCAGATTTCTAAGTACTTTTCTTTCTTTGTCCATGCGAAAAGGGAGGGTATCATATTAATCTGAGAGACTAGAGACAGACAGGTTGGGTAACTTGGAGACATGGGGCCTTTGGGCAGTTACCTGGACAATGTCACGCTCTGCTAACTTCCCCCGGGAGGAGATCCGGATGTCGTCACCGTCCAGTTCAACCATGGCTGTATCAAGAAAGAAAGATTATGAAGGGTTCACTGAGGTATGGGCCTGATCTGACCCCAGTAGCTGTTTTGCCTGGAGGGGCTCCCCCTGAGTCTCTGTATTCCCACATCTCTGCACATAGAATGTCAATATTGGATATGACTTTAGAGACCTTAGAATATGAGGAACCTCAACCTAAGATACACATACCCTCAGATTATAGAGAAATTTGGATAGAGAGTCTAGGGTAAACAGTTCTATAATCCTATGGAAATATTTCAAAATACTAGTGCTAGAGAGAAAATGTTTCTATATACCAAATAAAGTTTTCCTTCTGAAAAATAATCTTCATATTTTAATTATTTTTTGTGCATATGCTGGGGCTTTATATTATTTTATATTGAAGCATAGGAAATTCTCCAGAAAGTCAAAGGATACAAGAGAGGGAAAATGTCAGGATCCCCTGATCCAATACAACCCTTCATTTTTCTTTTACATAGAACTGTAATAACAAGAAGTTGTGGTTTGGCCATGATGGGGACTCTGACCACTGGCACAAATCACCATCTCCCTATAGGTTAGCTGAGAGCCTAGAGAGTTGCCAGAATTGAGAAACTGATCACCTGGAAGCCAACCAGGTGATGGGCCAGCTTCTCTATTCTTAATCAGGTTGGTCCCTGGACAATAGACATATAGACTCTCACAGGGTCACTACTTAAAGTCAATCTCCCAGAGCCTGTTCTCTGTTTACAGAGCCTTTGAGACTCCAAGGTTAACTCCTATTCCATAACCAAGAAGCAGGGCAAATTTAGTCCCTTCATTTTACAAGGGAGAAAAGCCTAATGAAGGGAATTGACTAGTCCAAGGTCTCAGGGTGAAGGGCTGAACTGGAATGAGAGCCAGTTTCTAGATTTCCGACACAGAGGTCTTTCCTTGATAGCACACTGCCATCCCTCTCCTCCTCCCCCAGTTCTCAAAGTCAAGTGAGGGGAGTGGTGATTAGGGGCAATGCAGAGCAGGGCAGTGAGGAAAGGCAGCTGAAGGATGACCCTGTGAGCCCTGCCTGGCCCAGGCCAATGAATCTAAGTGTCCACAGACATTGGGAACTACCTCACACATTCTTCCTTTTACAAATATCATTCTGTGCACTCATCTGCCACATGGGATAGTCAGTCAACCACATATACACATACATACATCTTTGTGTGTATATACTACATATATATATATATATATATATATATATATATATATATAGCTACACATTCACTTGCCAACTCACACACATCTCTTTTCATAATTTCATTACTTCCCAGTTTAGGGTTTCCATTCTAACCATGTACATAAGGGCAGCAGCTAATTATCATCATCATCATAATGATAGTTAATATTTATATAGCGTTTACAGTGAAGAGGGGCCTGACTGCAGTCAGAGAGGATAGGTTCAAATTCTGCCTCTGATGCTTAGTCCATGTGTGACCCTGGACAAGTCTCTTAACTTATACCTCAGTTTCCTCTTCTGTAAAATGAGGGTAGTGGCCTAAATGACTGAATTCTCTTTTGGTTTTAGTTCCAAATCTTATAAATTACTTGTCTTTTGTCCCTGAATGTGAATTTCCCATTCCTATCTTAGTCATCCTTAGAATCCTGAATTTGTCCTCCCTCCACAGATCCCTGGTCCTCTCCTATTCTAAATTTTAATTGAATCTCCTTTCCTCCAACTCTTTCTGGGCAAACCAGACACCTTCATGCCACCATACCTGTCCCCTTAAGACCCACACACAGTATCTGAAGCATGAAAATGTATCTACAGTTATCAAAATTCACCTGGATTTCTAAGAACATTTAGAGTCATAAGGAACTTTAGGGTCATTTAGTTCATCTGGAAAAGTTTGTTTGAGAGTGTTTAGGGAGAAGAGAAGGGAGGAAATGTCCCCATAACTCCTTTAAGTGTTTACATTCTGTCCTCCCTCAGAATCATGAAAATGATGAAAATACAGCTAACATCAATACTGCATTTCACTGTTACACAGGGCTTTACACAGATCAATGGAGACTCCCAATATCCCTGAGAACTAGGCAGAGCAGGGGCTTTTAATCTCTATTTTTACAGACAGGGAAACTGAGTCAGAAAAAGTGAAGTGATTTGTTCAAGGATCACATCACCCATCAGTGGTGGTGTAGAGAGGTGTGTTTGTTCGCAGTCAGCACAAAATGACAACCAGTGTTCATCTGTCTAATTATGTTCTTTCTCATTCTTACATTACACACATACACACACACACACACACACACACACACACACACACACACAAATACACAAACAGTTCCTCAAACACCCACATCTCTTTCCTCTCATACATACTCATTTTTCTGTCTGCTCTCCCTTATAAGCTCTCTTCCCACACTTATTCTTTCTTCACTCTGTTTCTCTCACAGGCTTTTCTTTTTCTTTTCTATCTCCACACAAGTGTTCCTTTTATAAGCTCTCTTTCTTTTTCTGCTCACAATACTCTCTCTTCTCCATCCCTTGTACACACATTCTTTTCTTCTCTCTCTCTCTCCCTTTCCCCTCTCTCTCCCCTTCTCTCTCTTTTTTTCTCCTCTCCTCTCCTCTTTCTCCATCTCTCTCTTCCCCACCTCTCCCCATTTCTCTCTCCCCATCTCTCTCCCCCCTCTTCTTTCTCTACCTTCTCTCTCCCTCCTCTCTTTTTATTTCTCTTCTCTTCCTTCTCTCTATATCTCTCTGTCCTCTCCTCTCTTTCTCCACACACTCTCTCTCCCCATATCTCTCTCCCCTTCAACCCCTCCCACCATGAGGATGGAGCATGCCACATAGTGCCATGGTTCCTCTAGGGGGAAGCATAGAATGATAGGAAGGGAAGAAGGAAAGCAACTGGGTCTTACCATCAAACTCAGCCTGGCCAACGCCCACGATGATAATGGACATGGGGAGTTTGGCAGCCTGTTGGGCAAAGAGCACCAGCATGGGAAGCCAGAGGGGGAACAGAACACACCAAGAGGGAGAAGAGACAAGGGGGGGGGGAGCAAAGGAACAGCAAAAAGAGAGAAAGAGGTAGAGTGAAAAGGATAATAAGACAAAGAGGGAAGAAGGAATAGTAAAAAGGAGAGGCAAGGTAAGAGAAAGAGTAAGACCAAAGAAAAGTCACAGAAGAAATGACAAAAAGACAGACAGAGGACCAGAAACAGGGAGAGAGTAGGGATTGGTCTAAAGTCTGATACCTGGGAAAAGCAGCAGCCCACCCAGGATAGACTCATCCCCTCTTCCATTTCCTCCAAACTTAACCTTAATTAGTAAGAACTTGACCCTGCTGAGTTAGCAATATGAGATCCTTCTAAGTTTTATTTGAGGCAGGGAGAGAAACTAGAGCTGCTTATACCTCCCCCCAAGGCAGAGGACCCAATCATATCTTTTATCCTTGGTGAGTTTTCCCTTCCTTCATGTATTCATGCCCCTTAATGGTCTGAATTCATTTGGTTCAAAGCTAAAAAAGCAAAGAACCTTAGGTCCCTCCCAGGTTCTCTCTAGAACTCTAAACCCCCACACAGAACTCTAAACCCACACACAAAGTTTCAGGCCAAACACTGGGTGTCTAGCAGCAGGGTCACCAAAGAAGGGTGTATGAGCAAAAGAAGGTCCAAAGCCCCTCCCAGGTCATTTCCTCCAGATCCCCATCCAAGATTTTGCGTGTTGTCCCCTCAGACTCACATTGACGATGGCTTCCTTGGTCTGGGCCATGTCTGAGATGACGCCATCTGTGATGATCAGGAGCACGGAATACTGGGAGCCATCTTGAACAGTTGCTGCATGCCTTTTGGATTTGGGGGTGGGGGGGTTAGGTGCTTGGTGGTAGAGCTCTAACCCCCATGCCTGGGCAAGGTTTGCAAAGGGGAGGGGTAGTCTCTATACATAATCATCTTTGCTTTCTCCACCACTAAGGAAAAGAACTCTGGATGAAACTGAGAAGGTCCTGAGGGAAGTTGGAGCAAGACATTGGAACCAATGTTTGGAGGTTCTTCTAAAGGCACTGGGAAGGAATATCTTTTCAAAGGAGAATAATGTCTCTTTAGAGGTGAGTTGGGGTGAGGGGAGTGGAGGGTCTTTCCTGGAGGGGTGCGATAGAGAACTCACCTGGCCACATGAGTGACCACTGGTGCAAAATTGGTGGGGCCATAGAGCTGAACGGTGCGAAGACTTCGGTGATATGCTTCAAGGATACCATCAATGCCACAGCAAGAGGGGTTATCAGGATTGCCATTCTAGGAGCAGAAGACCAGCGAATTCCCAGAAGGGGAGACAAGGGAATGAAGGCAGGAGATGGGGAAAAGGATAGGAGGTAAAAAGGTAAGACACCCAGGGACAGGGAGGGAGGGAGCAAAGCTTGAGGTGGCCAAAAGAAGGGCAAAAATAGTTCTATTTTAGGAGGAAGGAGTTTGGGGAAAGCAGTCTACACCTGGTCCAGATGATGAAATGAAAATATGTCAAAATGACTCTAAAACAATTTGGAATTATGCTTTTAAAAAATGCCTAAACATCCATACTCATTGATGCAGAGATGTCACTGCTAGACATCTATCTCAAGGATGTCAAAGTCAGAAAGAAAGGTCTCATTTGGCCCAAATATTCATAAGTTTTACTTTTTTGGGGTAGTGAAGAACTGGAAACAGAAATGCTCATTGATCAAAGCCTGGCAAAACAAGTTGTAGAAAATGAATACAGTAGAATATTATCATGCCTAAGGAAGAATTCATAATATACAGAATGAATTCATAGGTGCATAGGAAGACTTATGAAATGACAAAGAGTGAAATAAGCAGAACTAGGAAAACAGCATATATATATGTGTATATATATATACACATATATATATGTATATTACAGTAACTACAGTAATATAAATGCAAAGCAAATAAACCAAAATGAAAACACAACAAAAACAGTACAAACCAAAAAATCCAAAAAACAAAAAAAAGTTTAATCCTGTGTAATGATTAAGCTAGCTCCCAAAGATGAGAAGATGTAGCCCCCCCTCCACTTATTTGCAGAACTGGGGAACTATGAGTGTGGAACATTACATGTACTATAAGACTTTATTGCTGAATTTGTTTGTGTTTTTTATTACAAGGGATGGCTCATGAGGAGAAAAGAGGGCAAAGTGCATTAAAAAAAGCATTCAATAGCAATTTTTTTAAAAAAAGGAAACAAATTTAGAACTAGCCCTACTGGAACTCAAAAACAGAAGGGAAGGACCCAAGGTGGGAGTGGTTCTAAGGGGAAAAGCACAGAGGAATGTCTCAGGGAGATCACATATTGAGGGAAACAACATAGAAAGGATGCCTAATTCCCTAATACTAGGGCCACCATGATTACGTGGTGGAGTGAATTCTCCTTATGCTATGGTGGGAAGGGGGCAGAACTGTCAAACATCAAACAACATGGGCATAGCCATCCTGCAGAAGTTTCAGAGGATCTTTTTCCTTCTGGCTTGGTGATCTTTGTGATTGGGTTCAAATCTTGTCACATGTTGAAAGAAAGTAGAAGAGGAATATTCCAGATAGTTAAAAAAATGAAGGGCATTTAAAGGTTCTCTAACAGAGAGAACTGGATACTTTCCCAATTCTGAACGACTGCCATAAAGTTGAATTCATTTCTTTGCCTCCTTTCCCCTTTAAAGTGATTAGAATTTGAGTTTTTAATTGCTGAGGAAGGAATCACCATCTTTCTCAAGGGTGGAGTGGGAGAGAGAAAAGTATGTCTTTGAATGGGATACTACTCTATCATTCTAGGCAAGGTGGTTCGTGGGCCCATATGATTTTTCACATCCTATTTCCTTGTCCCTTCTCCATCTATTTTACCTTCTTTCTTCACCTGAGAATATCCTTGCTCCCTGATCTCCACCTCAGGATTAATCAAGGGCCTTTCTAGAAATCTAAGTTTTCACATCCTCTTCTCTGGGATACATGAGTATATATGAAATGTGGTGATGGTGGTGGGGAATTCAACCAAATTTCTACTCCCTCAACTGAGTTCTCAGAGCTAGTATGGGTCCCACAGTCAGCTTCAGAAACTCAGACAAATAATATGTGAGGAAGGGACTGGGGGTAGGGGGATGGATCAGAGAACAAGTTAGTTTGATAGAATTTGGGGTCACTCAGAGGTCCTAGGACCTCTATGACTGGGGCAGCCATCCTCTGTTAAAAATTCCCTCCTCCTTCTCTCCCATTCCAACCCCTCCCCTGGATTATCAGCACCCCAACTCCCCCCTCATCCTAGTCCTGCTCTCTACCCCTGCCCTTGACCTTGTTCTTATTCTCATTCATCATCTCTCTCTCTCTCTCTCTCTCTCTCTCTCTCTCTCTCTCTCTCTCTCTCTCTCCCCCTCATTTCCAGGCTGATCTCACAGGAAACACATACCAGTGGGAACTCATGGGAAACTCTGCCATCAGGAGGAAGTTTGGCCCCAAAGCCCAGGGCTGGGAACATCTTGTCACTGTCGTAGTCCTGGATGATCTCACCCACGGCTGTTAGTGCCAAGGCATAGGCATTCAGCTGGTATGGGCTCATATAGTGCAATGAAGTAGACTGGGAAGGATTACCTACAGGAGACAAGGGGTGTCAGGCTGGCCTGGGCTGATCAGACAGCAGGTCCATCCTGCCATGTCCTTCCCTGAGATCCACCAGAGGTCCCCAATACCATTGCAAGATTCAGGGTAAAGTTTCCTGTGGTCCTTTCTCCACAATAACTGCTTCAATACTACTTAAATTAATTTCACTGGACAAGCATTTTTAATCCCTACTTTTAGGGTGATGGGAATTCAAAAACAAAAACAAAATAACCTGCCTTCTAGGAGGTTATATTCTACTATGAATGATTTATTATGCCCTTTGGCTCTATCCGCAGGATACATTAAAAAAATGTGGCCTGCCCCTTTCTTCTCTTCCCATATATAGCATGCTCATTCTACTATATCCTATTTAAATCCTCCTCATCCTGATCAGGTACTACCTCCATCTTGAAGCCCCAGTGGACCACTCTGGCCCATAAGTCTCTTTTCTCTGAATAGGTAGAACTTGCTGTATATACATTGTATGTGTATTGATCATTATACATCTTATATTATAATCTAAATATTTCATGTGTGGATATGTGTCATTATCAACTGGATTATAAATTCCTTCAAGGCAAGGAAGAGTTCTCACCAATATCTCACCAACAGTGCCTCACACAGGTTTGGGTACTTCCTTGGATCACAATAAATATTAGTTGATTCCTTTTAAAAGAACTAAGTCTGACCATGCCAGAAGCTAATTCCTGACTTTAGAAGGATGTGAGTGAGGATGCCCTCTCACCAGTGATGAAGAGAGAGGCTAAACAGTGAATCAGTCCAATAAGGATGAGAGTTACTATGGTAGAGTGGATGGTGCTCTGGACCACACATGGCTACTGGTCCTGCCTGTGATGCTGACTTGCTGAATGACCCTTGATGTTGCTCCATCTCTCTCTCTCTCTCTCATCCTCATATGTAAAATCAAAGACAGCTGGAGTTGGAAGAGCTCTCATTGCTAGCCTCCTCATTTTGTATTGTGATTTTAGGGAGGCAACTGAAGGCCAGTTTAAGTCTTGGGGTACAAGGAAGGGTAGAAACAATCTCCATCCTCAGGGAATTTAGGTTCTAATGGAAGAGACAACATGTAAATAAACTTCATATAGAGAAAATATAGTGTCAATGGAAAGTAATCTCAGGGAAGGGAAGTGACTGGGAGATGAAGAAAAAGGACCTTTTGCAGAAAATGGTATTTGTGTTGAGTCTTAAAGGAAGTCAGGGAAGCTAGGATCCAAAGGAAAGGGAAGAAAGTATTCTAGGCATCAGGGAGTCAAATGCAAATGGGGTAAAGTATAACAAGACTAGAAAGGTTTGAAACCAGGCCCCACAAACCCACAGTGATTATAAATAGTTACAGGAGGTTATGACAGGAGGAAGGCACAACTGACCACAGGTTAGGGGTTGTGGCGAGGGCGCCACATTAAGACAACAGTATTGCAGGAGACCAAGTTGGCAAGGAGGACATGTCAAACATCAAAGGCTACTCTGAGATAGCACACATGGGGACTGGCGAGAAGTGAGCCAGAATGTCTCCTTCTCTCCCCGAATCACTCTAACAAAAACAGAAGTGAATTGTAGACCAGAAAGAACAGGGAAGGGGAGTATCTTAGAAGGGGTGAAAGCACTTCTGTTCTCATAGAATGTAAGGTGCTGCCAGCACCAGAGGAGCAAAGTAGCCACACAGTAGAGGAGACTGCAATTCCTTGGACTCATGCGGCCACAAACAGCAGCAGCAGACAGATGATTGTTGAGTTATTTTCTCCTCCTCTGTGGTTGTTGGGAAAACCATTATAAAAGTAAGACCATTTTGCCCATCTCCTACCAGCATTTGCTACAACAGTTCCAAGTTAGTAAGGGCTTTAAAATGCCATAGAAGATTTTAAACTTGATCCTAGAGGTAATAGGGAGCCACCAAAGAGTGTTGATTCAATACAAGGGAAAAATGCTAACAATCAGAGGTATACTACAGAGGAACAGAGAAAGCCAGGTGGCTCGGTGGATAGAGTGGACCTGGAGTTAAGGAGAACTCATCTTCCTGAGTTCAAATCTGGTCTCAGACACTAACTGTTTGACTCTGAGCAAGTCACTTTACTCTGTTCACCTCAATTTCCTCCTCTATAAAATGAACTAGAAAAAGGAAATGGCAAACCACTCCAGTATTTTTGCTAAGAAAACCTCAATCAGGGTCAGGAAAAATCAGATATGACTGAAATGACTGAACAATACAACAACAAAGAGGAACAGACTGCCTTTGGAGGTACCAGGTACTTCATTACTAGTGGTCTTTAAATAAAGGCTAGATGACCACTTATTAAGGCTATTGTAGCTGGAATTTCTATTCAAGGCTCAGGTTGAACTGGATGGCCTGAGACTCCTTCCAAATCTGAGAGTCTTTCTATGCCCTACCCAAGGTCACACCAACATGCTCAGTTGGTAATAATGACTTAATGGGTTACTCCTCCCCTGTAATATATTTACACTAAATAGGGGCCTTCTGAGCAAAAGGGCTGAACTAAATGACTTCTAAAGGTCCCTTCCAGCTCTGAGTTCTTTGTTCTGAAGTGAGTGAGGGCCCCTGGTAGCTCGGAGTGAGACCTGGGAAAACTGAAGTCATGAGGGGGATGGGGTACAATTCAGAAAGGCCAGAGAAATGAAACAAGGGGCAGGTTGTGAGGCTAATAATGAATGGATTGTTTAGTGATGTGATGCCTAGTAACTAATGAAACCTGATATCCCAGTGGCATAGGCATAAACAAACGCAGGACCAGTTTGGGGTATATATAAGCCCAGAAGGAGGAAAACGGTCTAAGAAAACCCTAGAAAAAGGAAGGCATGCTAATAATGGTTAATATCTTTATATCACTTTAAGGATTACCAAGATTGTCTATAGATCACAAATATAATACTTAAATATGTAGTTGTTAAGTCATTTTTAGTCAAAGCTGACTTTCCATGACCCCATTTGGAATTTTTTTGACAAAGATCGTAGAAATAATTGCCATTTCCTTTTCCAGCTCATTTGACAGAAGAGGAAACTGAGTAAATTGCCCAGGATCATACAACTAGTTATAGTTATAGTTAGTGTCTGAGGTTGGATCTGAACTCATAAAGATGAGTCTTCCTGATTCCAGGCCAAATACTCTATTCATTGTGATATCTATATCTATATCTATATCTATATCTATATCTATATCTATATCTATATCTATATCTATATCTATATCTATATCTATATCTATATCTATATCTATATCTATCTATATCTATATCTACATCTACACCTACACCTCCATCTATATCTACATCTACATCTATACCTACACCTACATCTACATCTATATCTATATCTATATCTACATCTACATCTATATCTATCTGTATCTATATCTATATCTATCTCTCTATGTGTGTGATATATATATATATATATAAAACACCTATCTCAAAGGGTTAGTGTGAAAATCATGTGAGACAACATACATACATTCATATACATATGTGCATATATGTGTGTTTCTGCACCTATATTATATACATGTGCATTTACATTTATACACATTTGTATATATTATGTGATGATGTTTGTCCTCCATTCTCGTAGAAGACTGTGACATCAGGGAGGTGATGACATGATAAACAGGTGAAATGGATTTGAGTGAGGGAAGCTGTGCTAAATCATCAGCCTCACTCTCTCCTCCAGAGCCATCTGGGTCTAGCAACCAGATATGGATCAGGATGACTGGAGATGGCCCTGGATGTAAGGCAGTCTGGATTAAGTGACTTGCCCAAGGTCACACAGCTAAGTAAGTGTCAAGTGAGGCTAGATTTGATCTCCTGTCCTCCTGTCTCCAAGGCCAGTGCTCTATTCACTGTGACAGCTAGTTGCCCACATATACAATGACAGAACATCCTCTTCTATATATGTATATCTATCTATGTATCTATGTATCTATGTATCTATGTATCTATGTATCTATCTATCTATACATGTATGTGTGTGGATATATTATCTCAAGTGATCTTCCCATTAGTCCTTT
Source organism: Macrotis lagotis (assembly GCF_037893015.1). Classification (NCBI taxonomy): domain Eukaryota; kingdom Metazoa; phylum Chordata; class Mammalia; order Peramelemorphia; family Peramelidae; genus Macrotis; species Macrotis lagotis. Next base: position 973,063 of record NC_133662.1, on the reverse strand, counting down.
GAGACAGGTGCTATTATTATTAAAAGTATTGTTTGAGATCAAGTCTCCTCATCTCATCCAGGCTATGAATACAGAGACCCCTCATGGGAGCTTTGCTGTTTGGCACAGGAATTTTGACCTGATCTAGTTGCCCCTCCATGGGCAGCCCTTCACCATATTGATTTAGTGAGGACATCTAATTGACTTCGAGTTACTGCAACTTAGAATTTCTGAATTCAAACAATCCACCAGCCTCAGCCTCTCCAGCAGGAGGGATTACAGGAATGCATTATCAACTGGAGCCAATTGGTATTATTATAATTTCCCTTTTATAGTGAAAGAAACTGAGGCTCAGAGAGGTTAATGCTTGTCCAAGGTCACATAGCTAAGAAGTATCTTAGGAAAATAATCAATAATCAATCATCATCTACAAAGTACCAGGCATAGTGCTAGGAAAATGAGACAATCCTTGCGCTCAAAGAATTTTCCTTTTACAAACCTGTTCATGGTTAAGTAGTCTCATGTTTTTGCCATTATGTTCTACTGGATCTCTGGGAGTGTTACTGAGGATCACAGCATTGTGTCCCAGATTTCTATAGCTAGCTACTAAGCAGCTCAGGTTAAGAGAAGACCAGAAAAACGAATGAGAAGGAAAAACCATTTTAAAAAAAAAGGACTTCTTGGAGCATGGCTCTCTCAGGATGGTATGCTTAGTTATTTTCTATGGTCTGTTGTACCTTTTAACTGCATTGGAGGCCCCTGGGAGGTAGTACTCGTGTGTTATTTATTCCTCTTTGTTCCATAACTCCCCATATACATGACTACAGTTGAGCATGGTGATAGGTATTGATGAGAGAAAAGCATGATCCTAGGATGGAATACTGCAGGGACCTGGTGATTTCACTCAATACAGAGAAACCCTCCCTATGTCTTAAGAGTTTCCTAAATAAATAAATAAATAAAAGATGGATGTAATATCTCTAGTTGAAACCTTGATTCCCATGCCTACTAGACTGTGTTGACCTTGGGAGGTAATGCCCACAAGTTATTATTTTTGCTTACAAAGAGGGAAAATTGAGGCAAAGAAAGTGCCAAGAATAAGGGGAAGGCCTTGTGTAGCATCATCCATCAGATTATGTTCAAGAATCAACTCCTTAGCCCTTTAAAACACATCCTTCCCCTCCTCCACTTTCTGGACCAAGGAACTCAGGTGCCTGTGATTGGTCACTCACCATTGGAGGCCGTGAAGTCAATGGCAACTGTGAAATTGATCTGGGTCCTAGGAGAAGAAGAAGAGTAAGAAGAGTGATTCCCTGAGGTGAGAGGAGCGCAGGAGACCAGTTGGTACTTCCACATAGTAGCTTTAAACCCTAGTCACTTTATATTGCTTGGCTTTTCTAATTAAGGACAAGGGGACAATAGCCCTACCCTGTCTATAATACAAAAAGGTGGTTTGTGAAAACTGTGGAATCTTTTTGTAAAACAAAGACTTGGGCAGCTAGGTGGCACAGTGGACAGGGTATCAAGAATCAGGAAGATTCTTCTTCCTGAATTTAAATTTGGCCTTAGACTACCTAGTTGTATGAGCCTCTGTTTGCCTCAGTTTCCTCCTATGTCAAACTACTCCAGTATTTCTGCCAAAACAACTCCAACTGTTCACAAAGAGTTCACCAACTCTGAAAAGACTGAACAGCTATATCTGGATGTTAAATCTTTTTGTAAAACAAAAAAAAATACATATTTGTTGTTATCTTTTCTCAGGTCCCCCAGGGAGAAACAGGAAGCTGGTCAGTCAGCTTCCTCAGCTAGAAGCCTGGCCATTGATCACCTAGTTACTTTTAACCTCAAGTGAAACGGGTAAGCTAGAGAAAGTTGAAGATTCTGTTTGAAATGCAGGCAAAGTTTGCTATCAGTCATTCATACACAGGATGAATTTGAGTTCCCAGATCAAATCTTTGCCCACCTATCAGAGTAGCCCCAAGATATTTTGGGCCTACTCTCTCATTTTGAAATGAAAGCCTCTGCCCCTTAGACATGAGAACATTTTTGAGACATGGAAATTCTTTTCCTTCTCCCAGAAACATTTTCAGAAATTATGTTCCAGTAAAACCCCAGATAATATTCTAAGATGCATTAAATACAAAGATGAAGGAGACTACATTGTCTCTCTTTCTACCCATGTTTCTGGCTGGCTGAGCCAATCATTTCTGATTGATTCCCAAGCCAGCTCATGATAGAGTATATTGGAATGGTGGAGGAACCCTTGATCTTTTCCTGTCCCTCTGCTTCCCAAATTCAGCAAAAAATCTTTGTATGGAAACTGCCTGTTGAAGCTCTCAAAATAAGTCATACTACTACTACTACTACTACTACTACTACTACTACTACTACTACTACTATGAAGAAAAGGACCTGTGGTTTGAACCTCTCTAGTCTCAGTTTCTTCATCTGTAAAATGATGGGGCTAGACTACATTGTAAGTCCATAAGTTTCCTTTGCAACCAGAAGAATCCGGGAGCCAACTCAAACCAATAGCTCTCTTGAGAACTAATGGTTAAATTTCCAACGAGAGCATTTACACCTGGGAAATCAGTAAACTCTACAAATCAGGGCTTGATTTATTATTTTGTTGAGCAATGGAGAAAATGTTAATGATGTAGGTTAAACTTAGGAGTGTATCATGCATTTTTTTGTAGAGCCGGTTGTTAACAATTTACCTGCATACTCCATCTTACAACTCTGGAACTATGAGCCTGGGATTTTGTTTCTGTAGGAAATCCTTCCCCTGAGGCAGATTGAAAGCCATTTATAGCTTGGAGTCTTGAAGAGCTGTGACACTCAGAGAGGTCATTTAGCTAGTAAATGGCTTAGAGTTCAGCACCCAAGTCATTATGCTAGAATACCTTTTATTTTTAAAAGAATAGCTTACATTTATCTGGTATTTAAAAGACCTTTGCTCACAGCCTCCCTATAAGGTGCAGCATGGGCAGCATGCCAGCTACAGAGGAAAGAGCATGCCTCTGGAGGTAGAAAACCCAGGTTTAAATTCTGCTCAGACTCTTGCTTTCTGAATTGTTGTCAGTTGTGTTCAACTTTCCATGACCCCATTTTTGGAATTTTATTGGCAAAGATACTAGAGTTATTTGTCAATTCCTTCTCTAGCACATTTTACAGATGAGGAAACTGAGGCAAGCAGAATCAAGTGACATGCCCAGGATCACACAGCTAATAAATGTCTGAGGTCACATTTGAACTCAGTTCCATATGACTCCAAGCCTGGTGTTCTATCTGTGTGCTACTCAGGTACTCCTACCTGAATAACTGAGCAAGTTATGTAATCTCCCTCTGATAAAGGTATCAGGGTATACTGGAAAGAACTGCATTTGGAATCAAGGTCAAGGTCCCTTCCTAAAGTCTGACTCTAACCCCTGCTCCTTATTAACTGTGTAAATAGGATGATAAAGTAGGCCACAGATTTAGAAATGAAAAGGACTTTGGCCAAAGTCCATCCAATCCAAATTTACAGAAGAGGAACCTGAAGAACTAAGAAATTACTTGACCTCCCCAATGTCATACAAGTAACAAAATAGCTGAACTGGGATCCAAACTCAGGTCCTCTGACTTCAAAAGCAATCCTCTATCCAGTTCATTTTCTGGGACTTGGTTTCCCCATCTATAAAATGAGATGGTTGGACCAGGTGACCTTTTAGGTATGTTTTACTTCTAAATTTTATGATTCTCTAAAGTACACATGGAGATCCTGATGGGGCACAGATGTCCAACTGCAGGAGCTAATCTGCAATGTCAGAGGCCACATGGTATAATAGGAAAGAGGGCTGAATTTAAAAGTCAACCTGACTTGAGTTAGAATTCCACTTTCTGACCCTAAATCACAATCTCTGCACTATAATTTCCTTATCTGAAAATTAGGGGATTGGATTTGAGGACTTTTAGAATCCCCTACCTCTATATTTCTATGATCTCTCCCATGGGTGAGGGGTAAAGGCAGTTTTACTTACCTAGAGAACACAACCTGCTGACACCCTAGCTCCCAAAGGCCCAGTCATCAAATTGGCTAGCTGGTATGATAGGAGGATGCTGATGCCCAGGGGGATATATTGATGATGGAGAATCAGGGAAGGAAAGCCCAAGACAATACCCTTATCTTACCCCATGCCTGGGCAGGCCCTTCACTGGGGACATGACAAACAGGCTTTCAGAGCTGGAAAGGATCTTAGAGACCATTTGGTCCAACTCCTTCATTCTACAGTGGAAAACACTGACACTGACACCTGTGCCCTCCCACAGTGTCAGAGGCAACAGCTTTGGACAGCTGGACCTTGTTCTGCCAGAGGCTGTGCCTGTAAGAATAGCCGGTTTGGAGACAAATGTCTTGGTCTTTTATTTACTGAGGCTCTCATTTACTAGCTGTGGGACCTCAGACACCTTACTTCCCTTCCAGGCCTCAGCTTCCAACAGTAAAATGAAGGGCTTTGGACCAGATGGCCTTGAATGTCTTTCCAAATGTAACATTCTATGATCCTAAGAAACTTGACTTGAGGCTATCTGGAAACAGTGGAAAGAAAGCTAGATTAGTAGATGGAAGACCTGAGTTTGAATCTTGAGTCTGCCATTTACTAGCTGTTTAACTTCAGGCAAATCGGGTAACCTTCCTGAGGTTCAGTTCCTTGTCTAAAAAATTAAGGGACAGGACTAGGTGATGCCCTGAGTTCCCTTCTACCACCAAATCTGGGATCTTAAGCTCTCTCATTTTTAACTTCTCCCTCAGAACAGTCTCATGAAGCTGTGACAGAATACACCTAAAAATGAAAACAAAATGAAAATTCCCATTTTGAGGATGGGAATATTAATAACAGAAACATTCTGATGTGGATAGAAAGGGAGAGGTCTAGAGCATTTGGTGTTTGCCACCTTGGGAGGGTAGTTTCAGCTAAGGGACCAGAAAGGGGCATCTTGGGTAGAATGAGGATGTGCTATGCCTAGATAAAGGGACCATAGGAGCCTAGAGTCCCTTGGAACTAGAGGGTTCCTTGGAAGCTATCTAATCTTAGATCTAGATCTGGGAGGGACCTCAGAGGCCATTCAGTCTGACTTCCCCATTTTACAGATGAGGAAACTGAGGCCAAAAGAAATTGTGACTTTAGGGTACTTTTCATATTCTTTTCTAGAATGAATGCATAGGCACTGATTGTAATGATGATTTTTGACCCACACTTCCTCTCACCTTCAATGTGCCTGGGCACAAACAAGGTGAATAAGGGAGGGGGTCCAGGGTATGTAGACTATGAGCCAGACCCCAAAGCATATGGGCAGCCTTGTCACTGTGACAACCCAAGAGCATTGGACTTGGCAGAAGCTGCCTCCAACAGCTTTATCATTCTTTCCCCTTTTGATCTCTTACTCTGCCCCATCCTATGGCATAAGAGAATCAATTTGGGCAATTTTTGTCTCCACATCAAGGTCCCTGGTTGTTGTCTTACTTTTCTTTTCCTTGATTTCCTGAGTATCTACTTTTCTGGAACTATTTTCTTGTTTTGTTTTGGGCTTTGGTTTTCATCTGGACCTTTGATTTCTCTCTTCACTGATGCAGGTCAGCAACTCAACTGTAACATCATCTTAGAGTAGGATGGATTCTGTATTGTACATCTTTTTGACTTCATAATTAAACAGTCAGAGACCTCAATTTCCTCATCGATATAATGAGGAAGTTGAGCTGAATGTCACATGAGGACCCCTTCTGGTTCTAGATAGCTTCCAAGCTTCCCTCAAAATCTGTTTCTATGATCCCTTTATCTAGGCACTCAATGCCCTCATTCTTCCTTGGCCTCTGGTAAAGTCAATGAACTCTTTCCCAGAATAATGTTTTTAAATAATTGAGTTGTTATTCAGTCATGTCTGACTCATCATGACCCCATTTGGGATTTTCTTGGCAGAAACACTGGTGTGGTTTACCATTTCTCTCTCCAGTTTATTTTACAGATGAGGAAACTGAGGCAAAGGGGATTAAATGACTTGTCCAAGGTCACACAGCTAACAAGCATCCGAGGTCACATTTGAACTCAGGTCTTCCTGCCACTATTTCCTGGTCTTACCTTGATGCCTTTAGATAATCAAAGAAAAACTATAAATTTCAGTTAGAGATTAGTGAAAATGAAAACGTATTTTTTTCTCCCATCTAAGCACACAGACATCTCTGAAACCTCTCAGTGAATGCCCACCCAGATTAAGAAACTTTGTCTTGGATTGTTGCTTGGTCCACTGAGAAGTTAGGTGACTTGCTCAGGGTCACCTATCCAGAGTGTTTTAAAAGTTGGACATGAACCTCAAGGCTATCTAAGGACCAGGGTGACCCTTCTATCTAATACCTCATGATGTCTCTGCCCAGGCCTTCTTACTTACTAGTCAATCTGTAGTCTTGATTCCCCTGTTTCTCTCTGCCCTCCAGTAAATGCACACTCCTTCATTCCTCTCTTATCTCCCTAGCTTCCTGACCCCCTTCTTCTCCTTGACCCTTGTTAGCTATGTCCTCCTTAATTCCTAGCTTATCTGCTTAGATTCCTGATCCCTGGCTTCTCCTCCACTTCTGGCAATTTCATATACCTTAACTCCTGGTTGCCCACCCAAACCTCTGTTGACTTGCTTGACCTATGGGTAATCCTTTTGCTCTTTCCTAGTATTTGTGCATCCTGTAACAGTTGCCTCTTGCCTAGTGACTGTCCCAGCCTTGGGGTCTGCCCTGTTGTCATGATCCGATATTCACTGTGGTTCCAAACTGGGAGGCCAATCCTGCTGCCTCATGGACCAGTAATTCAAGGATCCAGTGGTTAGCGGAACCTTCTGCTTAATGGGCTAAGACTTAAGTACTTGTTATAGTTGTTATTGTTAATCCATTTTTCAGTCATGTCCAACTTTCTCTGACCCCATTTGGTGCTTTCTTGGCAAAGATATTAGAGTAGTTTGTCAATTCCTTCTCTAGTTCATTGTTCCAATGAAGAAACTGAGGCAAACAAGGTCACACAGGGTCACACAGTTTGTAAGTATCTGAAATCAAATTTGAATTCAGGAAGATGAGTCTTCTTGACACCACCTAGATGCCCATCAGTCATGCCTGATTTGTGTTGGACTCTTTATAGCCATAACGCCTTTTGGAGTTTTGGCAAAGATACTGGAGTAGTTTACCATTTCTTCCTCCAACTCATTTGAGAAATGAGCCAATCAATGAAAAATTGAGGCCAAGGGAGTTAAATAATATGTGATTTGCCCAAGGTCACACAACTCTTAAGTGTCTGAGGGCAGACTTGAACTCAGGAACAGTCTGGCACTCAATCCACCTTGTGTCTTTTTAGCCACCCTAAAATTCAAGTATCAAAAGTGGGATTTGAATTATAATTCCAAAGAGAGATAAGAATACCTTCAGAACTTCTTCTCTGAACTTTGAGTCTGGCACCTTAGACCATTAGACCAGCCTGATGCTTTTTAAAGTAAAGGTGGGGCGGCTAGATGGCGCAGTGGATAGAGCACTAGCCTTGGAGTCAGGAGTACCTGAGTGCAAATCCGGCCTCAGACACTTAATAATTACCTAGCTGTGTGGCCTTGGGCAAGCCACTTAACCCCATTGCCTTACAAAAATAAAGAAGCCTAAAAAAACCCCAAATAAAATAAAGTAAAGGTGATCCTCAAATCCTGAGCATTTGAGGATACTCTTCACAATCAGTCAGACCAGTGAAGCAAGGCACCACCTTGGTTCAAACTGACAATGCATTTGGGAACTCAAACGACTTTTAAGTTCATATGTAAGGAGCCCAGTTGAGCCCTTCTCTCACCCTCCTTTGATATAATCCAAAAATGTGCATTCCGACTCCACTGCGAAGGAAAGGAGTGTTACCTTGGGGGAAAAAAGATAGAGCATCTATTAACCATGATGGGTTATCACCATAGGGCAGGGCAAGATTTGGGTATTGGATGGCTGAGTTCCCTCCCTGCCCCCCGCCAAGTCAAAAATTCTTATTCAATGTCTAAAATATGCCAGACACTGGACTAGAAACAACCTGCCTTCAAGAAACTTATTTTCTAATGGGGAAGACAACACATCTGGGTCTCCTCTTACTTTTTTTTTCAATCCAATCGATTGAAAATACATTTATTAGGCCCTTACAGTGCAAAGCACATGGAGAGGTTCAAAATTTGAGGCTTACAGCTTGTAAAGTGGATAACATATATTGCAGATAATGCATGATTACATATATTAAAAAGAGAGACCATGAAAAAGATGGGAGGAGGAGGTTATTACAAAAAGAATAGGGAATGGAGCATAGATGAGATTTGAGTAGGGCTCTTTAAAAAAAGCATGAGAATTCAACAATGAGAGAAGGAAGGACATTCTTCTACCCCATCAGGCTGAGTGTAGCCCAAAAGTTCACCAAATTTCTCTCACTGCATTTTGGGGGGTGCAGTTTGGCCTTTTAAATCCCCCTTTCAGTCTTAGGGAGTTTGTTTTGCTTTTACAATTATCTCCTCTCTCTCCCTGCCATTATTCTCTATTACTCTCTATTTTATACCTCTCCATCCCTTCTTGCAAGCAACCTTCTCCATTTCCATCTTTGATATTGTTCAGTTGTTTCAATCATGATCTACTCTTTGTACCTCCATTTAGTGTTCTCTTTGCAAAGATACTGGAATGGGTTGCCATTTCCTTCTCCAACTCATTTGACAGATGAAGAAACTGAGGCAAACAAGGTTAAATGATTTCCCCAGGGTCATATAACTACTGAGTGCCTGAAACTAGATTTGAACTCAGGAAGATGCATCTCCCTGACTCCACAGAAACTCTTTCCATAGCACCAACTAACTGTTCTTTGCTAAATGTAAGTGGCTATGAAATTGTCCCACACTTTTTTGAGGAAGGAGTTCCTATAAAGTACTGCCCTATAGAGCTGGAAAGTAAAGGGAGGCCTGTCAATTGGGGAACAACTGAACAAGTCTATGAATATGATGGAACACTAATTATTGTGCTGTAAGAAATGATAATTGTACGAAAAATGTTTTCAGAAGAACCTGGGAAGACTTGTATGAACTGATGCAGAGTGAAGTGAGCAGAATCAGGAGAATAATTCATACCATAACAATAATATTGTAAAGATTAACAACTTTGAAAAACTTAACTCTGATCATCCCTGATTATCACAATGAACAATCATGGTTCCGGAGGACTTATGATGAAATAGACTACCCACCTCCATTGAGACATAATTTTTTTGGACATGGCCAATGTGGGGTTTGTTTTGCTTGACTATACATGTTTGTAAAAGAAGTTTTGTTTTTCTTTCTCAGAGGTGGAGGGGAAAAGAGAAGAAGGAAGGGAGAGTGTGGGAAAGAGAGGAAAAAAGTAATTTAAAAAAAATTTTTAAAGAGAAAGTACCACTCTACATCACCCAATAGATCTCCAAACCCAGGCTTCTGTGTCTGACATGAGCCAATTGGGATAAGGTAGAAGCGATATGGATAATCTCCCTGATTTTCCCCTTACTGACTAGGGATGGACTCCTCCAAAACTTATTTGTATAAATCCACCATAAATGTCCAAGCAGGAATTTATACATTAAGAGATGGGGATTGGATTTGAGATTTCAGTGATATGAGGAACTTACAGGTAAGGAACTTCCTTTGATTAAGGGAAGCCAGAAACCTTTAATCTTTAAAAAAAAATCATCTCAAGTACTATTTTTTTTAAGGTTTTTGCAAGGCAAATGGAGTTAAGTGGCTTGCCCAAGGCCACACAGCTAGATAATTATTAAGTGTCTGAGACCAGATTTGAACCCAGGCACTCCTAACTCCAGGGCTGGTGCTTTATCCACTGTGCCACCTAGCCACCCCATTTGAGTACTGTTAATGACTTTCTCAGAACCAGTTTGTGTCAAAGGCAAGCTATGAACCCCAGTCCTGACTATGAGGCCATTATTCCACACTACCTGTTGTGTCTTATACCTATTGATATTCTCAGCCTTCTCCACCGACTTTTAGACTCATTCTAAATTTGCCTCTCTCCATTTTCTGGGGATAGCCCCACCAGCACCCCATTCCAGAATCAGATGACTAAAAGCCTGCTCCTTTCCTCCTCAGGGTTTTCATCTTTCAGATTTCATTTTTCAGATTCCTCTTTTTTGCACTCTCTGTTCTCTCAAACTGAAGTCCTAGACAAAACTAAATACATTTCTCCAAGAGCTCTGTTTAAGGAAGCCCGGCTCAGGATCCAGAAAATCTATATTCATTGTCATTCAGCAAGCATCCAGTCAATGTAAGGCTCAGGGTCCACAAGTTCAAAATTTATGACACCAGGACAGGTGCCAGTCAGCAATTTATCTTTGCTCTACATAGCAAGGAAGGGCTGGCCAAGTAGTTAAGTAAGTGTAAGGGATGGTTCAGGAGGGACCTTCGACCTATTTAAAGGACCCAGCTCTTTTCAAACCACTCTGTTCTTGAAGGGACTGCCTCCTTTGCTCTTTGGGTAGAGCTGGCAGAAACTTCATGAGTAAGTCATTAATCAGGGTTACTTCTCTATGGATACCCAGACATATCAAAGAAACCCAGAACCTCAGAGGTCATTTAGTATAACCAAAGTGCCCTCCATTCTTGGAATAAGAGACTGATAAAGTAGTTCAGAAGACAGAGTATAACTTGTACTTATGCAAGAATTTTTTTCTAAAATTTCCAGTCTACCCCCGTAAGCTGCTGTCTGGAACTGTCCAATCAGGAACAACCAACTGGGAGCTTGTGGGGTAATGAATAGAACACTAACCCTGGAATCAGGAAGATCTGAGTTCATAATCCTGCCTCAATCTGTATGACCCTGGGCAAGTCACTGAACTTCTGGCTGCCCCAGTTTCCTCATCTGTAAAATTAGGAAGATAATAACACCTAACTCCCAAGATTATTGTGAGGATGAAATGAGATAATATTTTTTTTTTAGGTTTTTGCAAGGCAAATGGGGTTAAGTGGCTTGCCCAAGGCCACACAGCTAGTTAATTATTAAGTGTCTGAGATGGGATTTGAACTCAGGTACTCATGACTCCAGGGCAGGTGCTCTATCTACTGTACCACCTAGCCACCCCCGAGATAATATTTTTAAATACTTTGCAAACTTTTAAATTTCTATATAAATGTGAGTTTATATTATAACTGCTCCTGGGCATCCTATTCCACATTAGGACAGTTCTAAAAGGAGCTTTTTTCCTTACTGACCCTAAATTTGCCTTTCTGAAACTCCCATCCATTGGTCTTTACATCATGCTCTCAAGTGGCCATGTAGGCATTGCCTAAAGGATCTGGAAATGTTTAGCTAAGAAAAGAGCAGATTAAGAGGGAACAGCACAGAGGGATTTAAGCATTTGAAGGTCTGGGACCTGGAAGAAGAAATAGACTTGGCCCCAGAAGGGTCTTAGGATCTTAGGTCCAGAATTGGACAGCACCTCAAAAGCCATCTAATCTAACCCCCCCCATTTTATAGATGAAGGAAAGTGAGGTCCAGGGAGGTTATTTTTACTATTATTATGAATAACTAGCATTTATATAGTTTAAGGTTCACACCACACTTTACAAATAATATCTATGTACAAGACTTTGTTACAAGACTTGTGCTTTTCTTTTTTTTTCCTTTTTTTCCCTAATGGAGGGAGGAAGGAGGAGGGAGAGAAAATTAGTTTTAGTTAATTGAAAAAAATTTTAATTTAATTTAAAAAAAAAACAACAAGGAATGGGCTGCCTTGGGGCAGCAGTGGGTGGCCCTTCACACTGGAGGTCCTCAAGAGGAGACTAGATGATTATGTCTTGAGTATATAGTAGAGGGAATTCTTAGTCTGTCATGGACTGGTCTAGTTGGCCTCAGAGGGCCCTGGGAACTCTCAAATTCTGTGATTCTGTGAGCCCTTCCAGTGAACTCACTACTTCAGGAGGCAATAAACAATAAAGTCGCCTCACTTTTAAAAAAAATTGGTAATTCGGGCTCATAGCTAATTAGCCAAGATTACTGAGTTTCCAGTGCATTTCCGGAAGGGGACCCATTGCATGGCTTCATACAAGACCACCCATGGGGAGGGGGGGTAGTTCCCGGCTCGGTTTGTGAGCTCGTTTCAAGAGCTGCCCCCCCCCCCCCAGTTAGGATCCCCCAGGGCTCTCGGTTTCTTTGAGATCCTCCCCCAGTCCCTTTGATGATCCTCCATGTGCCCAGCAGGTCTCCTCCTGGTGCTGCTCTGTGTCAAACAGATGTAGAGACAGTTTAGCTGGATCCTGGGTTGCTGAGAAGCCCCTGTGGGAGTTTTTCTTGTCCAAATTTCATCCTGAAACAGGCTGCCTGTTGTCTCTGTCATCTCCCGGGAGGTTGCTCCATCGGCACCTCCTCTCCTCCCCAGCCCTTCTCCACCCCCGCCTTTCTCCCCATCCTCCCTGGCCTGAGCTCCCACATTCTGTACACCAGGGCCTGACACTGTCTAGAATTCAGAATGTCTTCACTCAGCCCCTGGGGGAGAGAGGATGGGGTGAGGGGGTAGGGAAAGAGGGACTCACTGTGCCGGAGTTCAGGTATTTCTTTTTCTTCATTTTCTTTTTCGGATTCACTACCTGAAGGAGGAAAGAGTTGGAAGGTCAGAGGGGAGAGACTCCAGAGGGTCACTGGGGCCACATTCTTAAGTGTGAGAGTTTATCTGCTCCCTCTGCACTCCCTCCTCCCAAGGGACAAGGACATAGGGGACAAAATTTTGCCTTGGAACCCAAACTTTAGACCACAAGGCTCCCCCATTAGAACGAGAACTCTAAACACACAGGAGAAACCCCATTACTCACCTCTTCGTCAGATAGCTTCAGGTCCTGTCAGATCCTTCACTTTTAAGTATAACCAATACACCATGTTTGAAGAATCATTGTTAGATCATAGATTGTACATTAGAAAGGATCAAGAAGCCATCAGCATTTTGCAGATGGGAAATTGAGACCCAGAGAGATGAAGTTAGAATCATTGGATCCAAGATTTAAAGCTGGAAGAGATTTCAGGGACCATCTAGGCTAACTTCTTCATTTTACAGATGTAGAAAACTGAGGCCAAAGAGCGTAAGTGACTTGCCCAAAGTCACCCATGTAATAAGTGACAGAATTGAGAATCAAACTTAGATCTTCTAACTATAAAATTTGTACTTTGTTATTGTGGAATATTTTTTCCCACAGAATACCCTTGCTTTCCCCCATTTCTACCTGGATCTACATGGTCCTCATCCTTCAAGACTCACCCCATCCATCAAGCTTTCTCTAATTTCCCCAGATCTCTTTGGAACTCTTGCTACATTCACTGTTAATGTCAAACTCTGGTAAAGTGACTACAGAACTGGCCTCAGAATCAAGAAGATCTGTGTTCAAATTCTGCCTGGACCACACAGTCTGTGTGATCCTGGACAAGTAGCTTAACCTCAATGCTCCAGGTAATTCTCTAAGGCTATAAACAGCAAAACACAAATTGATCTGCCTTGGTAGAATAAGTTCCTAACCAACTGTTCCCTGCAGTAAAAATATAACAAGTTCAGTTTTTTAAAATTTGTACCATATAGGGGTGGCTAGGTGGCACCATGGATAAAGCACCTGCCCTGGAGTCAGGAGTACCTGGGTTCAAATCTGGTCTCAGACACTAAAAATAATTACCTAGCTATGTGGCCTTGGGCAAGCCACTTAACCCCATTTGCCTTGCAAAATCCTAAAAAAAAAAAAATTTGTACCATATAGTACTTTATTGTCACCCCCCTGGACCACTAGGGGCAGGAACTGTGTTTTTTCTCTCTTCTGTTTTAGCTCAGGGACGGACTAGGGATGGCCTAGGGAAAGGACTAACTGGGAGCTAGGGGGCACAGTGGGTAGAGCACCAGGCTTGTGGTCAGGAAGACCAGAGTTCAAATCCAGCCTCAGACACTTACTAGCTGTGTGACCTTGGACAAGTCACTTAACTCTGTCTCAGGTTCCTTATCTGTCAAATGAGTAAGAGAAGGAAATGGCAAATCAGTTCAATATCTTTGTCAAGAAAATGCCAACAATAATAGGAACTAGACCTGTGATTTCATAAGTATAGGGCAGAACTCCTTGAGGAAAGATTCCCTCCACCAAAACAGATTGGCTTTTCATCATCTTGGAAAGTTGCCTAGAGCATTGAAAGTTTAAGTGTCTTGCCCAGGGTCACACAACCAATATAAGTATGGGGTGAAATCTGAACTCAGGTCTTCCTGATCCCAATTGTCTCCATATCTGTTTGATACAGAGCAGCACCAAGAGACTTGTAGGGTACATGGATGGGTCCTAGTTTCCTATAAACTGTAAAATGAAGGGATTGGGTAAAATGATGTCTGATGTCTCAACTTTAGATTTAGGATTCTGTGATCTCTAAGGCTCCTTCAGTTCCTAAATCCCTGATCCTATATGTATAAAGCAGTTTGAAAGTATATGGTATTACTGCTATTTCATTCAGAGGTATAATCTGGCTTAGAAGAAAGGGAGTCTACTTTGGGGTCAGGAAGACCCAAGTTAACCTGATGAATGAATATAAATACTGTCAGTGCCCTATGAATTTTGACCCCCTGGTACAAAGTTCTGCTTGCTCTACCCTGGTCATACCTTTGCTCCAAATCAAGTGTTCTTTCTACCATACTTAATTTTCCTTACATTCTTTTTTTTTAGGGTTTTTTTTTTGCAAGGCAATGGGGTTAAGTGGCTTGCCCAAGGCCACACAGCTAGGTAATTATTAAGTATCTGAGACCGGATTTGAACATAGGTAATCCTGACTCCAGGACCAGTGCTTAATCCACTGTGCCACCTAGCCACCCCCTTACATTCTTTATGTTGACTCTCTCATTTAATTTTCATAGGTTCTCAGATTTAAACATTTTCACTAACTCATCAAGAAAAGTTTCACAAATACTTCATCACATCTCAGTGCCGTATAAAGACAATTATCTCTCATTTTTGTTCTTGTTTTTTTTTTTCTGTTTCTCTGATTATTTCCTCATCACAACTCATATACTTTCTTTCTAGACTACTACTTTCTTACATGGGAACAGGAATTGTTGACTTCATATTATAGATCAGAATACTGAATGAACCTCAAAGTAGTTGAGCATTTTGCTCATGGTCATGTAGCTATTTTTGTAGTAGAGCCAGCTTCCTGATGCTTAGTCCAAATTCAACTACTCAACAAGTCTTGATTGGATATTTACTTTACAAAAGGCCTACAGAGAGATGCAAGGGTGACCCAGACACCAGCCCAGTCCTCAAGGAGTTTACTTTTCAGCAGAAAAGATGGAACTGAACTGAGAATGCTAAACTCAGAATCATTGTACCTGGTTTTAATCCAATTTCTACTATTTCCTCCTGTGTGAACTTTGGCAAGTTATTTAACCCATTTAGGTCTCAGTTTTCTCATTCCAAAATAAGGGACTGGACTAGAGGGACTCTGAAATTCCTTCCAGCTCTAAATCTGTAATATGATAAATTGTAAAACTAGTTATATTATAAAACAGTATGTTGTTTTTGTTGTAGTTGCATCATTTCAGTCATGTCCAAGTCTTCATGACCCCACTTGGGGTTTTCTTGGTAGAGATATTGGAGTGATTTGCCATTTTCTTTTCTAGCTCATTTTACAGATGAGGAAATTGAGGCAAATAGGGTGAAGTGACTTGCCCAGGGTCATACATCTAATAAGTGTCTGAGGCCGAATTTGAAGTCAAGAAGATGAGTCTAATAGACCATCACATAGTAGGTGCTTAATTGTAAGATAATGATTGAAAGAATGGTAGCACTTGAACTAATAGAAGCTAGAAGGAAGTTAGGGAGTACATGAGGTGAAGATAAAGAGGAAGTATATTTTTGGGCTGGTGATCACCTAATCTGGTTGAGATTAGGTTCAATGGTATCCATGGTAATAGGTTCTGTTTTGCATCTAGAAATTTGTTACATGTGGTCAAAGTGGACTGGAAGGTCACAGCCTCCCAGGCTAGTTTTTCCCTAAAAATGCAATGAAACCATCATCAAAATTTAATTGATCCAGGACATTAAGACTCAAACCACTTATAAAGTAAAAAAGGTATAAAAGATATAAAAATCCAGTCCAGAAAGGACTCCAGAAAGGCCAGATGGATTTCCTACTGATTAATGAGTCAACATACCCTTCTGATTTGTCTCTCCATCATTGGCAAATGAAGAGAGGGATGCTGCGTTCAAATGAACCAACAATATACTTGAGGAACAGCCTTTTGGCAGCTGTGCAGAAGGGGAATTTAGGGAGGGGAGAGACTCCCCTATTTCGAGGAGACCAATTAGGAAACCACTACAATAGTCCATGCAAAAGAACATGAGGATATGAGCAAGCACTGGGCAAGAGCTCTCATCCAAATCTGGGTCTGTTATCATACAAAGGGGCAAGTGAATGGAAAGGAACATGGAAAGGGACAGCATCAAGGGCACCGATAGAGGGGTTGGCATTTATAAGGACTCATCTGGAGAGAGAGGGAGTTGACGCAGTCACTTCTGTGAGTGGAGACAGGAGACAGATGTGAGATAGAGCACATAAATAGACTCAATAAGAATTAACAACTGTTTGGATACAAGGGATGAGATACTCTTGAAGAATTTAGAGTGGAGATCTCCAGGGTACAAACCTGGCTAATTGGAAGGATAGTAGTAGAAATAGAGAAGTTAAGGAAGACAAGAATGTTAGGATGAGTTTTCTTTTAGAAGGAAGGCAACAAGAATTTATTAAGTACCAACTGTCTAACAGGCTTTGTGCTAAGTACTTTACAAATATCTCATTTGATCTCTGGGAAATAGATGCTATCATTATAGCCATTTTACAGGGGAGTAAACTAAGACAAAGGTTAAATGACTTGTCCAGCCAATATGTATCTGAGGCAGGATTTGAACTCAGATCTTCCTAATTTTAGGTCCAATTCTCTGTCCACTGCATTTGAAACCATTCACCATCCCCTTTGCCTAGACACATTTCCCTATCCACTGCAACATCTGGCTACCTATGTTGTTTATAGATGAACCCCATAGAGCTAATGAGATTACAAGTATGAGCACAGAGACAGAGCAGAGAAACAGATAAAGAAGACAGAAGTCAGAGAGATGAAGATAGAAAAAGAGATGGAAAAACAGAGACAGAGGGACTAGAATGAGAGAGAAGAAAGGGAGAGAGAAGAGGGCTCAAGATAAAGACCTAGGGACGCTATCAATAGTGGGTAGGGTATGGGTGATTATAAAGGAGATTGAGAGGTTGACTGGAAGAGAACTAGGAAAGAACAGTGTCTTAAGCCTAAAGAAATACGTCTAGGCAAAGAGAATGGCAAACAGTAGCAATGGACAGAGAATTAGACCTGAGTTCAAAATCCTACATCAAATACCTACTATCTGTATAATCATTTTTTATTTTTAAATTTTCTTTATTTTAAGGCAATGGGGTTAAGTGACTTGCCCAAGGTCACACAGCTAGGCAATTATTAAGTGTCTGAGACCGGATTTGAACCCAGGTACTCCTGACTCCAGGGCTGGCTCTATCCATGAGCCACCTAGCTGTCCCAGATCTATGTGATCTTTTTTTTTTTTAAAGATTCTGTCTTCATTCAATGTGCCCAACACAATTTCTTTTTTTTTTCTTTTTGCAAGGCAAATGGGGTGAAGTGGCTTGCCCAAGGCCACAGAGCTAGGTAATTATTAAGTGTCTGAGACTGGATTTGAACCCAGGTACTCCTGACTCCAAGGCCGGTGCTTTATCCACTACGCCACCTAGCCACCCCAGATCTGTGTGATCTTGATCAATTACTTGACCTTTCCTAGTCTCAGTTTCTTCATCTGCAAAAAAGGAGATAATAATACTACCTCAAAGGATTCATGTGTCTGTCTTTAAAGCACTTTGTAAATCTTAAAGAGCCATACAAAGGTTATTAGTCATTCTTATGCTTCAGAGAAGTTAAGAGTGAGACCCAGGAAAAAAAGTCACTCAGTAACTTTGGAGAGAGAAATTTCATTTGAATAATGAAGTTGTAAGCCAGATGGAAAAGGGTTGAGAAATGAGTGGGAGGTGACAAAGAGGAGGCAACTAGTGTAGGCGCTTTTTCTAGGAGTTTGGCTGAGAAAAGCAGGTAGCTTGAGGGGATGGCTATGTCAAGTGAAGAGTTGTTGGAGTTTTTTGTTTGTTTTTGTTTTTCAAGAATTGGCCCAATCTGGGCATGTTTAAGAGTAGGTAAGGAGTCATGGATAAGAAAAGGCTGAAAATTAGGCATAAGGGAAGAGCAAGAGGGTCTGGGAGTATCCTTCAAGTTCTAAATCTATGAACCTAGGATTCTAGAACAAGCAGGATCCTATGGGATCTGGAAGGGGATAGGATCAAGGGATCCAATAGAGAGCTTGGTGTTTGCAAGAAGTCATGTGCATAGGGATCGGGATTGATCGCCAAGTGTAAAGAGAGGAAAAAAAATGAGAGAGGGACAAGAGAGAGTAGGCTTTTGAAAAAAAGTCTGTGAAGAGAAGGTTGAAAGAGACATTCATGGTCATGGTCTCCAAGCCACACAATTCATTCTATAGTATGTTATTCTATTCCTATGTTCATGAACATGTAATAGATTTTCACATTCACCAAAAGACCAAATATTTTGGTAAGTTACAGAGAAGATGGTTAATATGGTGCGTGGCTAACTAGACGGATAACCTCTAGCAAGCTTCTTCTCCTCTAAGCACCCCCATTTTCTCCTCTGTAAAATGAGGGGGTTGACTAGCTCCATCATACCCCAGGAGGCTAGTTCAATAGGGCTAGAATACATACAGAGGACCAGCTCCCTCTAGGGGCCTCTGGGAAGTAACACAGCGCTAGTCTGGCTCCCAGACATTCTCAACACTCATCTCCTGGTTCTTGGGGTGACATGGAGAATTGTCCAGGGTCAGGCAACTAGTGAGTGTCAGAATCAGGGCTTAAATCCAAACTTTTATAGTTCTATTGCACTCCATCTAGCAGAATATCACTGCCTTCCTACCCTTGCCAGGAGCAGAGTGGCGTCTGTAGTTTCCTTCTAGTTCTCCTGGACCTTACAAGAAGGAAAACAGGTTGGGGAGGGAAATTAAATTCTCTAGGTTTAACTGAACAAGCTTCATATTCTAAAGTGGTTTTATTGGAAATCTACAATTAAGATCTTTCTCTTCTTTTCTACTGAGGATCTTGTGTGAAGGATTCTAGATATTCTGATCTTCCCTTATCATTTGTTTCCTAAAAATAAAAATACGAGCCCAAAGAAAGACTGATCTCATCTCCAGCTCCCTTCAAAAGCAGAGAACAAGAAAAGTGAGTTTCATTTAGTAATTCAAAAATTAGGGAGTTAATCTAAGGTATTGATCTCTATCCAGTGCAATAAAGGTACTATTGACCTCCTACTACATGCCTGCCCAAACCTATGCTAGGTCCAATGGAGAACATAGGACAAGAAGACAGTGTGGCCCCTGCCTTCAGGAGACTTTTGGGGGTGAAAAGACACACTAAACAACTAGGGGTCAATAAATATCACCCAAGAAGCCCTGAGTTCAAATCTCATCTTTTGACTGTGTAATTCCTTAACCTAATAGTCATCTAGTTAATTCTCAAAGACTTTGAGTTATAGAAAAGTTGCTGACCTGTCTAATTAAAGGGGGTTTCTTAATTGATAGTAAGTACTAATGGAATCAGAGGTCTAATTCTAAAGATCCTCCAAAATCCATCACTTAAAGGAAAAAGACCTTCATTCAAATCTAGACTTTGGCATTTGCTAGTTGTGTGATCCAGGGAAATTACTTCACTTCTTGGAACCTCAGAATGTTTATTTTTTTAAATCTATTTTTAAAAATATGTATTTATAAAAGGCACTGGAAAGGCAGCTTGACCTAATAGAGGCTTAGGGGTCAGGAAGAACTCAGTTCCAATCCTGATTCTGTATCATTTAGCACAGCACTTTACAAATCACATTTGTTGATTGACTGAAACATATTTGCTCAATGACAATGAGAGAGCTAGCCTCTTAGATTAGTTAAAATTATAAAGAAATTTCTTAACCCGGGAATTCTCTATACCAATAAAATTATAGGTCAAGTCCTTATTCTTAACAAATGATAAAATGAGGTGATTATAGATATTAAATATAAAAAAGTTCAGAAATTGGGGGGGGGGGGAGAGATCATGGAACTGAGGGAGAGAGCAGAGAGCTTCCTGGAGGAAATGGAACTTGAGTTGAGCTTCAAATGTTATATAGGATTTGGCTCTACAAAGAAGAGGCACAGTATTAAAGGTGAAAGGGAAAAACATGGGCACAGGTTTAGTAACTGGGAATTGGACTGGTGAGGCAGGAGTGGAATTAAATCTTTTTATAGAGGAAGAAATCAGTCCCAGAGAGGAAAAATTATTTGACCCAAACCATACAGGTAGTAAGTGACTGTACTAGGAGTAGAACCCAACCTGGAAAATAAGATTTTTGTTATTTTTGTTGTTTAGTCATTTTTTTGTGAAGCAGGAAATGGACTCACCTCATAGATGTTGAATTGACTCTGCCCACGAGCCAGCTCCCGGTAGCTAGTGGTGAACTCCCCAATGAAGTCATGACTGAAAGGAAAAGCAAAACAGCTTGAGTGAGCCCCAGTCTCTACTCTCTTCCCTCTGCCCCTTTTCCTCTCCCTCCTTATTCCAAATATCTTTCTCTAAAGATATCCTGAATTTCACCATTAGGACTTTATTCCTTTGGATTAGATGTTGCCCTTCCTCTTTCACTTGTGTCTTCATTCATTTTTGGTTCCAGAGTTCTGCCTTTACCGTACAACTTTTATGGAGAAGGCCAGAAACCATGAGGAAGACAGTTCTGTAATTAAACAAATATTCCCTGTGTGAATTAAGGGGAGGAATGATAGAGTAGATGTCAGAA
The DNA here is from genome assembly GCF_037893015.1 of Macrotis lagotis. Classification (NCBI taxonomy): domain Eukaryota; kingdom Metazoa; phylum Chordata; class Mammalia; order Peramelemorphia; family Peramelidae; genus Macrotis; species Macrotis lagotis. Next base: position 952,109 of record NC_133662.1, on the reverse strand, counting down.
GAACAGGATTCTAATCCCATCTCTTATGCTCACTACCTGTATGAATTATCTAATCTTCCTGAGCCTTAGTTTCCTCATCTGTAAAATGGGAAGGTGGAACTTGATGACTTTCAGCTCTAAAGCTATGCTCCCATGAAGGTCTTTGGCCCTGAATGCCCAAGGAAGAAATGAGAATCGAGGGGGTCATTGACTTTCCAGTTTTACCCTGAGCTCAATCACTCACTAAGTCCCTGGTTTCTTCATAGACCTACCAACACCCTTATAGGAGGAGAATGATTCTTCTTAATGAGCTGAAGTACACCCATAGCCTTCAGTACAACTTGGAGAACTCCTGGCTCTGAATCCCACTGACTCCATGAAAAAGAGAACCTCTATTGGTAACTCCCACCATATCAGTCCTTCATAATGAACTGAAGTAGTCAAAGCCCAGAATTCCTGACTGGTCAGTCAGTGAGCATTTATGAAGCACCTCATGTGATGGACCCTTTGTTAAGGGCCAAGAATACAAAGAATAGTAAAAACAAAGCAAAACAAACAAAAAAATCACAAAGCAGTCTCTGCTCTTTAGCTCATAGGCTAACAGGGGAGACAATATGCAAACAAACATGTACAAAGAACCTATTGTTTGTTGTTCAGTCTTTTCCAACTCTTTGAGACTCCATTTGTGACTTTCTAGACAAAGATACTGGATTGGTTTAACGCTTCCTTCTTTAGTTCATTTTACAAGTGAGGAAACTAAGGCAAATAGGGTTAAGTGACTTTCCCAGGGTCACACAGTTTGTAAGTGGCTGAGGTCACATTTGAATTCAGGTCTTCCTGATTCCAGGCCCAGCACTCTATCCACTGCACCTCCTTCCTGCCCCCAAACAAGTTATATAGAGAATAAGTTTGGGCTAATCCACAGAAGGAAAGCACTGGCTTTAAGCTAACTGAGCCTTGAAGGAAATCAGGCAAGTCTGGAGGAGGAGGAGAGGGAGAGAATTCCAAGGTGGGAAGGCAGGAGATGAGGGTCTTGTGTAAGCTATTGGATCACTGGGTCACAGAGGACCAGGAGGGGAGTAAGGTATAAGAAGACTAGAAAAGAAGGAAGGAGCTAGATTAAGAAGGGCTTTGACTAAGGCCAGACTAAGGATTTACTATTTGATCTTAGAGATCATTAAAAGATGATATTGTCAGGAAGATCACTTTGACAGCCAAGCAGAAGATGGAGTGGAGAACAAAGAGACCTGAGGCAGGAAGACAAGTCATCAGATTACTGAAATAGTTGAAGCATGAAGCAATGAGGGCCCGCACCATGGTGATGGCAGTGCCAGAGGGTTGCAAGCCTGGGGAGTCCTGGAGGATGATGGTAGAGTAGAAAATAAAATAAACTACCATTCTCCATCCCCAGGCCCCATTATCTATCCCTATTTCATAGACCACCTTCTCATTACCCATTTCCTACTTCTCATCTGCATAGACCCATTATCCATCTCCCTTCTTATTTCCCCATCCTCAGTTCCTTCCTTGTTCTTTCCTCATCCTTCATTTCCCCCGTTCTGCATTGTCCATCTCTCCTTGACACCCTCACTCCCTGTCCTCCATTTTGTATTCCCTATCCTTAATCTCCTATTATCTTTTCTCCATCCCCATTCCCCATTTTCCACATATCATAGTCAAGTCCTATCTCCATCACACTTTTCCTATTTCTCATCCTTAGTTCCCCATTATCTATCCTTTTTTTACTATTTCCATTCTCTATTGCCCCTTTCTAATTCTTCGCACTGTCCTCTTTATCCATTCTCCATCTTTCCCCAATTCCTCATTTCCCATCTTCCAGTCACATCCCCATTATCTATTCTTCTTTCATATTCCCCATTAACATCACCCAATTTCATCCTGTCCTACTTATCCTTTAACTATCCTCCATTTCCCATTATCTGTCTCTCATTGACAGTCTCTATTCTCATCATGCATTTCCAATTTCCCATCCTCAGGTCCCCATTAGCCAGTTCCCATTCTCTAACTCTCATTCCCTATCAGCTGCACCAATTCACCATTCCCAATCATCCATCCATTTCCCATTCCTTACCTTCCACCTCCCATTCATCATCTTCTATCCCCCACATTAGACCTCCATCTCCTTTCCTCTCATCTTCCCCCAGGCACCCCCTAGATATACACACACATAGTCAAAAACAGAGCAGCCAGTAGCATTTGCCTTGCTCTTAGTCTTGAAAATATGCTTTTAATGGGCTTTGTAAAAAGAGTATCACCTTCACTCACACCCGCCCCCCAACTCATCTTTTTTACCTTTGCTAGAATAACCTTCCAAAAAAAAAAAGAACCCAATCCTTCAGCTCCTCCTTCCTGCTTGGTGAATAAAGTACAGACCCCTCTGAATAACCTCAAGGGCCTCCCCACTGTTTCCTCCACTCTCTATTTACAGCCTCATATCATATTACTTCACTCCACATAATCTATGCTCCTGCCAAATAAATCACTTTACATCTCTGAAAAACCATGGAATATCTGGAAAAGCACTGAATTTGGAGTCCAAAGGGCTTGCAGCCAAACCCCAACTCTGCCATTTATGATGTATATGATCTCAGGCAAATTCCCTCCCTTTCCTGGGTCTCAGTTTCTCCTTTTGAAAAATGTGGGGTTTGTCATTTAGAGGATCCTTCAAGCCCTTTCCTTGAGCTATTTGTGATGTCCCTTATTATACATGCCACATACTCTTTCCCCCATATATGTCTTTAATCCAGATTATTCCTTATACCTGGACTGCCTTGTGAACTTCTAACCATCCTTTAAAGCCAAGTTTATTTATCTTCTCCAAGAAGCCTTCCCTAACTCCCCCAAGACAGTAAAGACTTTAAAAAACATTTTGTTAGTAAATGCATTTAAAGGATGGGGATAGGATAGACCTCTGATTTCACTCTTCTAAGGAACAGTCAAATAAAGGAACGCCCTCTAGGACCATAGACTACTCTGCACCTTCTCTGAGACTTTCAGGCTTAAAAATATGCCTAAAGCCCTAGTCAAGCCTAGACTGAAAAGAGATTGAAACCAGGTCCCCCAGGCTCTTGGGCCAACTCAGTCTCTTCTGATGCTCTCAACACACATTAGTTTAGAAGAACAGATATCATATCCCCCTTGGGCACAGTAAGGTCCATGAGAGCAGGCAGGTGTGTGGTGTATGTGTGGTGTGTGTGGGGGGGGGGGGAAGGAGGAGGAGAAAGAAGAAAAAAGAAGGAGAGGAAGAGGAGGAGGAGGAGAAAAGAGAAAGAGGGAAGAAGATCAAGAGGAGAGGCAGAAGGAGAGAAAAGGGGGAGATTGAGGGGGAGGAGAGGAAGAGAGGGAAAGAAAGGGGGAGAAAGAGGAGAGACAGAAGACAGAAGGAGAGGGGGGGAAGGAGGGAGGGCATGAAAGGGGCAGGGAGAGCAAAAGAGGGAGGGAGAAGGAGAGAGCAAGAGAGAGAGGGAGAGGGATTGAGGGAAGGAAAGAGAAGGGAAGAAAGAAAGAGAGAAAGGGAAGGAGAGAAAGAGGAGAGACAGAAGGAAAGGGAGAAAGAGGGAGAAACAGACAGAGAAGGAGGAAGGAGAAAAGAGAGGGAGGGAAAGAGGGAAGGAGAGAGATACTGAGCCAAAGCCAGCAGTACTCCTTGGGGTTAGCACAGCAAAGGTCAAGGTAGGTCAAATGTGCAGAGTTATAGAAAGGGTTAGAGGGAGATGTCCTAGAAAACCAAGAGGAGATGTGTGATGAAGGGATTGGGGTGAGGCAGGGGGAGGGCAATATCCCCTCACAAAATTGGCTTCCTCAGTAGACTCAGAACTCCTCGAGGAGCCAGGGATTGCTTTTGCCTTTCTTTGTATCCCTAACATTTATCACAGTGCTTGGCCCATAAAGGGCTTAATAAATGCTTATTGACTTCTTGGGCAGCTGTGGGAGAAGGGCTAAATGAAAGTAATAAAAGGGACAGTATGCATTTATACATTTTTACAGAGCATTTTACCCTCTGTGTGACTCCTTGCTGCTCTTCTATGAAGTATATTATTATCTCCCTACTATGGGTGAAGAAATTGAGGCTCCAAGAGAGGAGTGATTTGTCTAAATTCTAGTAAGTGTCTGAGGTTGGATTTGAATTCATGGAGATATCTTTCTGACTCTGTATCCTGCATTCTATCCACTGGACCACCTAGATGCCCCTAAAGTTCTAAGTAATATATATATATATACACATATATACATATATACACATCTCATTTAATTCTCACAACCCTGGGAGGTAAGGTGATGCTATCATCATTTTACAGTTGAGGAAACTGAGTCGAAAAGAAGTGAAGTGACTTTTCCAGGGATATACAGCTAGTAAGTATCTGAAGCTGGAATTGAAATCAGATCTTTGTATGTTGTTTTGAAATCTCTTTGGAATATTTTATATATGTTTTATAAATTTACTCACTTGTATATATATATATATATATACACACACACACACATATACATATGTGTGTATATATATATATATCTTATATATAGTTTGTATTTATTTAAGTGAGTATATGTAATATTCACCCTTTCCACCCCAGCAGAATGTAAACCCCTTGAGCACAGGGACTATTTCATTTTATTTTGTTTTGTTTTTTCTTTGTATTGCCAAGGCCTACCACAGTGTCTGGCATGGAGTAAGCATTTAATAAATTCTACTGTAGAAAGTAAATGCTTAATAAATGAAATTAGATTGAATTGAATCCAGATCTCCTGATTCTCAGTCTGGCCCACTTTGGACTGAGACGCCAGACTTCTTGGGAATAAAACAAAGACCCAAGACCAAGAAAAGACCAAATTCAGGATTCTGGCAAGAGGTATCCAAAGAGACCAAAAGGGCAAGCAAGAATAATCTACAAAGCAGAGTATTACTATGCATCAATTCTTGCCATGTTCCTTCCTGAACCTTAGTGACTTCATCTTCAAACTAGGAATTCCATAACATTCAATTCTATTGTTCTAGACTCTGGGAATATGAAGACAAAAAGTACCTGATTTCTGGGCTCAAGGAGGTTACATGGACAGAGATAAATGTGTGTGTGTGTGTGTGTGTGTGTGTGTGTGTGTGTGTGTGTGTGTGTGTGAGAGAGAGAGAGAGAGAGAGAGAGAGAGAGAAAGAGAGAGAGACAGACATACACACACAGACAGACAGACAGACAGAGACAGACAGAGATGAGAGAGAAAAAGAGACAGAGATAGAGATAAAGAGACATAGGCACAGAAACAGTGACAAAGAGACAGAGACAGAGAAACAGAGACAGGGACAATTATTTTGTCATTGATCTATCAACACAGATATATTGCTGTTCCAAAACTTAGTGTTGACTGGGAGCCCTGAGAGATTAGAAAACTTGTTCAGGGTTGAAGAGCAGTATGTATCAGGAGCCAGACTTGAACCCAGGTCATTCTAGGTGGCAAAATGGATGTGTAGTCTCCTTGTCATTGGAAGCAGTTGGATGGCCTTGGATAGAGAGTTGAACCTGGAGTCAAGAAGATCTATGTACAAATCTGACCTCAGACACTCACATAGTTGTGGAATCCAGGTAATAATAGATCCTACTTCCCCAGAGTTATTTAGATTGTTTAGTCACTTTTTAGTTGTTACCTACTTTTTACTATTCCTATCTTGATTTTTCTTGCCAAAGATAGTGCAGTGATTTGCCATTTCTTTCTCCAACTCATTTTATAGATGAGGAAACTGATGGCCACAGTCACACAACTAATAAGTGTCTGAGGCTGAATTTGAACTCAAGCTCTTCCTGATTCCAGGCCTGGTATTCTATCTGCCCTTTCTAAAGATAAAATGAGATATTTATAATATGCTTTGCAAACCTTAAATCTCTCTACAAATTCTGGCTACTGTTATAGTTGCTGTCGTTTTTGTTATTTCTATTTCTATTATTATTAGCCTCATTCCAAGCTTGCTCTCTACACACTGCCCCATACCTGTCTCTCATTTTGGGACATTGGAGGATATGAATACTTACACTAACTAACTCATTGAGTTGTTATGAGGAACATAGGCTATAAATCTCAAAGGTCTCAGATAATATGGGTTATTGCTTAGTAATCATCTGTAAGGCCCATTCTAGCTCTAAACCCATGATTGCAATAATCATATGATCCAGTACATTTTATTGCCTTTCAATTGCAAGAGTTTGCTTCTCTATGACTCTCCTGGACATGATTAGAATCATGATGGCTCCAGAGAGCTGACCTGAATGTAAGTAATTTTGGCAAGGGGTGGAAACTACCTTCTTAAAGCCATAGCCCCAAGCCCTTGGGTGCCACCCTGACTCACATTTAGACACTGAGACTCTGCTAAATGTGAAACCCAAATGGTTCACTGTAGTTTAGTCTCATTGATTTAGAGTTGGAAAGGAGGGCAGAGACCACCTAACCCAACTCCCTTATTTTACAAGTGAAGAAAGGTTCAGATCAGACAGGGAGGGAGCCACAAAATTGCAGCCAAGTTCTCTAACCTCAAATCCAATGCTTTCTGTAATGGGCAACAGTTTGTCTTCGTTAGATCCTTTTCTCTGGGCAGCTAGGTGATAAATGGATAAAGTTCCAGGATTTGAGTCAGGAAGACTCATCTTCCTGAATTCAAATCTGGTCTCAGACATTTAGTAGCTGGGTGACCCTGGGAAAATCACTTCACCCTGTTTGTCTTGGTTTCCTCATTTGCAAAATGAGCTGGAGAAAGGAATGGCAGACCACTTCAATGTCTTTGTCAAGAAAACCCCAAATAGGTCATAAAGAATCATACATGACCGAAATAACTGCACAACAAAAATTACTTTCTGATTTTTTTCAAAATAAGTCATTTTAATGTATTGCTTTAGGGTAGATAAGTGGTACCCCCATCTCCCAGAATTATTTAGTTTGTTGGTATTTGGTCATTTTTGAGTTGTTACCACTCTTCAGGATTCCTTTTTAGGTTTTTCTTGGTAAAGATACTGGGGTGGTTTGTCATTTCCTTCTCCAACTCATTTGACAAATGAGGAAACTGAGGGAAACAGGGTTAAATCAAAAAGCATTTGCAAAGCAATATAAAAATTCAATTCCACAAGCATTTATTCTTTTTCTTTCTTTCTTTTTTTTCTTTTTGCAAGGCAATGGGGTTAAGTGACTTGTCTAAGGTCAAACAGCCAGGTAATTGTTAAGTGTCTGAGGCTGGATTTGAACTCAGGTCCTCTGGACTCCAAGGCCGGTGCTCTATCCACTGTACTACATAGCTGCTCCCCCCCCCCCCCCAGCATTTATTAAACTCATCCTGGGTACAAGCATTATTCCAAACTCTGGGCAAGGTACAACATTTAGATAAGAAAAGCTCCTTGCCTTCATGAAGTTTACAGTCTAAACTCAATCCCAATTCAACTCAATCTCCTGTTTGCTCTTTCTTCTGAATAGTTCTATCCACTTTGAGATAGCTCTGAGGTTGGAGCTGCTCTTCTCACTGGTGAGTTTCTGACTGACAGCTATTTCTTAAGAGGTTTTAAACCATAGTCCCTATCATTTTCAGTTCAACTTACTCCCAGAATTTCTCCATCTCCTCAGCAACTTTGCCTCCAATTAGGTATTCTCCCCCTCTCCTACTTTCTAGCTCCCCTTTATACTGTCTTTCCCTATTAGAATGTAAGCTCTGAGAGTTGGGACCAGTTTGTTTTGGGGTGTTTGTTTGCATTTGAATACCCAGGAATATAATATAATAATAAGTATTTGTTATCTCTCTCTCTCTCTCTCTCTCTCTCTCTCTCTCTCTCTCTCTCTCTCTCTCTCTCTCTCCCCACACCATATCCATTTGTTTTTCATCAGCCTTTTCTCTGAACAGACTTTATAGAAATGGATACACATTTAAATGTCCTGAAGGAATGAGGAGAAAGACTCGATAATGAGAGGCAGTTTAGAATAGTGGATAGAAGATGAGTCTTGGAGTCAGAGCAGAGTACTAGTACCATCTCTAACACTACTGTGTGTGAAATTCTATCAAGTCACTTCTCTCAAGTCCAGACAACTCTCTATCACCAAAAAACAAAACAGAACAGAATCCAACTGCAAAGTACACACTAATTTGCTCAGCTAGAGGGTATTTCTTGCGAGTTTCCTAAGCCATTGAAGTCTCAGTTCTGGTTAAAAAAGGGGAAGAGGAGAGGGGCATTCCATGGAATGTATAAAGATAAGGAGGGGAAAACAAGCAAATTATATGAAGGGGCCCCTCAGATCTGAGAGTCAATGTTGGTGGGCAAAATAAAGCTGGTGAAGTAAAAAGGGAGGAAAATGGAGCCAGACTGAGGAATTTGGATTTGATGCAACAGATGATAACAAGTCACTGAAGTCCTGTCTTCTCATTTCCCTATCAGCTTTGATAGCTTTGATAGCTTTGACTACTTGCGCAGAACTGGGACAGGGCAGATAGGATATGGTCTGTCTTTGAGAGCTTCACACTATTAATGAACACAAGAAAAACTAGGAAAGAGGAAGACTATGATCAAGAGGAGACTGGTTAGGGCATTTGTGTCGTCTGAGGTGAAACAAAGTCATGTGTCTTATTTTAACAAATAGACCAAGGAATCCTAAATCTCAGAGTTGGAAGGGACTGGTACCACCTACCTCCCAAGCCCTTGGGATTTAGAGCTAGACTTCAGAGGTCATATAGTTCAACCTCCCATTTGAAAGATGAGGAAAATGAAGCTCAGAAGATCAAGTGACTTCTCAAAATAATCAGAGGAGAAATTTGAATCTAGGTCCTCATTTTCCAGTGAAAACACCCTTTCTACTTTCCAGTCTATGCCTGAAAGTAAATTCCCTCTAAAAATCCTCAACAAGTGGTCAGTCATCCTCTGTTCTAAGAAATCTAGTGATATGGTCAAATGTCTGCTGGTAAATATTTAACAACCAGCTCTCTGGTGTTAGAAACTCCTTGTGAGGGACTTTCCAATTCTCTATCCACAGTGCAACATTGACTCTCTGACAATTATTAATTTCTAAAACTGGAGTGGGATTCCAATGGAATGGGAGATGGAGAGTGAGCATCCAAGATTGTGCTGGAGTCAGTTCAAACTGATTTGTGAGAGTCAGTTGTTAAATTTGCAGGATGACAGATCACTCCCCTGAAACTGGCAAAGGCTGCAAAGCAGGTCTGGATTTATTGTCTTGTTTATTGGCTAGACTTAAGAAAAGTAATGAGGAAAATGCTAATAAGTTAGATTTTTTTTCTTCTTTTGGAGACGAAGTTTATTCTGCCTTATTTTTCTTTATTACTTTCTTAAGTCAAGCCAATAAACAAGACAATAAATACAGCCCTGATTTGCAGCTTTTGCCAATTTTAGAGACATGATCAGTCATCCTGCAAATTTAACAACTGGCTTTCACAAAAACAGTTCAAACTAGCTCCAGCATATCTTTAGATACTCACTCTCTATCTCCCATTCCATTGGAATCCCACTCCAGTTTAAGAGGGCACTAACCATCAGGAAAAGAGTCAACTTTGTATTGTGGGTAGAGAGCTGAGTTCAACTCCCATCTTTGATAAATATGGATTGTGTGACCTGGACAAGTTCTCCAGACAACTTAGACTATAAATTGTAAAAACAGTATGGGAAGTATCCCCACTCCACTGATGAAATTATAGGTCAAATCAAAAGGTAGGAAACTTTTACTTAGTACAAAAATCTAGCTATCTGCATCTTAGAATCATAGTCTGAATGATGAGAGGGACCTCGGAGACTGTAAAGCTCTTTGTTGGCTATTATTATATAGCAGGGTTTTTTTTTTAGGTTTTTGCAAGGCAAATGGGGTTAAGTGGCTTGCCCAATGCCACACAGCTAGGTAATTACTAAGTGTCTGAGACCGGATTTGAACCCACATACTCCTGACTCCAAGGCCGGTGCTTTATCCACTATGCCGCCTAGCCACCCCCTATATAGCAGTTTTAAAATTTGTAAAGAGCTTTACAAATATTTTGTAAATATTTTATTTTATTTTATTTTCGCCACAATCCTTAGAGGTACTATGATACTGAGTTTAGGAATTCACTCCACTACAGATTGAAACTCATTTTTGATTTGTCAAATTGATTATTTTTGACCATGCTCACTCATGGATCCAACAGAGAACAGAGGCTCTCAACCTCAGTTCTAGGTTGGGAAGGATGGATCTTGCTTTTGGTCCCTGCTAATGGGGGAGTCAGTACCAATCAGAATTGGAATCAGGCCAGTCTGTGACTGATGCATGTTCAAGCTGGGCAAGATAGGAAAATAAAACAAAATAAAACATGGGATTTGTGAACTTAATTTTTAAAAATTATAACTCTATTTCATCATAATTGGTTTTCCTTATAATGGGGCTGCATCATCCTCACAAAGTTTAATTCCCTGGAGGATAACTGCAGGGGCAGGGCAGGTTTAGCAGGGTTGATATTACAGGTCGGAATTAAGGGTGGGGGAACAGTACATGAAAGTTGTTGCTCCCCTATTTCTTAGTCTTAATAGTCCTTTGTGGTTGTTAAGCCACTAATTTGCTTCCAAGTTGGTATAGCCAAGGGTATATTAGGGTCTATTTTTCTGGATGATGGCTAGGGTTACTAAGATAGAAGCAGAGACTATGGTTGGAGGGGCAGTGCTATTTCTGGGGGCATTGTATTTACATACCCATTTATGTCATTTGATGTTGTTATTGACCAAGACTGTGGACCCTTCTCCATAGAATTATGGCTCAGTTATTGTGTTAGTTTCCTCCATATAAGCACCTTGAGGGTAGGGGCATCTGATTTGCTTATATTTATATGCCTGGCACTTAGTCAAGCCCATAGTATAAACACTAACTTAAATGTTCTAGCTTGCTGGCTATCATCATAGACAACAGGCTACAGTCTACTTATACCCTTTTGTTATAACCATTGACCTTGGGATTACTAGCTATCTAAGAATCTTCAGGGTCAAGTCAAGTCAACAAGAATTTATTAAGTTCCCACTATATACTAGACATAAGTTCTAGGTATAAAAAAGGTGAAAGTAGCTCCAAACTAATGGGGGAAACAGCATGCAAATAAATCTATACAAACAAGATGAGGATAAGGTAAGTTAGGGATCATCTCTGGGGAAGGCTCTACACGAAGGGGGATCAGCAAAGGCTTTTTTGCAGAGACAGGGCTGATATGTTCTAATATTCATCACCACATAGCATCTTAAAATCCTGGTTTTATAAAGATGGGTTTTTGTGCTGGGTGGCCACTTGGGATCATTAAAAGCATTTCACAATTTTCTAAATGTTATTCAGCCTACTCTCTTCTTTCTATTCAGTTCTGGGGCCCAGCTCATCATCCATCCACCTGCAGCGCCTGGCCTACATAGTCAGTATTACAGATTCCTTCCCACGATAGGCATCCAGCTGCAAGTCCTTGTCTGGACAATAAGCATTTTATATCCATTTGAGTTTTTCTGTATGCACTGAAAGACTGATTTCTTTTGAGTAATCATAGTTACATAGATCTCAAGCTGAATGGAGAAAGAAGAAGGGAAGAAACTCCTACTACATGCTGGCTAAAGGATTTTACAAATATTATCTTATTTAGATCTTCATAACAACTCTGAGAGGTAGTCACTGTTATTATTTCCATTGTACAGTTGAGGAAACTTAATCTGAGAGAAGTTAAGTGATCTAAATTAGGAAGTACTGGTGACTAAATTTGAACCCAGGTCTTCCTAACTCTATCTAGGTCTAGGACTCTATCCAGTGTGCTACCAGATGGCAAAACTAAGACACCTAGACCTGCTCAAAGTCACAATAGCATCGAGTCTGTATTCAAGTTCTCTGTCTCCAAATTCCCCATCCTTTTCACTGCCGTCCTCATGAGTAAGGAGAGAGGGGCTAGTGGTAGGGATATAGGACAGAGGTCACCAGCTCTACGTCCTTCCTGAGAAAATAACAACAACAACATTTCATACTTATACAGCACCTCTTCTTTTATCCTTGTGGCTACCCTGAGAAGTAGATGTTATTGTTATCCCCATCTCACAGATGAGGAAACTAAGGCAAGGCAGAGGTGAAATGCCTTCCCTACCTTCCTCCTCTTCCTCCTCTTTATTTCTGCCTTCAGGCTTCCTCCGAATCTCAGCTAAAATATTCCTTTCAGCAAGAAGCCTTTCCCATCTTTCCTCAATGTCCTGGTCCACTCCAATTCCCTAGTCCCTCCCTTCCCTGACCCTTCTCTCTCTCTCTCTCTCTCTCATTGCCAGGCAATGGGGTTAAGTGGCTTGCCTAAGGCCACACAGCTAGGTAGTTATTAAGTGTCTGGGCCAGATTTGAACTCAGATACACTTCCAGGGCCGGTGCTCTATTCATTCACTGTGCCACCTAGCTGCCCCATGCATCACCTAGCCATTCCCATTTACTATATATATATATATTGTCTGTACTTGGGTGCTATGCATTGTCTCTTTCATTGGACTGTGAACTGTTTTTAAAAAGAAAAATCTATTTTTGCATTCCTAGTGCTTGTTAGGCCCTAGCATACAATAAGTGCTTATAAATAAAAGGCTTATTGATGGAACAATATTTACAGAGTATTTTGAGATTTATAAAATATTTTACATATTTTGCCTCATTTAATCTCACAACAACACTGTGAGGTAAAATACTAATTTTTATCTTCATTCTACTGATAAGGAAACTCAGAGAAGTTAAGTGATTTGCTCAGGATCACATATATATTTGAGACAAGATTTAAACCCAGCTTTTCCTGACTCCAAATCTGGGATTCTATCTGCTTAGCCATACTGTAGGCATAGGCAGTCCCTTTAAAAAGATAATACTTCCTCCCAGAAAAAAAAAAAAGATGTTTAGAAGAAAAGAAGAAACTCTCCAAAAGAAGACGGCAGCCACTTATAGAAGAGGCCCAACATAAGACAGCAGCATCTCCTTGCCAAAGAAGTAATTTTTTGTGACAGATTCATGGACCAATAAAGATGTCCAGCATGCATCAGTGAGGAAGAAGAGGTTCCTGAGAAAGTAATGCAAGGAAGCCATGAGAGGTGTTTAAGCTAGAAGCTTCAGATATATCTCCTCTCCTGGCAACATGGAAATCTGAGATACTGTGTTCCTTTTACCTATGAGAAATTTTTCCTTTTTAATTAATGAGCTGTTTAATTAAAAACCCTTTTCTTTGATATAACAGGTCAATTAGTTTGTTTTGGTGAAAAGAAAGATTATTTCTCTCTTAAATTAATAACCAATTAATATTGAGAAGGGGGGGAATTCAGCTATTTTTCCTCACTATTTCCTCATTTAGAAATAAATCCCTGTAGATTATTCAGCCAGTCCTTGTGAAGGACATAGGTGATAGATGAGATTGCCCCAAATCCTTTGGGTATATATTCCTCATCCCACCCAACTAGAAGACATTACAAAGAATATCTAATCTAGGTAGAATTCTTAACCCAGCATCATCATTCACTGTTCACTGATTGAGTAGAAGAGAGATCCTTATGTATTGATTACACCACCACAACCCCTCACCAGAGTAGTCTGGTTTGAGATGAGTCTCTCTTTGTCCATTAGTGACATGAGCAGAGTCATGATATTACTGCATGGAGCATTTGAGTAATCTACATGTATTTTCTTCTAGACAACTAGATGACATAGTGGATTAAACCCTGGACTTGGAAGCAGGAAGATCTGAGTTCAAATACACTTACTAGTCATATGAACTTAGACAAAACTTAATTTCTATCTGCTTCAGTTTCTTCATATGTATAAGAGAATAATAACTTTTTTATTGTTACTTCCTAATATACTTAATGGGGATAATAGTACATATTTCACAGGGTTTGTTGTTAGGATCAAAGGAGATAATATTTGTAAAGTACTACACCTACTGGTGCTTTTAAAAAGGTTTGCTAAAATTTTTTTCATTTATATTCAATACCTAACAAAGCTACTGACACATAGTAGGCTGAATGAATGCTTGTCTATTGATCAATGGCTTGATTGTTCTAATTACCTGCAGTTCCTTTTTTGTTTTCTACTTTTATGACTAGGGAGAATGTTCCCAACAACATGGTCCATTTCTTCCAACAGTATGTCAATTCATTGGTCGATGGACAATAGACAAAGATCTTGCATTTAACATAAAAACTATAAAGCTAATATTTCTAGCTTTAATTCTAGCACTAGCTATTCCTAGCACTCTCTGTCTCTTTTTCTGCTACTTCACCCTTGTCATCATGGAAGTAGAAGGGGACCCACAGGACTGAAAAGACTTTTTATTCAGTCCCCCCCGCCCAAGTCTTCCCTTCTCCAGACTAAACATTCCCAGTTTTTCATGAAGCATAGTTTCCAGTCCCCTAGTCATCGAGTTGCCCCCTTCTTTATGTGTTCTGGTTTGCCAATGTTCTTCCTATCATGTGACACTGAATAGGACAAAGTGGGAAAAGATTAGAACCTCCTTGTTCTAGCATTATCATCAAATGGACACATTCAGATGATAACAATAATGTCAATGTTAATTATATTATTATTAATTATAATATAAAATATTATAATAATATAATTAATAATTCATGATTAATTATAAGTTTTAATATTAATTATACTATGCTGGTACTAATTATTAATGACCTACTAATATTAATTATATTGTGTTAACATTAACAGCAGTATTTATGTTAATTTTATCATGTTAATATCAATTAATAACAAGTATGATATTAATTTTATCATGTTAATATTAATAATAATAAGGGTAATGGTAATTAATAATAACTAGAATTTATATAGCCCTTTAATATTTATAAAATCCTTGCCAAATATTATTTTATACTCATAATAACCTTAGGCAGTAAGTGCTAGAAGTGAAGTGATTTGCCTGGGGTCACACATCTAGTAAGTTTCTGAGGTTGGGTTTGAACTCAGGTCTCCCTGACTATTGGCCCATATGTGAGCTCTCTACAGTTCAGTTGTCACAACTCAACAGCATTTTTTAACTTTTCCTTTGGAATTGCCTTTGAAGCTTACCATCATTTCAATTCAATCCATTCATTCATTTCTTCAACAAATATAGCATTCTTTCGATGGTATCACTTGCCTCTCTCCCAGCACTGAAATTTGACGATTCAAAATTTAAATTGTATAAACATTTAAGTGTCTCCTTTGAGCCAGACCCTGTTCTTGATGCTGGGGATATGAATATAACACCTGTGTTGCTATGGGGATAAGAGGACCAGAGTGCACCAGTTGGATGGGATTTTTTTTTTGAACATGGACTACAGAAACTGTTTTCTTGGAGATTTTTGGGACAGATGAACCAGAAGGCAAGGATTCGTGTGTCCATTTTCCACTCCAGGACCTTGTGATCAGGCAAGGGTCAAACAGAGAGCACCTGCTCCCTAGTCCTTTCTTCTGTGTCTTGGAACCATACTTAGCAAACAGTAAGTACTTAATAAATGCTTGTTGATTGGCTGACTGATAGGCTACTGCTGCCTCTACTCTTGCCTTCACCAGACAGATGGAAGAGGAGGCCCAGTATTGAGAGTGGCAGACCTGGCTCCCTTTCTCTGGATAGCTCCAAAAACACAGTTCCAGAAGTCTAAGTTCAAAATATGTCATCAAGAGCACCCTAGGAGGATGTCTGCTTCAGTCTCTTGTCGCTATAGCAACAAAGAATAAGGACCTAGATAAGTACCCACCCCCCAAAAATGAACTAGGCTTTGCCATTCAGGGGCTTCTATTCTATGAGACAAATGGTACAGATAATAAAATTCAATAAAGCCTTTTAAAGCATGTTATACATTCAAGGTTCTATGCAGAGCTTATTCTTCTGAATACTTTCAGTGATGCTGTACCTTAATCATATAAGGAGGGAATTTGATTTTTGAAACCTTCCAAAGCCCTCTGGAGTCAAGCCTGATGCCCGAGGGGTCAGGAAAAAAATGATGTATTACTGTAAGTTAACAAGACAAATTGTCTTACAGGGGTCCTGAGATGGCCCTGAAGGTACATATCAAAGAGAATTCTGAAAATGTTTGGGCAAGGATGATATCACATGACCTCCCAATTATGTTACTCTTAATAGGGCAATGCAAATCAATTAGATCATTAATTAAGCATAATTAGACTACTAATACAGATGAGGCACAGTGTTAACCAAAGTAGATATATAAATAAAAGTAAAAGTTCCTGCTCAAAGGGAGTTTACATTGTCTTCTGGGAAATACTACCCTCTCCTTCTTGACTCTTTCTTCTCTTTATATTTTCAGGATACCACTCTCTCCTAGCTCTCTTCCTACTTATCTTACTGCTCCTCCTGTGTCCTTTGCTAGATTCTCTTCTACATCATGTCCTCTAATGGTAATTATTACCACAGGATTTTATCTAGGGACATTTTCTCTATGTATACTACTTCACTGGATGATCTCATCAGCTCCAAAGGATTTAAATTACCATCTCTATGCTGTTTCTCAAACCTACCTATCTTTCCTACCCAAAACTCTCTGCTGACCTTCAATCTTCAAATTGCTTTTCCTACATCTCAAACTGGATGTCTGATCAGACATCTTACACTCAATATGTCTAAAATAGAACTCATTATCTTTCCCCCTAAATCCTCCTCTGCTCTTTTCCCTATTAGTCTCCACACCACCACCACCACGTTTAAGGACTTTTTTATTAAAGCAAAAATTTTAAAATCCAAATTACATTTTCTTGCTCAGCTATCAATTTTGTTATCTAAAATAATTGGTAATATTGTGAGCATTTTCCTCAGTAAAGATTCAGAAAATTAAAGAAACTTCCCTATTATTCAGGAGGACAACACCATCCTCCTAGTCCCTCAGGTTCTCAATCTAGGAGTCAGCCTGGATTGCTCACTATCATTCACCTCCCATATCCAAGCAATTGGTGAAGCATGGTGATTTCTTCTTTGTAACTTCTCTCCAGTACTCCCCATCTCTCCTCTTGTCATCACTCCGGGGAGTCTCTCATCACCTCAAATCTTGACTATTATAATAGCTTATTTTGGGGGGGGCATTGCAAGGCAAATGGGGTTAAGTGGCTTGCCCAAGGCCACACAACTAGGTAATTATTAAGTGTCTGAGGCTGGATTTGAACTCAGGTACTCCTGACTCCAGGGCCAGTGCTCTATCCACTGCACCACCTAGCTGCCCCATATAATAGCCTGTTAATGAGTCTGCCTACCTCAAGCTTCTACCAATGCCAATCCATCCTCCATTCAGCCACCAAAGTGATTTTCCTAAAGGACAGATTCAGCCTTGTCACTTTCCAACTCAGTAAACTCCAGTTTACTGTCTCCAGGATCAAACACAAAATGCTCTGTTTAAATCCCTTCATAACTTATCCTCCACACACACTTTTCCAGCCTTCTTATCCCTTACTCCCCAACATGTCCTCTTTGATCCACTGACCCTAGCATCCTACCTGTTCCACAAACAAAGGCTGAGTGTAGAGTATGTGAAGGGGAGTAATACAAAATCATTCTGGAAAGATAGGCTGAAACCAGATGTCTTTAAATGCCAATCAGAGGAGTTTGTATTTTATCCTAATCATGAGCCATCATCACTTAATAAAGATACACTGAATTTGAATTTATTTATCTGGACTGTTTGATGCTTGAATTTTTTTCTTTTATTAAATAGTACGATATAATCAATTAATAAATACTCTTCAAGATCTTCCTATATTCTCTGCATTTTGGAATTGGAGGTTTACTGGCATGAAGCAGGAAGGGAATAAAAAAGAAATGTTGGGATGGGGTATTCAAAAGGCAAAGATGGCATGTGGCTTATTCTGAGAAAGGAGAAACTTGGTGGTGCAGATAGAGCTCTGGCCTAAGACCTGAGTTTAAATCTAACTTGCTCAGACACTTATTAGCTTTGAGACCTTTGTCATGTCACTTAACATATGTCCTCAACTGTAAAAATGAGGACAATAATCACACTTATCTCCCACGGTTGCTATGAAGATCAAATGAGGACATTTGTAAGGGGTTTAAAGGTCCTATATAAATGCTATTTTTATTATTATTTCTTTCTTAGTCTATCCAAAAATCAGGGACAGCTGTATCCCTGATGTGATATGACCTAAGGAGGCCCCCAGACACTACTGAAGCTCCAAAACAGGAGTCCTTATTATCCCATAGCAGTTCCAACAACTAACCAGACTGAGTCAATGCAATTCAATTTAAATTAATAGGTGGAACAGCAGGACCAGATCAATGAAACAAAGCAGCCCACCAAACTATGCCACACTGGCTACCTAAAATAACCAAGCAGGCTTTGCCCTTAGCAAAACTGAAACGATCTTCAATTTAATTTGATTTAGTTTGACAATTTAACTTAATTTAATTCAATAAATTTAATTTGACAAATATTTTTATTAAGTACCTACTCTGCATTGGGGACTGTGCTTAGGCAATGGGAATAAAAAGACAAAAATAAAACTTTTCTTGCTCCCAAGGAGCTTATGATGTTCTGCATATCATCCCTACTAAGCAGGGGAAGAAAAAGAAGAAGGAACAAACCTTAAGGACCTACTGTGTGCTAAATACTTTATAGATCTGATCTCATCTGATCATCACAGCAACCTTTCCAGGTGGGGACTACCATTATACTCATTTTACAAGAAACTAAGGCAGACAGAAATTAATTGACTTGTCCAGGGTTACAAAGCTAGAAAGTACCTGAGGCTGGATTTGTATTCAGGTCTTCCTAACTCTAACTATGTACTACATTAGTAGCTGCTTCAATGAATTCATTCTTCTATCTATTACTTCCATTTGCTCCTCACTTCTCACTCAGGAGTCTGTTTCACCTCAGCAGTCTCTTATCTTTTTGACCTCTGCCTCTTCCCTATCAAAACTTAACCAAAAACCTTATCCTCTCTCTGCTAGATAACATTGGCTAATCTGAGGAATTAATCCAGAGACTTAAGATCAAGGATCTGGAATTGGAAGGGTTCTCATTTTACAGATGAGAAACTGAGGCACAGGGTTCTGAAGTGACTTGTCCAAGGTTGCACAAGGACAAGAGGAAGCATCAGAGAAGAGAGACTATATGAATCAGGTCATCTGGCTCCAGAACTGGGGCTTTTTTCAGTGTTCCACATTTAATGAGAGGTTCATAAGATAATACATTTATCTAAGGGATCTTAGAGGTCATCTAGTCCAGTCTCTTCATTTTTACTGAAAATGAAACTGAGGTCCAGAATGGTTAGTGTTCTCCCTTTGAAAAAGGTCCCTTCCAGCTCTGAAATCTAAGAGACACCCCAGTTCTCTCAGTAAAAACCTCATTGCCAAGCTTTATTATTGTTTAGTCATGTCCAACCCTTTGAGACTCTGCAGATCATAGCAAATTTTCTTGGCAAAAAATACTGAAGTGGTTTGCCATTTTCTTTTTCCAGTGGATTAAGGCAAACAACAATTAAGTGACTTACTAGGGATCACACAAGCTAGTAAGTGTTTGAGACTGGATTTGAATTCAGATCTTTCTGACTCCAGGCCCAGCACTCTATCCACTCTATCTAGTTGTGCCCCATTACCATGCTTGGTAGGAGACAATGACTTAAGGTACTAATTTTCCTTGTAAAATGTGTGCATTTAATAAGGTTCCCCCCCATGAAAAAAATTAGGAAATTTCAAGCACTACAGTCAAAGATGCTGGTAGATTCATGGAAATGAGGGGGTCTTTCTTTTAATGACTCCAACATCATATTCCTGAGTGGTCTAGCCTGCTATGCTCATGAGCAGATATGAATGAATAACTGTGACATAGAGTCAATACACTAACCAGGAAACCTGACCCTCTCATCTCCTCTTGACTCCCACTCAGGGTGATAAGTCATACTTTCCAGTTTTTCTTGCTGCTCTTCTTTCTGGAGTTCAGGGATTCTACTTACCTGCCATCCCGATCCCAGTCATACACCTCCACCTTGATGGTCCTGTAAGACAAAAGAATAAAAATCCCCAATTACTGCCATGTTCTCAAGACCCCAGACCTGACATCATTTTCTTCCCTGCTTCCTTATAAGGAGATAGACCAAAAAAAAAACACTGATCTTGAAATCAAAAGACTTTGGTTCAAATCTTGATTCTGACATTTAATGGCTGAATGTCGCAACCTCAGTCCCAGTTCTTTAATAATTTTGCAATATTTGATTTGTTGTTCAGTTGTTTCACATAGGATCTGCATATAGCAAATTTCTCCCTCTCACCTCACACTTGGTTTCAAGTCCTGATAATGTGTCGATTACTTATTATCATGAAAAAATGTGTGATGTAGTGGAGAGAGGTTTGACCTGGGAATCCAAAGACCTGAGATTATTCATCAAGATAATGTTTGTAAAGCACTAGATAATCATAAGCTCTAATGATCACAAATTAATTTGGGGCTAGGGGGGCAGCTCAGTGGTTAGAGCACTGGTCTTGGAGTCTGGAGGACCTGAGTTCAAAGCCAGACCCAGACACTTAATTACCTAGCTGTGTGACCTTGGGCAAATCACTTAACCCCATTTGCCTTAAATTGAAAAAAAATTTTAAGAAATTAATTGGGGTCTGGAATTAGTTGTTGTTATTCAGTTGTGTCCCATTCTTTGTGATTTTCTTGGCAAAGATCCTGTAATGGTTTGCCATTCCTTCTTGACCTCATTTGACAGATTAGAAAACTGGAACAAACAGGGTTAAGTGACTTGCCTAGGATCACCCAGCTGGTCAGTATCTGAAGCCAAGTTTGAACCAATTCTTTGACTCCAGGCCAGGAACTATCCCATACTATTTGACATCATTTTTCTCCTATTAGATATTTTCTTGACTTTGGGCTTTTGGGAAATTGCTTTCTTGGTTCTCCTCCTTGTGAAATCACTCTTTTTCAGTCTCCTTTGCTGGATTTGTATTCTTATCACAATTCTACCTGTGAATGTTTCTCAAAATTCATTCCTGGACCCTCTTATCCTTCCTGTTCTCTCACTTGGTGATTTCAAGTCCCCATAAATTCAGTTATCACATCTATAGTTATATTTACCTGAGATATACACATATATGTGTGTGTGTATAGCATGACTCCCAGATCTGTGGTGACATTCATTTCCAGATCTGCACTTCTGAGTTATTTATAACTTGATACTCTTCAATGTCTCAATCTGTCCAGAACAGAATCGAATATTGCATTTCTCCTCCCTTCAAACTTCCTTATTACTGTTGAGGGGATCACTAACTTCCTAGTTAGCCAGGTTTTTGATTTGAATGTAATTTCCAACTCCTCACTTTTCCTTCATCCCACATAAACAAGCAGTTGCCAATCATTGTCATTTCCACCTTCACAATATCTTTCCTATGTGTCCTCTTTACTTCACTCACACAGCCATCACCTCTTATGTGTTAGGAAGCAATGGTCTTCTAACTAGTCTCTCTACCTCTAATCTTTTCCCACTCTAATCCGTTTTTCACACATCCTTCCACCAAGTAATCCTCCTAAAACATAGGACTTTTCCATAGCTCCATATCTCCTCCAGTATCAGATAGAAAGTTCTGTATTTGCCATTTAAAGCTTTTCACCAACTGACTCCTTCACAACTTTTCAGTTTTCTCACATAATACTCCTTCATTGCTACGAATCTTGCAACGAGATACTCTGTCTACCAATTCTGAGCTATCTTGCCTCCCCTCCTTGCCCTGGTTGTTTGCCATCCCTGAAATGCCCTCATTCTTCACCCCCACTTCTTGACATTCATGACTTCTTTCAAGATTCACCTGCAATGCTGCCTTCTAAGAAAGGCCCTCTGGGTCCCCTAGGCACCTTCTGGTATATTTTCCTTTTACATTGTGTAGAGTACCTACATGAAGTCTCTCTCATTACTATGTAAATTCTGTTAGGCCATAGACTGTTTCTGTGTTTTTGCCTCTCTTTGTAATCTCTATGCTTAGCAGAGCTCCTGGCTTAATAAATGCTTGTTGACTGACCCCTCTGACCCTGTTTTCTCATATGTCAAATTGGACTTTATAATACTGCACAGTTTCCAAGGTTTATGGAGAGGAAAGCGCTTTTTCAAAAAAAAGACTCAAAAATGAGTCTTTGGTATGGAAAGGAACATGGTCTCTGCCATGCAGCTCACATCCTTGGTCCCTAGAGGGAAGGGTGGAACCATCAGCAAGACCAGTAGCAGCCTTGGCAGAGAAATGAGAGCATCTGCCTGAAAATAAATAAATAACCAAAACCCAAACAGCCCATGTTGGGGCTTTTTTTTTTTTTTTTTTGTTAATTGCCCAAGGGACAGTCTGCCACAAGACCTTGAAGAAGGAAGCTGGAATACATTCTTGAAAGGCACAATGAGGAAGGAAGGTGGGGTGGGGGAGAACCCAGTGTTTACAACCCATCAATGGGATAGGGATTCCAAGGGAAACAGGACTCTCAAGAGAACAGGAGAACTAGTTTCCCAAGGGCCTAGATCTCATGGCAAGTAGGGAACTAGATCCTTGAGATATGTACAGGAAGAGGGCGATATCAGGAAAGGGGATCCTGGGTTTCTTAGGAAAAGGAATATCAAAGATCAATTATTATCAATTGTTGATTAATAACAATAATAATTATTATTTTATCTAGAAAGGAGGACAAGAAGACATTAAGAAACTAGCTTGAAAATGTTAGAACTGGGATTTGACTGATCTTGAGGTGACTCCAATGCTATGGGTTTGGAGTGGGGTGTGTTGGCGGATAGAACCTGGAGATCTGGGGATCTTAGACAGATGGGGAAAAGGGGAGCTCTGGTTTCTTTGAGGTGAGGGATTTTAGGAACAGGGACCAAGGACAGGGATCCCCTACTTTTCAGTTACTTAAACACACATACACACATATCACACACACATATTCACACATGTACACACATACAAATACACATACACACCACACACATAAACACACAACATAAAACCACACACACACACACACACACACCCCACACATACACATGCATGTCTGGCTGGCTCCAGGAGTGAGTTTGTAATTATCTTTACGTTTTAGCCTCGGTTGCTTTAATTAGTCTGTTTTGACTCTACGCACGGGGCTCTGCATTTGGAGACCATTTTATTTTTAGCTGGTGTTTCCATGACAACAGGCAGAGCTGGGGAGAGCCAGGCAGATTGTGAGGCAGACCCAGCCCACCCCCTCCCTTGGGACAGTTTGGGTTTCCATTTTAACCCTTTATGTTTCTCGTCTGGCGCCAGGGGCCATCAGGATTAATGAGGGAGGGAAAGGAGAGGCCCATTTGGACAACATCCAGAGAAAGATGGGTGGGGGAGGAGGGCATGGAAGGAAGAGGCCAGAGGACGGGGGAGAGGTCCCGGGAGGCAGAAACTGGTGGGGGAAGGGGATAGAGAAAGAGAGGGAGCAAGAGAAGCGAAATGGAGGGGAAGTGGGGCAGAAAGGAGAGAGGGTGAGGGAAGGGAAAAAAGATGCAATCTGGGGAGGAGAGAGGGGGGAAAGACAGGGAAGGGAAACAGAGGTCAGAAGAGGGAGGGGGAAAGGAAAAGGAGAGGAGAGGAGGACAGAAGAGGCCTGGGAAGGGAAGGGGCTACAAAAGTAAGAGAAGAGGGAGATATCTGAGAATGGGAGGTCAGGATCATAGATTTAAACTAAAAAGGAACCATAATAAGCCACCTCTCATGTTACAAATAAGGAAGCTCAGTGACTTGGCCAAGCATGGCACAAGAAATAAATATCAGAGGGAGGATTTTAACATAGATCTTCCTCTCCAGGGCCCTCTTCACTAGGCCACTCATGGAAGGACCCAGGAAGGGAGAAGATGAAGGGGTAAAGTAAGGGGAGAGGCATGGAAGGGCAGGGAGCAAGGGAAGGAAAGAGAAGGAAGACTGGAGCCTAGGAGGCGGCTTGTGACTGATTTCTCAGGAGGCCCAGGTCTCCTACCCCAGAGACAGGCTAGACCACCACAAGTAAACTCAGCTCTTCTCCCAGGAAGAAGTCATCATCTCTAGGATTCACTATTCTCAAGGAAACCCAACCTTGGACTCCTGAGCACTCAAGCATATATTAGTAGTCAAGAGGCTAAAGAGAGCTGCCCTCGCTTGAAAGCAACATGGACCAGGGAGGACAAATGATCTCATCTCTGGGAGAAGAAGCTATCCACAGTCTTATCTTCCCTCCAGATTTTGTCTGTTTAGTCAGAAGAGGGAACTGGCCCACACTGACATCAGCTCATATGGAGATCCAATTCTTCTCTTGAGACATCTTTGCCCTTTTACCAACTGGAGTAGGGCTAGGGGTGTGGGCAAAGAAAGTGGGGTGTGTGCAAAGCAATAGCCAATGTTAGAAACTATCCTCTTTAGGTAATTGATATATTGTAGAGATATGAACAGAAGTCTAGGGGCTAGCAGGAGCCAAGAAGAAAAGGGTTCAAGTCCCACTTCTAACCTACTCTTTGCCCTGAGCCAGTAAGACACTTAACTTGCCCCCAGTCTCCTCTCCCTTAAGTAGCAAAGCAAATGCTTCTCTGAATTGGTAGAGGGAGTTTCCTCACCAGGAGTCCATTATGCCCGTGAAATTACATACCTGGGTTAATAATAATGTATGTGGGAAGAAGTTGTATGTAAATCAAATTTTTAAAAAATTGATTGCTATTTAAATGTTCAAGGTGGAGATGGAATGGGCATTTAAATCACTCTGTGAATTATACCTCCCCTCAATTTCTCTGTGGGGCATATATATTATTTTCACATATCATAAATCTGAATCTAGAAGGAAATTCAAAGCCATCTAATCCAACCCTCCCTTGTTGATGATGGAAATGAGTGATTAGGTAAAGAGACTCAAATAGGTTAAGGGATATTACCTAGTAAGTATCAAAGAAGGGATTTGAACCCAGGTTTTCCTGACTTCCAATTCAAAGCTCATATTATATATTTAAAAAAAACTAAGTGAGGATAAGTGACTTGTCAGTCAGTGGTAGGATTTTCAGGGTACACCTAAGACCAATCTTCTGGAAACCCTCATTCTCTTCTAACCTTCAAGTCTTAGAAGGTTAGAGCCATCATATAGTCCAAATCCCTCCTCTGATAGTGGTTAACCCTGATCTCCCTCCCCCAAAGGGAAATGATGTGTTTAAAGTCATTCATTGAGTTTAATAGCAGGACTGGGATAAAACCCAGGCTTCCTCACTTCCAGTCCAGGGTTCAAAACTGGAATCAGGAAAACCCAAATTTAAAACCAGTCTCAGATACTGAATAGTTATGTGACTCTGAGCAAGTCACTTCAGCTTCCTCAACTGTAAAATAGAATAATAATGCACCTACTTCTCAGAGTTATTGTGAGGATCAAATGAGAGCAAACATTTGTAAAGTGCTTAGTTATAGAGCATGATGCCTGGCAGGTACTTTGCATTGTTGTTCAGTCATTTTTCAGTCATATCGGACTCTTCATGACCCCTATTTGGGGTTTTCTTGGCAAAGATACTGGTGTGGTTTGCCATTTCTTTCTCCAGATCATTTTAGAGATGAGGAAACTGAGGCAAATAGGGGTCATTCAGCTAATAAATGTCTAAGGTCCGATTTGAACTCAGGAAAATGAGTCTTTCTGTTCCATTCTTTCCTCTAGCATCACCTTGGCCAGGTGTTTGGTATTCTATTCTATGGCATCAATCTTCCCTACTCAGTCCATTGAATTCTAAAATTAATCTCTCCACCATCAGTCTCCATCCCACAAAGTATATTTGGCACCAGGAATCACAAGATATAAACAAAGGCCATGGGGGAGGTGACTAACTGGTCCAAGTCTGTTAGATTATGTTCTAAACCCAGGCCTGAGACATGGGGAGCCCTCAGAGACTGCCACATCCTGACTGGGTTGGACAGTCTCCAGTTCTCTTTTTTGGATCTGTCTGGGATTGTCTTTATCCTTGGCTTACAAGGAGTGAAATGTTTGCCAAGAGCCAGACTAGGTCAGAAGCAGGCAGATTTTTCAGCTCTGGCACACCAAATTTTGGAGGTCCATGCCAGGATGATAAATCCAGGAGGGGAAAACAGAGAGGTAGGAGGGTGCCAAAGATAAATTGCCAGTTTTATAGATTTCCCCAGATTCAAGTTAGTGGTGCTATACAGAACAATGTCCTGGGCCACCTTTCATATGAATGTATATTAAGACAACAAACATAACTTAAGAGGAGATATGGGGAAGATTATCAGACTTGGAGTCAGGAAAAGCTGGACTCAACTTCTGTCTTAGATACTTAGTAGCTTCATGATCTCCGAGACTCAGTTTCCTTATCTATAAAACAAGGATTTTAATACTGCTACTGGGGTGCTATGAGGAACAGATGATTTAGAGATGGAAACCACATTATTCAACCTTATTCTATAGAGGAAAAAACTGAAGCCCAGAAGGTTATAAGATAATATTTATAAAATGCTTAACAAGCCTTAAAATCTTACCAAATCATTATAACATCGAAGAGATGAGAGCTGTTGTTTTTGTTGAATAGTTTTAGTTGTATTGACTGTCATCCAATTTGGAGAGTTTTCTTAGCTAGATACTAGATTATATACTAGATTCTACTGTCATTTGCCATTTCTTTCTTCAGATCATTTTTTTTACAGATGAGGAAACTGAGGTAGATAGGGTCAAGTGATTTGCCCAAAGTTAGACAGTTTTTAATTGTCTGGTGCCAGATTTGAAGTCATGAAGATGAATTCATAATTAATTCCAAACCTGTTTTCTATCCACTGTACCACCTAGCTGCCAACTGGGAGTTGAGGGAATTCTAGAGACTCAGTGACTCGTAAAATGTAATTCTTCTTTTGAGTAAAATAGTCTCAGGATCTTTAATCTGTCCTTTCCCCTTCTTTATCTTCTCCCCTCCTTTTGCCTCTTTACTCCTCAACTACCCTTCCAAAGTGCCTTCTTCACTTTGGTTAATCCAATCTAAAACATTCCTTCAAAATAATACCCTGGAAGACTTGTATGAACAGATGCAAAATGCAGAAAGGATAATCAGGAGAATAATTTGCAAGATGATCCAAAGGAAATTAGGGAGAAAACACTGGAGAATTTCAGGGCTCTGGTGCAAATCATGATTTCAGAAGACATGGTGAAGTAGACCCCTTGCCTCTTGGCACTGAGGTGGCAGTTTACAGTATAAAATAGTCCATAGGGGCGGCTAGGTGTCATAGTGGATAAAGCACCAGCCTTGGAGTCGGGAGTACCTGGGTTCAAATCTGGTCTCAGACACTTAATAATTACCTAGATGTGTGGCCTTGGGCAAGCCACTTAACCCCATTTGCCTTGCAAAAACCTAAAAAACAAACAAACAAACAAACAAAATAGTCTGTACATTTAGGACATGTCCAGGGTGGTGAATTGTTTTGCCTGGCTATTCTTATTTCTCATGAGAATGATGGGAGGTGAGGAAGTCATTAGGAAGTGACAATGGTATGAAAAAGGAAAAGAGAATGAATAAAACATTTGTTTACAAAAGAAAGAATAACTTCCTAGAACCTTATTTTTTGTTCATTTGTGTGTTTATGTATGTGTGGTTCTTTAAGACTACAGAGACAATAGAAAGTTCATCAAAGAAGCCCTACTATGATCACAATGCATACTAAGCACATCTATCTATAATATTCTCCATCCTATGACTCCAGTCTAGCATTGATGATCTCTTCATTCTAATAAGCCACTCTTTCCTTAGCAGTTGGCACATTTCCAGATGGACAAGAAATTCTCTGGGAGAATTTACAAGTCCTTTAAGTCTTTTGCTTCTTTTTCTAGTAGTCTGAAAGAGTTCTCCTAAGAGTATGGCCTGGCCAAGTGAGGTCAGAAAGGAAGAGGAAGCATCACTGCCCCAGGGTAATAAGAAAATTGGGTCAGACCAGACTTGGAATACTTTTTTCTGTCCTGGGCATCACCTGTTAGGAAGGGCATGTGTAGACAAGCCAGAGAACATCCAGAAGGATGGTGATGCGCTATGGAGTAATGCCTCAGAAGGATTTGGGGGAAGGAACTGAGGTTCTTTAGTCTGGGGAAAAGAAATCTGGAAGGGCCTTTGAGGTCTAGTCCAAATCCCTCTCCTAATCCATTTCACAGATGAGAAACTTGAGAAAGGTTAAGTAACTTATGTGAGGTCACACAGGTAAAAAGTAGTACAATGAGGATTCATCTGACTCTAAATCCAGCCACTTTTCCACAGCACCATACTAATATGGGGGGCTCCAGGGAATAGGATGTGATAGATGTCTTAGAGTGTATGAAGGGCTGTCATGTAGAAGAGACATTAAGGAGACAGAACCAGGAACAAAAGATAGAAGTTTTGCTGAGGAGGCAGATTTTAACTGAACAGGAAGAAAAACTTCCTAACAATTAGTTATCTAAAAATGGAATGGGTTGGCTCAAGAGGTAGTAAATTCCCCATCAAAGGAGGTTTTCGAGAAGTACTTGGATGACAACTGGTCAAGGATTTTAGGATCAGGAATTTAGAGCTGAAAGGGACAGATGAGGAAACTGAGACCCACAGAGGTTTAATGAATGATGAATGTAATGAGAAATCATGACCAGAAGACAGGGTGAAGCAAGTCCTTTGCCCCTTGAGGTTTTGAGGTGGTAGGCTAAGGTACAGAATGGACCATAATTTGGGGTCATGGTCAGTACCGAAGGCCATACTGGTAATAAGTAACAAATTAGTATTTGAATTCTCCACAAGTTGATTCCTGTTAATACCAGTTGTGGCCTCACCATTAATTCTTCTGAAGTAATGATTGCTTACTGCATTCATCATTCTCAGTTCTACCTGGATAATGCCTTTTCCCAAAAGGTATTTAAAACTATGCTAGTTTAGATCTTCAGTTCTTCCAGAGGGTATTTTGTATCTTATTGCTTCATAATTTCATTATGACTTCAGGGCAGATTGCTGTCCTTTGCTGATTTTGTTGATAGTTTCTAGAAGTTGCCTCAGTTAAAAAAATAAATAAAGCCCAAGTTAATCTCCCCATTGATCAACCCTCTTGGTTGATGAGGCTATTTGAATTTAGCTAAATTGATGCTCAGGTGACAGCCATTTAGTCTATCACTGGTCCAAGACAAAGACTAAAGGCAAAGCCTTTGCAATTTAGGATGTTCTCCACAGAGGATTTCCCAGAAATCTATATCAATGACCAAGTCAGTCAAATCTAAGAAGGAACCTGTTCGTGTTCATCTACTACTCAATATGGGATGAGGAGGGGAGAGAAAATGGAGACTAAGAAAGCAGGCATTTTAGACTAGGACTAGACAGGTTTTCTAAGAGTGCCTCCTGCTGGTCTTTTCTGATGACCACCCTGACCCCCTGTTAATATTCTCTCTCCCTGCCCTCAAATGATCTTATATTTACTTTATAGATATATTTCATTCACTTGTCTATGTACATATCAACTCCACCTCCAATCCCCAACCATAAAATGTAATGTCCTTAAAGACAGGCACTGTTTCTTCCTTGTCTTTGTATCCTCATCATCCATCACACAGTGCCTATCCATAGTAGGCACTTAATAAATGCTTATAAAATTGAATGGTAGGGGCGGCTAGGTGGCGCAGTGGATAGAGCACCGGCCCTGGAGTCAGCAGTACCTGAGTTCAAATCCGGCCTCAGACACTTAATAATTACCTAGCTGTGTGGCCTTGGGCAAGCCACTTAACCCCATTTGCCTTGCAAAAATGCTAAAAAAAAATTGAATGGCACTATAGAATGTCACAGAAGTCATGAGGTATAGTGGAAAGAGCAGTGGTTCTAAAATCAAAGTGACTGAGTTTAAATCAGCTAGGCAGCTAGATGGTTCAATGGATGGACCTGAATTCAATCTCAACATGCATCAGTTTATCCCTACTAATATGGGGATAGTCTTTCCAGGATTGTTGAGAGGATCAAATAAGATATTTGTACAGTGAGTTTTAGCTCAGTGTCCGAGACCATAATAAAGTACTTATAAATACTAAATCTAATAATAACAGCTGTTATTATTATTATTATTGTTATTATTATTATTATTATTATTACATCCCCCTCCATCTCAACCCACCTTGTACAATTCTGGACAAGTCAATTAAACTCATTAGCACTCTTAGGGACAGCTAGCAGTCTCAGTTTTATCTGGAGTGAGGAAGATCTAAGTTAAAATTTTACCTAAGACACTTATACTAACTGTGTGGCCCTAGTCAAATCACTTAATCTCTACTTACCTCAGTTTACTTAACTGTAAAATAGTAAAAAAGCAATACTTCCTAGGGTGGTTGAAAGGATCAAATGAGATAATAATGTTAAGTACAGTAGAACATAGTAGGTATTTAATAATTGCTCATTTCCTTACTTCCTTAGTTTCCTCATCTGTAAGAGAAAGTTGGGAAGGAGAGCAGACTAGAGGCCTCTAAAGTTCCAGAATCCATGATCCTTGATAATATAAGACCAGTTAGCAATTCAACCAGGGCAGTAAAGACGGTGCAGGAACCTGGAGTCAGGAAGACTCATATTCATGAGTTCAAAGACACTTATTCTCTGAAAGACTCTGGGGAAGTCAGGTTACCTATTTTGCCTCAGTTTCTTTTGAACAGTTTCTTTATATAACATGAGCTGGAGAAGGAAATAGCAAACTACTCAATATCTTTGTCAAGAAAATTCCAAATGGGAGTCTCAACAACAACAAAAAACAACCATCCAATAATATCATTTAGCCTAGACTAGGGAAGAAGGAGGAAATTGAAGCAATCAAGACAGAAGTTCAGAGGTTATAGAGCAAAGTATTGGCAGAGGCAAGAATAGAGTCTAGTGGTACTAACCTTAAGCCCAGAGCCCTTTTGCTGCCTTCTCTAATGTTCCCCTCAAGCTAGAAGACATTAGCTGCTCAACAATTCCTAGTCTTCTCTGCTTCCTACCAGCCAACAGCTCTTCCAGATCCTTCCTTGAGTGCCCCCCCCAGGAACAGAACCTGCTCTCTACCCCCATTCCCCTACAAACAAACAAAACAAAAAGACCAAGAAAGATTATCTCATACAGATTCATAAAAGATAATCTTCTTTCTTGGTCTTTAAGAAAATGACTCCTTCTGACCTAAGCTCTCCTGTCTGTTCCCCTTTCTGCTTCAACATAATTCCTATTCCAGTTTGTTGTTTGTTAAGCATTTATTAACATTTAGTATTTAACATTTGTTAGGCAATGTATAAGGCATGATGCCAAGCAGTAAGGGATAGAAAAAAAAAGTTAGAGTCCCTGACCTCAAGAAACTTCCATTCTAATGGAGAAGACAGCATGAATGCAGATTGGTACATGTCAACTATATACAGTTTTCCTTTCCACATCTTAGGGGTTAGGGGCATGGCACCTTTGCAATCTGGAAAATGTGCTTAAATGTTTTGACTCTCCCTTTGTTCCAGAGAAAAAGTCTGAATTATTATGATATTAAAAGATAAAATATGTTGATATTATATAATACTACACATATAACTTGTACATTTCTCCCATTTCTTAGTTGTGGGACTTATTTTATAATTTTGTGGTATAAAAACTACAAGGTAATAGATATAATGCCATAGGGTCAAAAGTCAAGGAAACTGAGGCCCATGGATGCTAAAAGACTACAATCCCACAACTAGGAAACAGAAGAGGTGGGATTCAAATTCAGGTCCTCTGACTCCAGAGTCTTCATTTAAGGGATATTCTTTTTGGCTCAGAAAAAGAAGATGATATAAGAATAAAAGGTATCAATAAAAATTATTAAAGAAAAAAATGGTTTTGAGCAGTACTAGATAGAACCCATTCATCCAGCCCTGTCCTGTCTCTTGAGAAATCTGAATCCACAGCATTACTCTCTCTATACAGCATTGCTCTGTATCCACAAGGCTCCTCTCTCCAGCTCTTCAGCCCCTCTTTCTCCACTGAAATTTGTCCATCTGCCTTTCAAACATGCTCAGGTTCCCCAGTATTGAAAAATATTTTCTCTTGATCATGTTGTCCTTTCCCAGTCACAGAACTTTTTCTCTTTCTATTAATTGCTAACTGGCTCTCAGGAGCCATCTATATCCATTGCTTCTGTTTTCTTACCACCCACTTCAATCTTAGCAACCTAAAGTCTATTTTGTCTCACCTTTGGAATTGTCAGAGTGGAAGGGGCTTGAGCAGCCATGTCAAACCTGTACCTGAAATAGAACTCTTTTTCCCATCTACCCAATAGGTGTTCATCTAGATTCTGCATGAAGACCTCCAATGAATGGCAGCCCACAAGCTAATTCCACTTCTGTACTGCTTTAATTACTAGGAAGTTTTTGTTTCCTTTATCAAGCATAAATTTGTCTCTTTGTAATTTCCCATCATTGTTTCTTTCCCCTAGGGCCAAACCAAGCAAGGCTAATTCTTCTTCCAGGTTAATGCTGCCCTTCAGCTACTTGAACACAACCATTGTGCTGGTCTTCTCCAAGGTAAATATACTTGTTTCCTTCCAGTGATCCTCATATGACATGTAATAAAAATGGACAAAGCACTGGATCCAAAGTCAGGAAGACCTGATTTCAAATCCAGACCCAGGGCAAATCATTTAACTTCTGCCTTGCCTCAGTTTCCTCATCTATAAAATGGGAATAATAATAGCACCTCTCTCTTAGGATTGTAAAGATCAAATGAGATTTGTGTGCAACCCACAAAAATCAAATGCAGTCTAAATCGGATTAAAATGTAATTAAATGGGGGCAGCTAGGTGGCAAAATGAATAGAGCAGCCCTAGAGTCAGGAGGACCTGAGTTCAAATTCAACCTCTAATTGCCTAGCTGTGTGACCTTGGGCAAGTCATTTAATACCATTCCCTTGCAAAAACCTAAAATATATATAATTAAATGATAATAGTTAACATTTATATTGCTTTGTTGATTAGTTGTGTCCAGCTTTTTGTGAGGTTTTCTTGACAAACATATTGGAGTGGTTTTGCCATTTCTTTCTTCAGCTCATTTTACAAAGGAGGAATTGAGGTACACTGGGTAAAGTGACTTCCCCAGGATCACACAGCTGTAAGTGTTTGAAGCCAGAGTTGAACTCAGGTTCTCCTGATTCCAGGCCTAGTGCTCTATTCACTTTGCCACTAAACACTTAACTATCTGTTTAACAAATTTTTTTTAAAAATAAAACATGAAAAAGATAATCTTTGTAAACCTTAAAGATATTTAAAAATTTTTGTAAATATTGTGATGGCTGTAAAGATCTTTCATCTCCCTTGTCAGTTCCTCTTCTTGCTCCTGCTTCCTAGATATAGGTAACCCCTAATTCAGCTCTCAGCCCTCTTTCTCTATGTTGATTCTCTGTAATTTCTGTCAATGACTGTATCCTTCCATCTGTGACATCATCCTCCTTCTTGCCTTCTTCAGAGGTCACCTACCCACGCACATAGTCAGACTCAATGAACTGAACTCAGCACTTCCACTACTCTGTTCATTACACAATATGTTTAGAGAAGAACGTATTTACCTTGCCTCTTCATAACTTGGCAACGTGATCCAGTGGAGACATGAGATCTGAACCCAAATCCTGACTCTGCTACTTACTATCTGTGGGGAACCCTGGATAAATAATTTAATTTCTTTGGTTTTTATTTTGCTATTCTGTAAAGTGATAGGAGGAATACCTCTAATGCCCCTTTCAGCTCATTTCTGTCAAAGTCATACCTCCAATGTCCCTAACCCCATCCTTCAAGCTCAAAGGATCATGGGGCTGTCAGAGTGTAAACTAAGAAGTAACAGAGTACCAGACTGAAGTCAAAAGAAGAATTCTCATGTTTATAGTGCTTTACAATTTACATAGGACCTTCCTGATAACTACCTTCTCAGGTGAGTAATGTAAGAGCAGCTAGATGGTTCACTGGGCCTGAATTCAAATCCAGCCTGAGGTACCTATTAGCTCTGTGACCCTGGAAAAGTCACTTAGCTTCCATCCAACTCATTTTTCTCATCTGTAAAACGGGGATAATAGCACCTATCTCACATACTTGTGAAAACCTAGAGTAGGGAAGACCTGAGATGGAGTCTCAGATACTATCTAGCTATGTGATGTAGGCAAGTCACTTAACCTCCACCTGCCTCAGTTTCTTCAATTGAAAAATGAAGATTATTTTTCATATCTACCTTCCAAGGTGAAGATCAAATTAGATAATATTTTAAAGCATTTAGAACAGTGCTGGCACATAGTAGGTGCTATATAAATGATGATCACTTTGATAATGGCAATGATGATGCTGGTTCTTCCCATGTGACAGGGGGAAAACTGCTGTCTCCCTTGCTAGAACAGAAGCTCTTCAAGAGGAAGGACTGCTTTTACTTTGTGGTTGTAACCTCAAAGCTTAGCACAGGGGCAGCTAAGTGGTGCAGTGGACAGAGCACTGGCCCCGGAGTCAGGGGGACCTGAGTTCAAATTCAGACACTTAAAAATTGCCTAGTTGTATGACCTTGGGCAAGTCACTTAACACCATTGTCTTAAATAAATAATTTTTTAAAAAGAGGAGAAAAGTGATAGAGAAAGGGAGATGGGGAAAGGGAAAGGATAGAAGCCAAGTTCAGGTTGTGAAAGCTAACGGATTGCAAGGCATAGTGAAGGTTATGGCTCTGGAAAACCTCAGGATGAAATAGGGATAAAAGTAGAAAGAGTTGGTGAACATGAACCACAAAAACTAAAATTGAATATAATGGCATTAGCTTGGGGATATTTTTTTGAATCTACAATTCAAACTGGCAGTGATATTTAGACCTTTGAAAGTTTTCCCATAAACAATAAACAGGTGTCCCAAGTGTCCTGAAATCCAATGAAGATATTATGCAATTGTTCTGTAAATAAATTAGATCTAAATTTTTTTTTTTAAATCTAGGTTGAAAGTCACTTGGGGCAATTAGCAATAATGTCAAACTTAATGTCATCAGTCATTGTTATTCCAGACTCCAAGCATTAGATTTTAAGTTCTTTGGGGACAAGCATTAGACTGTAAACTCCTTGAGAGCAAGGACTTCACCACCTAGCATAGTGAATGGCACATGGTAGACACTTAAAGTATTTATTATTTGATTGATTGATGGTCTTGCCAATTTGAAAGCCTGGACATCCAGCATTCATAGGTGATTAGAGCTAAGAAGGCCCTTAGTAACCATTAGTTCAGTTTTCTCATTTCACAGATAAGAAATCTGAGACCCAAAAAGGCTCATCATCCATAAGATTTAAAGAGAATCACCACATCATTTTACTGCTGAAGAAAGAAAGTTCCCAAAAAAGCTGTAACCAGTTTTATGTAAATAAAATACCATTGAGCTGGAAAGGAGGCTCTTAATAAGGAAGCTTGGAACTGTTCAGTCTGGGTGGGACCATTACTGTTTTTTCCAATGGGTAAACAAACAAGTGCACACAATGGTCTATAGGAAATTCCATAGGATCATAAATCTGAACATGGAAGGAAATTTGAGGCCAACTAGACCCATCCCCTGATTTTATAAGTATAGGGTTGCTCTTTGAATGTAATGGTTCTACCTTTTGGGAGTTGACTTGTGTTTCAGGTCAGAGATTTGACTTCTTTGACTAGTGCTCTATCCATCACTAGGCTTCTTTGATTTCTAAGATTACAAAAAAACTGGTACTGAAAATGGGTTCTAGTCAGATGACTGAATAATAAGCAAAAAATACCACCAAGCTGTTTAAGACTCCCAAAACACACTCACACACATTGTCTCCTGTGATTCCTCAATGAGAATGAGGATGACAAGACAAAGAGTTCACTGAGGACTGGGTTTGAAGCCCAGCTCTACTATTTACTAGCTAAATGACCCTAGGTGAGTCAGTAATGGGCCTCAATTTCTTCATATGTAAAATCAGGGAGTTGGATTAGTTGTATGACTCTGAGAATGTCACTTAATCTCTGCCTCAGTTTCCTCAGCTGAAAAATGGGATCCCAAGGGATCAAATGAGATATCACAGTACTGGTCTCATGCTAAAGTAGGGGCTTAATAAATGCTTGTTCCTCTTATCCCTTTACAAAGGGGAGACAACATGATATAGTGAGAAGAGGACAATTCAAATCTCTCCTTGATCAATACCTGTATGGGCTTCAGTAAAATTGTTTATTTTCTTTAGGACTCAGGCTCCCCTCCTAAGATTCCTTCCAGCTGCAGATTTGTGATCCTATGATTTGACCAAAGTTTATTAGACTAAATTGTAAACTCCTTGAGGGCAGGGACAGCTTTATTTTACCTTTGTATCCCCACTGCCTGGTACATAATAGGCACTTTAAATTAAATCAAACTAAATCATTAATCCTGGAACTAGAACTCAGACATTCTTGATTTTTTGTCAAGTATTCTCATCATTGCACGACCCCCTTGGACTGAACAAAGACTTTAATTATGACCCAAATACTAGATTGCGTAAATTCACTAAAAATAAATTCAATAAGTGCACATTAGTAAGCATCTTTTCCACTAGTTGGAAGGCTGGAAGGATGAGGAAGACAGTGTCCTCAGGATGCCAGAAATTTTGGGCAATGTGGCATTGTGCAAAAAAGATTTAGCTTGGAATTAGATGAACCGAGCTTAAGTGGGACCTACACCACTGATTAGATTTTGGGGAAGGAGACAAGGTAAAGGAAGGACCTTAATCTTCCTAAGGACTCTTTTTTCTATCTGTAAAATAGGTACAATGTTTATAGGGACTCTATAAAAAGCTATCTATTCCAATCCCTTCATTTTAACAGTGTAGGAAACTGAGTCTTGAAGAAGTTAAACAATTTTGCTCAAGACTGTATGGGCAATGACAGGTGAAATTTTGAACTTCAACTATATCATGTTGCCTCCCCTTTTTGTTATCTACTTCATGGGACTGATGTATACAAAGTGCTTTTAAGCTATAAAGGGATAGGAGGAATAAACATTTTATCAGGTTCCTACTTTAGCACAAGAGACCAGCATGGTGCTAAATAAGAACAAATAAAATAAAAAATAAAAAATGCACATTAGAGAACAAAAGAAAACTTAGAAGAAGGCAAAGCAGAACAGCTTAAACATAATGTGTTCTATTGATTATGTAGTTTTTTTGAAAGTAAACAGTCTGAAGTGGAAATCCATGCTTTTATATTAATCCTTTATGTTGTGATTATATATATATATGTATATATATATATAAATAAATTTTCTTTGGTCTTTTTGTATTTAAGTTCAAAATGAATGAAAAATGTAAAATTTTTTAAAAAAACATTTTGCAGCATCCCTTGGGAAGTATATGATTATTATTTCTATTTTTCAATTGAAGAAACTAAGGCTAATAGTGATTAAGTGACTTGGAGACAGATTTGAATTCAGGTCTTTCTGAATTCAAACCCAGGGCTCTTTCCATTGCATCACCTAGATACCTCTGAGACTTTATAGAGTTAATTTCTCTGCAGGTAAGAATTCCCTTTCAACTCAAAAGTCCTGAGTTTCTTTGCTCACACCCATAAAAGCCTCCTTTTCCTCTGCCACAGATCTTGGACCTCAGAATCCAGACCAAAGAGTTATGATTATAACTCAAACATGATTCACTGTGTGATGTTTTGTAAATCACTTCTTCTCTCTGGGACTCAGGTCTCCTCTGTAAGATGAGGAGGTGTAAAATGAGGTCTAGGCAGAGGTCCTTTCCTGCCTTTACAATTAGTTTATGGTTCTGTGCAGTTCAGCCCACAGGACCAAGGTCAGATCATGGAACTCAGACTAGAGGCATGATATAGTGGAAAGATTGTTGAATTTAGAGTCTAAGGATATAAGTTTAAATTCTGGTTTTGTCATTTACTGTTTTGGAAAAATGACTTAATTTCTCATGGCCTCAGTTTACTGATCTGTAAAGTTAGCAGATTGGACTAGGAGAGTTGTATAATCCAAAGCAATAGGACCAGATTTCAGTCATTCCCAAACTGGAAGACAGATGACCATTTGCAGGGAAGCTTGTAAAAGGAAGTCTTGTTCATGTGTGGGTTGATTTCTGATGGTTTCTGAGGTCTATTCGAACTCTGAGATTCTGTAAGTCCCATATATGTCTTATATATACATATATACACATATATGTGTTCATATATCTACATATCATTTTTTTCAGATAAAGCATAAGAATCTTGAGGGCAGAGAAGGATTCATTTCTGTATTTGTAGGCAGTGTAGCAAATATAGGTGGAACCATAATGCAAAGAGTGCTGGATTAGGAGTCAGGAAGACTCATCTTCCTGAGTTCAAATCTTTCCTTGGACTCTTATTAGCTGTGTGATCTTGGGCAAGTCACTTAATGCTGTTTGCCTCAGTTTCCTCATTTGTAAAATGAACTGGAGGAGGAAATGGCAAACTGCTCTATGTCTTTGCCAGGAAAACCCCAAATGGGGTCACAAAAAGTTGGAAATGACTGGAAGAAATGAACAAAACAACAACAAAAGCAGAAAGATTTGGGTTCAAGTCTCATCTCTAACATAAACTGGCTATGTGACTCTGAATAAGTCAAGTCACCTAAACACTAAAAGCTCTAGGTGACTAACTCCCTGAAATCAGGAGATGGGAATAACTTGTGTTGGCAGTGAATTTCCTCCCATGAAAGTTTGATATACTAATGAAACTAAAGAAGAGTATTCCCTATTCCCCTAATAGGGACTTCATGAATACTTGCTGATTCATGATTGGTTGATTTTCTCTCTCAGCTCCCCTCTCCCACTCTTCTTAGTTCCTTTTCCTCTCCAGCATCTCTAGATGGCAAGGGGATGCTGGTCAGGAGAGATACCTTGAGGGGTCTCTCATTCTTTATTTTGTTGACTCTGAGTCACCAAGGCCTTGGAGCATTTCTTAAGCATTAACTATGTCCAAATCATTATGCAAAGGTACAAAGAAAGGAAAAAACCTAGACCCTGCCCTCAAGGAACTTACATTCCAAAGGGTCCTTATGGTTCAGGAGAGGATGGGGCTCCTTATTTGGAGCTAAGTAAGCCCAAGGTGTATAACAGGCCTCCTGTGTGAGTCCCTGGCTGTTCTGGATGACCTCTACCTTAGTTTATTTTCCAACCGTATTAATATGAGAGGGCAGCTAGGAATGAACCAGGGAGTAACTATAATTGGGGAAATTGAAATGGAGGTGGTTGAGTAGTGGAAACAGAAGGAAAGAGAAAGGTCAGAAAGAAGTTGGAAGAAGGCCCTGGAGTCGGGAGTACCTAAGTTCAAATCCAGTCTCAGATACTTAATAATTACCTAGCTGTGTGGCCTTGGGCAAGTCACTTTAACCCCATTGCCTTGCAAAAAAAAAGTTGGAAGAAGTTGGGTTTGGGAGAAAGATCCATGGTCCACCAATCCAGATCACATCATCTGGGTTGGGAGGGGGATGAAGGAAGAAGAGGAGCATCTCACCGATCATAGTCCCCATTGCAGAGGGCCCTCACAGGGATGGAGAATGTTTGCCATACGGGATTCAGAGTGTTCTTCATGACTTCTGTCTTGTGACAGATGGTGAACCTAATGAGATGGAGGCAAAGAGGTCCAGAACATCAAGATACACAGAATATACTTCCCCCAAGTACTCCCAGATCAACTCCCCTCTCCTATCTGCCTTCCACCTTATCCAAAGCTATTGCCAAGGGCCCCACTCCATCCACCCCTATCTACAGCCCATCCATGAAGTGGAAACTCTTCTGCCATGTGGGTGGACAGGAAAAAGCAACAAGGTGCCGGGGTATAAAGTCAGGATCAGGGAGTGGGGAGGGAGGAGGGATAAAACGCCAAGGGGAAGGCAGGGAGGGAGTGGACTGTTTCTTCCCTGAGCCAACAGAGGCCACATCCCTGCGTATGCCACTGTTGGAAAGGTCACACGTGTATTTCCATGTGATCTTCCCAGGCCCACACAGACTGCCATTTATTCTTAGGAAATTTCCCAGTCAAAATGTCATGACTGTCATCACATCTCACCATTACTTTTCTCTGTGTCTGTCACCCACCCACTCAAGTGTGCTGCTAAAAGGGAGGGATGGAGGGAGGGCTGACCCTCAGGGTCAGTGGCAAGACTGAAAATGGAAATTCCCAGTTTTATTAGAGGAGGTCCTGGGTAAGGAAAATCATAGGATTTGGAGCTGAAAGGAAACTTGAAGCCCATCTAATCCACCACCCACCCACCCACCTATACATGCACATATGTTTTTACAGATGGAAACAGAGGTCCTGAAGAAAAACTGGTTTGTCTATGATCATACAGGTCACTAAGTTAAACCAGAATTTGAATCCAGGTCTTCTGTCTCCAAAAATAGTCCTTTTTAAAATTGTTGAGTCATTTTTGGTCATGCTGGATTCTTTGTGATCATGTTTGAGGTTTTCTTGGTGAAGATACTGGAAGGGTTTACCATTTCCTTCTCCAGTTCATTTTAAAGATGAGGAAACGGAGGCAAATAGTTAATTGACTAGCTCAAGGTCACACAGTTAGGAAGTGTGTCTGAGGTCAAATTTGAACTCAGGTCTTCTTGATTCCAGGCCCAGTGCTCTATCCACTGTGCAACCTAGCTGCTCCCTCCTCTTTATTTTAACTGTATATAATAAGAAAAATGAAAGGTTTGTTAGAGGCAAGGAGAATAAAGAAAAATGTATACTTCCAGAGTGGAAAGACATTATCTCATCAAAAGACAAATATTCCTACATACTACAGTGTTAAAAACACCAAAGGACTTGAGTTCAAATTCTGCTTCTGAATTGATTCGTTTCTTCATTGGTAAAATGGTGGGGGGAGACTAAATGACCTCTAAGGTCTAGCTCTTGATCTATGTACCTATGATAAATTCTGGCTTTAAGATGATGAGAGACAGACCTTTCTCTCCACATCCACCATGTCTTTCCTTCTATCTCACTTGATCCCAAAAAGAATTTTCTTTCTTCACATCACAGAGAAAGTATCATTGACTCTGGAGATGTTTTCTGACTGGTCAAATATTATAGTGCACAGAGTACCAGATAGAGTCAGGAAGACCTGAGTTCAAATTATGACCCAGACTTTTATTAGTTGAATCACTCTGGTTAAGTCATTTTATCTCTCTAAGCTTCCAGTTTCGTCATCTTTACAATGGGGATAACATTATCTATAGTAGCTGCCTCAGGGGCTAATTGTGAAATTTAAATGAGATAATGTGTATAAAAGAAGGGTAACTGGGAGGCATAGGAGATAGAATACTAGACCTGTAGTCAGAAAGATCTGAGTTCAAATCTAACTTTAGACTTTTACTAGTTTACTACCTTGAGCAAGTCACTTACCATTTGCCTTTCCTCACCTGTAAAATAAGCTGGAGAAGGAAATGGCAAACAACTCCAATATCTTTGCCAAGAAAACCCCAAAAGGAGTCACAAAGAATCAGTCATGATTGAACTGCAATATTGTAAAAGAGTTCTATAAACCTTAAATACTTGATAAATCAGTTATTATTGTTTGTTTCCTCTCAAGGGCTAAACTAGATGCAATGAGTAGACGTAGCTATGAGGCAAATTTAGACTTTATATAAAGAATACATTTCCTAAGATGGAATGGGATGCTCTAAGAGAGAGCAAGTTTCTTCTCACTGGAAGAGCAAAAACTGAATTCTGGCATCTTTAGATGGGATTTCTGTTCAGGGAAAGTAGATATAGATACCTCAGGGAACCCTTCTGACTTGGAGATCTTATAATTCTAAGCCAAAAGATGTGGGTTCAAATGCTAGCTTTGCCACCTGACTAGCTATTTGACCTTTGGCAAGTTACAGAGTGTCTCTCAGTGTCTGTCTGTCTCTCTCTCTCTCATCTCAGTTTTTTATCTTTTCTTTTTAAAAATGGGACAATAATAATCATACTACCTACCTCAAAAGATTTCCAAGGCTAAAATGAAATAATATATACAAAGCAATTTTAAAGCTACAAAGTTGGTATATTAATATTTTTATAATAGTCATGCCCAGGTTTCTCCTGACTTGAAGCATTTCCCCTAACTTCTTCCAATAGTCATTCTATTTAATCTTATTCTTTATTGTCATGCTTCTGGACCATGTCATTTTTGTTCAAAAAGTTTTGTGATTTAGTGGATAAAACACTGACTTTGGAACCTACAGAACCCAAGTTCAAATCCCATTTCTATCACTTACAATCCATGTAACTGGAACAAGTCACTTAAACTTTCTTGGTCATATTTTCCTCATCTGTAGCATGAGAGAGAAAGGATATTGCTGTTTAGTTGCTTCAGTCTTGATCGACTCTTTATGACTCCATTCGAGGTTTCCACTGGAGTGATTTGCCATTTCCTTCTCCAGTTCATTTTACAGTTGAGGAAACTGAAGCAAATAGGGTGAAATGACTTACTCAGGGTACCAACACTAGTAAGTGTTTGACACTGAATTTGAACTCAGGAAGAGAAGTTTTCCTGGTTTCAGACCCAATGCTCTATCCACTATGTCTAAATGACCTCTAAGATTCTTTCCACCTCTACATCCTACTATACCCATTGTCTCATTGGAGAGTTTTAAGAAGAGGCTAGACAACTAATAGCCCCTTGTCAGATATGTTCTAGAGAAAATTCCTTCTGTATATGGGACAGACTAGATGAGTGGTTCCCATTTTGTAGTTCTTTAATACCTGTTTCATGCTAACAAAAAAAATTAATGTCCTCTTTGCAAATAAATGCAAATAGGGGCAGCTAGGTGGGGCAGTGGATAGAGCACCTGCCCTGGATTCAGCAGGACCTGAGTTCAAATGATCACCATATTAAATTACCCTGGGGGTAATTTGGCATTTGAAGTATGGCACTTGAAGGGGATTTTCAGAATAAAAAACACTGGGAATTACTAGATTAGAGTCACTGGT
The DNA here is from genome assembly GCF_037893015.1 of Macrotis lagotis. Taxonomy (NCBI): domain Eukaryota; kingdom Metazoa; phylum Chordata; class Mammalia; order Peramelemorphia; family Peramelidae; genus Macrotis; species Macrotis lagotis. Next base: position 909,229 of record NC_133662.1, on the reverse strand, counting down.
CTATGAGATTCTTTTCAGTTCTCAATCTATGATTTTTAGACTATATTTTCAATTCTATTGCTATAGGGAAAAATTCCTCTCCCACTGCAGATCTCACTAGTTCTGAAAGTCAGTTTTAGAAACTTCTCAAGGACAAGGCAAGGTTGACTTGTCCAGGGTCAAACAGCCAATATATTTCAAATGTAGAATTGGAACTGAAGTCTTCCTTCCTCTCTCTTCTACTCCTGCCTCTATGATGAAAGCTTTATGCTTCTCTTCAGTTCTCATACATTGCAGTCTCTGTAACAGCCTTTGATGCTATACATTTGTTCCTTCCTGAAACTCTCTCTGTCCCAAGGGTTTGTTCTGCCTTTCCATTCCACCTCTATAGCTGCTCTTTTCCTTTCTTTAGTCTCTGCCCTACCCCTCATCTGATAATGATGGGTTTTCACAAGTCCAAGGCTTTCTTTCCTCCTTCTAAATTCTCTGTTTGTATCAGAAACATATTGATTCTTTGAAGTTCCACTTACTACCTGTAGAGGGATGACCACCAAGCTATATCTCTAGCCCCCAGTGGTCCCCTCAAGCTCTGGGGTGCCATGATTTTGGGATTTCCAACAGACAATATAATTACCTTTGCCTGAATTTCCTAAACTTTTTCTGCTTTTAACTTCAGGTGTCAAAAACTCACTGTTCAGGAATGGTTAAACAAACATAAATAGACCACAATGTTACTGGAATTGATGATTACTCAATAAAGAATTCAGAAAAGCCCAGGAAGACAAATGAACTGGTACAAAAGTAAAAGGAGGGGAGCAAGGAAAGCAGCATGCAGAATGATTATAACAATGTAAACAGAAAGGACAGCAACAAAAGAAACAGAAAGCTGTTAAAATAAAAACCAAGTTTGGTCCAGGAGATTAATGAAAAAGCATTCCTCCCTCCATTTTTTGCAGAAGTGGGGGACTATGGGTGTGGAATATTGCATACACTACTAGACACAGGAGATAGCTTGATTAGTTTTACTGAACTGCTTTTTTCCCCCTTTCTTTTTTATTTATTTATTTTTGGGGCATAAAGAATGGTTCAGTGGATAGGTTGGGAAGAAAGATGGGATATATTACAAAATGGAAGTGATATTAAAAAAACAAAAGGCATCAATAAAAAAATTTTAAAGTAAACTGTTCTTCATCCATAAATTTTTCCCTACTATCAATAATACTCCACATGAAATCTCACAGTCTCAAACATTTGGAAAGGGTCTCTAATTTACTTTCCTCCCTCCTTTAGCCTCTCCCTTCAGTCCTTCACCAAGTTCTTCCTGAGTAATTCTCTCTCTCTCTCTCTCTCTCTCTCTCTCTCTCTCTCTCTCTCTCTCTCTCTCTCTCTCTCCCCACACACCCCCACCACTCTCCACCACCCTCATCCAGGCCTTCATCACATCACGCTTGAATTGCTGCAACAGCCTCCTACCTGCTCTCTTGCTGTCACGAGTCCCTCCCCCCCTCCGATCCATCCTACACACACTGTCAGAATAATTTTCCTCAAATGCTGTTTTCATCCTGTCAGTCCTATGCCTAAGATCCCACAGTGATTCTCTATATTTGCCTAGGCAGTATGTACCACTAGACCAGGCCAACCTGTCTTTCTGGGCACCACCATACCACTTCCTTGGGGCCCACTGGACCTGTACCTAAACATAGGTCAACTGACTTTGACATCATTTTCGTTGTGATGCAAACAGAAATTTTGCATAATGAACAATATTTTAAAACCATTTTGATATTTTTTTCTCACCAAATTCAAATCAACAAAAATTATTTAAAGGAATCCTACAGTCAATTCCTTTGGTGAACCAAAGAATCCTTTTGTAATGCAAATAATCACCCACTGGTTCACCATTTTTGGAAGTTCAGATTTTAAAATTGGCTTTTTTTATCTTTTAAAGTGAAACATACCTGGGCTCCCTACACAGAATCATAGAATTTTCAGTTGAGGATATTAAACATGGGTCCCCAAAAATTAGTCTTCCAAATCCCAGCTCTGGAACTCTATCTACTTCACTGCCTGGCTGCCCATACCAATCCTACAGATGAGGAAATTTGGGGTTAGACCAGCAAAGTTTCAGAAGTGAGATCTGTTCTGAGGTCTATCTGATGCCAAAAATCATATTCCTTCAACTGAACATATCTAGCTTCCCCTGACTGGGGGGGGGGGGGTTAGGGGGAATGAGGCAGCATAGTAGATAGTTGGGCCTAGCCTTAGCAAGATCTGAGTTCCAATCCAGACTCAGGTTGTTGCTAGCTCCAGGGAAGATCATTTAATCTCAGTTTGTCTCCATTTCCTCATCTGTAAAATGAAGTTAATAATAGCACCTACTTCCTATGGTTGTTATGAGATAATAGTTGAAAGCTCTGGAATGCTTGCTTCCAGGCCCAGAATGGTCTCCTTCCTCAACTCTACCTCCTGACTTCCCTGACTTTCTTTAAGTCTCAACTAAAATTCCTTCCTTTTCCTGGAATCTTTCTTCTACCCTTCTTAATTCTAGTGCTTTCTTTCTGTTAATTATTTCCTACTTATCCTGTATATAACTCGTTTTGTGTATATTTGTTTACATATTATTTCCATCATTAAACTGTAAGCTCCTTGAGGGCAGGGACCATCTTTTGCCAAGTTTTGAATCCTCAATACTCAGAACAGGGCTAAGCATATAATATTCACTTAATAAATATTAATTGATTGAATCTTTCCTTCCTTTTCCTGCTCTTGGCAAGGTACTCCCTATTCCTTACACCCAGCTCCTAGTTTCTCTCCTGAGGTTTCATCCATCTTGTAGTGCATGGATAGAGTGAAGGGCCTGGAATCAGAGAATCTACCTGAACTCAAATTTGGCCTCAGATACTGCTGGCTGTGTGACCCTGGTCAAGTTATCACTTCACCCCGTTTGCCTGAGTTTCCTCATCTGTAAAAGGAGCTGAAGAAGGAAATGGCAAATTGCTCCAGTATCTTTGCCAAGAAAACCCCAAATGGGGTCAGGAAGGGTTGGACCCAACTGAAAATGACTGGAAAACAACACAATTTCTATTGTCTTCAAAGAAAACTCTCAGGGCAGCTAGGTGGCACAGTGGATAGAGCACCAGCCCTGGAGTCAGGAGTACCTGAGTTGAAATCTGGCCTCAGACACTTAATAATTACCTAGCCGTGTGGCCTTGGGAAAGCCACTTAACCCCATTGCCTTGCAAAAAAAAACCTGAAAAACAAAAAAACAAAAACAAGAAAACTCTCTTGCCCACTAATCAAGAGGGAGCACCAGGCAGGGACCTCAGGAATAGGAATGTCTAAGGTTGGTGATGTCATCAGAACTAGGTCTACTCCAGGGCAAAAGGAGGTTGGCATAAATGGGTAAGGAGATTGAGAAGAAACTCACGTTCCATCCTCATTGCTTCGGTAGAACACCAGGAAAGGGTCAGATTTACCAAAGAAATCTTTCTTGTCCAACTTGTTGGCACAGAACTGCATTGTGGCAACATCCTGTAGGAGAAGAGGAAGATAACATTAAGAGAAAGAAGAACAAGAATCTGGCCTATTCTCCAGAGGAAAAAAAAAATGCCAGGGTCCTGGAGAAAGCTAGCCTTCCAAAGACTACAATTTAATCAAGATTCATCAGTGTCACAGACAAAGAATACATACAATTTTTTTTCTAAAGTGTTAATTTTGTTTAAAAGTTACACAGCAATCAAACAGCAGACTTGGGTTGGAATCCTTGTTCTGTCAATGTTTTGCGATGCCACCATAAGTCAGTCATTTTTAGCCCTCTGTACCTTGATTTCCTCATCTGTAAAAACACGATCAACTTTTAAGAACTTTAAGAACTTCCCATTCTTATTTCTATGATTTTCGGATGTATTTAACTGAAAAAAACTGTTATTTTTATCTGAATATAAAATGTTTCTTTCTTTGGTAAATATTATTTCTATTTTTATTGCCCAATAAGTGTTTGGGTTTTGATGAGGGAGTTTTTATTTGTTTGTTTCACGTCCAATTTAAATGTTACAGGCTAGTCTGGGAAGCACATAGGATACCAGGACTCAGGACTGGCCCTTGCTGAGTGAGAGGCAAAGGATTCAAAGGCAGGAGTAGGGATTTGGAAGATCATGACAAGAAATAAGAGCCTGTGGAACAGAAGTGGGGGTGAAGAGGGCAGGAAGCACCTGACCCTAATGAAGATGAATGCCAGAAAGTGAACAGGAATATTCAAATGAGTTAGCATCCAGTTTGGACCTTTTTCTACCTTTCACTTCTCAACAAACACTTGTCCAATAGCCAATAGCCCATAGGTGCTCAAAGTAGGTCCTGAGGTCTTATTTGTGGTATAATGAGAGGAGAATTTTGGCTTTTGGCTGATCTAGGACTGTATAGTGTTTCAGAACAGGAAGGGACCTTAGAAATCATTTAATCCAATTTCTGTTGAAGGCATCACCATTTTTCCAGTCTTGTTGGTTCACATTCTCAGAGTCAACCATTATTCTTTTTCCTTCACCCTATATAACCAATCACATAACCAATCAATTGCCAAATCTTAACATCATATTATTCAGGCAAACATCTTTTCTCCACTCACTGAGCCACCAGTTTAGTTCATATTGTCATTAACTTTCACCCCGACTAATGAATGCATAAGACTTTTTTAAATTCCATTTGAAATAAAAGAAAAAATTCAATTTGAATATAAATAAAAAGACACAGAAAAAGAACATTTTCATGTTGATAGAACAACATAAAAAAGGATTTAATATAAAGATCATAAATTTCCATTTCATACTGTTTACTTTTTTGTGAAAAACTATGTAATAAATAATATTCATCATTTCAAAGCTACTCTTTTCTATATTTTCTTCTGTTTTCTTTTGTCTCTAATGTACATGTTTTATTTTTTCTCCTTCTTTACTCACTCTCCACACAGTTCTTTTAGACACAACTGTGTGTATATATTTATACATATATTTACATATTCATATTTAATCACACTACACATCTACTTTTTCAGCTCTTTCTCTGGAGATTGATTGTAGCTTCTTTCTAGAGTCTTTGTATACATGATACTCAAAATGAATTAATCGTTCAAAGTGGTTTTATGACAACACTTCTGTTACTATATGCAACATTTTCTTGGTTCTGCTCATTTCACTTTTCATTATTTCATGTAAATCTTTCCAAATTTTTCTAAAATCAACCAACTAATTATTTCTTATAGCATAGTAGTATTCCATCACAACCATACACTGCAAATTGTTTAGCTATTTTTTCAATTGATGAGCATCCCTTCAATTTCCAGTTCTTTGCCAATATTCAATAGACTTTTTTTTTTTTAGGTTTTTGCAAGGCAAACAGGGTTAAGTGGCTTGCCCAAGGCCACACAGCCAGGTAATTATTAAGTGTCTGAGGTCAGATTTGAACTCAGGTTCTCCTGACTCCAGGGCCGGTGCTCTATCCACTGCGCCACCTAGCCACCCCTCAATAGAATTTTAATTGGTCTCCCTGCATCCAGTTTCTTTCCCCATCTCCCTGACGCCCCAAACCATCCTTCACAAAGCTGTCAAATTGACAGTCTTAAAACATAAATATAGTCAAGTCCTTCTCCTATTCAAAAATCTTCAAGGATTTCCTGCTTCCTCTAGGATAAAATATAAAACCCTCAGTTTGGTGTTTAAGATCCTCCACAATCTATCTTTTCAGTCCTTTTTCATATCCTTCCCCTTCATATACTGTCTTCATTCTATCCAAACTAGTCTTATAACTTTACCTCATTCATAACCTTCGACTTCCCCTCTCTAACTTACATGTAGTTCCTCCTCACTTCCATCCTATAACACCCTTCAAAGCTCAATCTGCCGCCTCTTCCACAAGACCTTTCCTGATCATCAACCCCTTACCTCTTATTAGCATTTATTAAATTACTTTATATATTCTATATTGAAAGAATGTGGTAGGGCGGCTAGATGGCACAGTGGACAGAGCACCGGTCCTGGAGTCAGGAGTACCTGAGTTCAAATCCTACTGCAGACACTTAATAATTACCTGGCTGTGTGGCCTTGGGCAAGCCACTTAACCCCGTTTGCCTTGCAAAAAAAACCTCAAAAAACAAAAAAACCTAAAAAAAAATAAAGAATATGTTAGAGTAGATCAGAAAACTTTTGGCTCTCCAAATTTCCTCCACAAAAGAAGATAAAACATCATTTCAGAGGGAATGTAGAACAGTATAGAAGGAGCTAGCAAATACCTGGTAAGTACAGTAGCAGAGGGATGGGGACCTTGCTGGTTGTGGGCACTTGCAAGACAGTAGGATCCCTGGTTTCAGTTCCAGGGCAGAAAGGACAGTTCTACTTTGCAGCTGCCAGAAAGACCAAAGGAAGCAAGATCATTTGTGGGACAGCATGACTGGGGACCCAAGTTATGGTTTAGGAGAGGAGAGGAGAGCCCAAGGTTGAGATCCAGGAAAGATCTCAGAAAATAAAGGTAAGAATGATCTGAGACTTGGGGTATCATTTCCTATACCTCTGGATTAGTACTTGATTGCACTAATAGCTGCTAAAAATATAATAAAACAAAAATAAATAAATAAAAATGAGTAAGCAAAAGAAAAGTAATAGATAACTACTATGGGGATAAAGTAGATTGGGGTTCAAACAGAACCTTTTCAATGAGAATGTCAAAGGATCCCAAGCATAAAGAGTTTTCAGAAGAATTTTAAAAAGGTTATAAAAATAAGATAAGAGGAATTGAAGAAAAAATTAGAAAAGGTAAGAGTAATGCAAGAAAATTATGAAAAGAAAATCAACCCACTTGAAATAGAAAATCAAAAGCTTAAGAAAATAATTCCTTGAAAACTAGAATGGGACACAGGGAGTCAAAGATATTCGAAGACACCAAGAAATAAAAAAAAAAATCAAAAGAATGAAAAAATAGAAAGGCAAGACATTTGATCTGGAGAACAAATAGATACAATATTACAAGTAATTATCAAGGAAAATTTCCCTGAAGTTCTAGAACCAGAAGGCAAGGCACAAATTAGAAAAAAAAAATCAACTAATCACCACCTGAAAGAGATCCCAGGAGGAAAACTTATCATAGCTATGTTTCAAAGTTCCCAAATTCAAGAGGAAATATTGGAAGCAGCACGAAAAAAAATTTAAATATCATGAAGCAACAATAAGGATTACATAAGACCTAGAAGCTACTACCTGAATTACCACAGACCTTAGAATACTATATTTTGTAGAGCAAAAGAGTAAGAACTGAGGTTACAAACAAGGATACTTTCCCAGAAAAGTTAATTATAAACCTGAATGGAAAAAAAATGGGACATTTAATGAACTGAAAGACTTTTGGGCATTTGTGACAAAAACAATAGAACTTAAGGGAAAATTCAGCATATAAGGTAAAGATGAAAGACCAATTATTAGTACTCAATAAGGTCAAATTGTTTACTTCTTTGTGAAAATATCAGTTCAATTCTTCTTGCATAACATATTTAATATTTATCTTTGTTTTGCATGGTTATAAATATAGAGCTTATATCAGATTGTTTTCTATCACGGAGCAGGGAGGGAAGAGAGGGAAGGAAAAAAATGTGAAAAAATGATTAGTTAAAAATACTGTGGAATGTAGTTGGAAAAATAAAATATTTAAATTTTAAAAAATTAGTTTTTTATGACTATCATCATTTGGGTAGTTTGAAATAAAGGCTTGGGCTGAGCTAAATATGATAGTATGATTCTAAAAAAGCAAAATTGTGTGGGGAGAGATTGTCTTATCCAAAGATAAAGGAAGGATTTTTGGAAAGCTGGGTAAGTTAAGTAATAGCAGGGCAAAGTATAGGCTAAAGTAGAGAAGTGAAGAGGGAAAGATATAGGGTGAGAAGTACAGTGAGGAAAAATAAGAATAGGAAAATACATAACAAGGAATTATATCTTAGAATAGATGAATTTACTACCAATATGGAAACTGATAGCTGATTAAAAATTCAAATTCAACAATGTTACTTTCAGGAAATGCTAGTAAATATGAGAGATATACACATAGATGAAATAAAGGTCAGAAGTAGAATACATTCTATGGAAAAAAAGCAGGCATAGTAATCATGATCTGTCAGACAAAGTTAAAGCTAAAATAGATTCAATCAAAAGAGAAAAATAGGAAATTTGTACAATGTGTCAGCAATATAATCCAATATTGTTTTAGATAATTTAAAATGACTACACAGTATAAAATACTAGAGAGAATACATGCCAAAACAGGAATTATATGAATATAAACATAAAACACTTTTTATACAATTAAAGTCAGATCTAAATAATTGAAACAAAATTTATTTTTATGGGTAGGTTAAACCAATGTAATTTTTAATAAATGACAATTTTTACCTAACTAGCAGCTAAAAACAAAATAAAATAAAAATGAGTAAGCTCTTCTTAGTTCTCATTTGAGCACTCTGTTCATCATTTGACTACTCATAGCAGGGACGGGCTAATTTTTAGAAGTGGAATAAATCATTAATTCATTCAACAAACATAAGGTAGTGTGGATAGAACCGTGAAGACCTGGATTTTCATGTTCCTTCTCAGTACTATAGGGGCTGTATGACCCTGGGCCAATCATTTAACCTTTCTGTGCTTCAGGCAGCTCTAAATGAGCAGTTTCAGTTGATCTTCGTGATCTACATTGGCATAGAGAATTTTCTCATTGGGTTGGTCTTGATTCCATTGTACCCTCCCCAATTCACATTTACTTCCAATGTGTACCTACCAGGTATGATGCTGTCACTAGAGATACAAAGACTAAAATGAAATAGTCCCTAGCCTTCCCTAAGCTTTCTTTTCTTTGTAAGAGCTTCCATTCTAACTAGATCCCAGAACCACTATAGAACAGAATTATAGGATCATAGAGCTAATGTAAGAGACCTCAGAGACCAATCTAGTACAGCCTCCTCATTTCAGGAATTTAAAGTCTGGAGGGGGAAAGGTTATATAAGTCAGGAAATCAGAGCCAGAACTCAAACTCAGATGCTGTCATCCCAGAATCCATAGTACCATGCTACTCCTTACCCCCACTTCCATACCTTTACTCAGGCTATTTCTCCTGGATCTCACACACTTTCTTTCCAATGCCCTCGTGTAGTTTACGAGGTTCTGAAGAATGATTTCTGATCTTGTGAGTGAAGAGAATGGGATGTTGGCCAGAGATGTGGTCAAGATGTTAAGACTTGACAATTGACTGCTTGTGAGGGAGTAGCAATAAGAAAGGATGACTCCAAATTGTGAATCTACAATTCTGGAAAAATGATGGCATCAGCAATAGAAATTGGATAAAATAGTCTCTAAGGTCCCTTCTTGCTCTAAATATTTGCATCATATGTATGTTCTTTATATGTTGCATATATCTATATCTATCTATCTATCTATCTATATCTATATCTATATCTATATCTATATCTATATCTATATATCTCACACCTCACAACTAGGCTGCAAGTCCAGTGTGGTATCATGGAAAAAAGTACCAGATCTTAGGTCAGAAGAGCTGGTTCAAATCTCATTTCTTCCACTTAATATGACCACCAATGATTGACAACCCTCTCTAAACCTCAGTTCCCAATTATTGTTCAGTCATTCCTGACTCTTAAGTGACCCAAAGACATTTTGTCAATAGAGTTTTCTTTTCTTTTTTTTAGATTTTTTTTTGCAAGGCAAATGGAGTTAAGTGGCTTGCCCAAGGCCACACAGCTAGGTAATTATTAAGTGTCTGAGGCCAGATTTCAACTCAGGTACTCCTGACTCCAGGGCCATTTCCTTCTCCAATGTGGCCCTACTTTATAGATGAGAAACTGAGACAAATAGGGATCAAATGACTTATTCAGGGTCACAGAGCTAGCAAGTGTCTGAGGACAGAGTTGAACTCAGATCTTCCTCACCCCAGGCTCAGTGTTCTATCTATTATACCACCTAGCTGCCTCCTTCCCTCTTCTATATAATAATTCTTCTACTACCTACTTCACAAAATTCATTTGAGAAAAGACCTTTGCAAGCCCTAAAGAGCAATATAAATGAGAACTATTATCACAAAGGGAAGCTCAATGCAATCTAAATTTTATATCTGCCCCAGAGGGCCCAATACAGTATTCTATACACAGTTTATACTTAATAATTTTTGAATTCCAGTACAATCCAATAAACATTTATTAAGTATTTATTATATCCAAGGTTTTGTGTTGGAGACACAGACAAAAAGAACTGTCCTTGACCCCAAAAAGCATATAATCCAAAACAGTTGAACTGAACAGCAGAATCCCATGGACTCCCAAAACTCTAGAACTGGGCAAGATGTCCATGTCCATCTCCCTTGCCTAGACCTAGACTATATTATCTCAATAGGAAACTCAAGTTATTATCATCCCATGCTTATCAGAGAAGACATCTCTTGGTAGTGGGGAGCCACCCTGCCTGTGAGACATTTCCTGATGAGGATAATAAAAACTGACATTTATAAAGTATTTCGCATACATTATCTCATTGGTTGCTCACAACAACTCCTTGACATAGGAATTACAGGCATTTCCCCACTCCACCCCATCATGTTTTAAAGGAATTGAAGATCAGAATTAAGTAAGAAAGCTACTGAGGTAAAATATGAAAGCAATTTTTTTGTGTGTTTTTTTCCATTCATTTTGAACTTGAATTTTTTAATTTAATTTTTTTGTTACATTTTTAAGTCCCAAACCAACGCCCTCCTTTCCTCCCTATCTCCCACTAGAGAAGTTCACCATTTGACACAAATTTATAGATATATGTAAAATCATACTATACATAGTTCTATTATCAGTTCTTTCTCTGAAAGTAGACATCTTCTCTCATAGATCCTTTTGTGGTAGAAGTGAGTATTTACAATATTCAGTAGAGCTTAGACATTCACAGTAACTCTTCAAAAAATATTGCTTTTACTTTATACAATGTTTTCTAGGTTCTGCTCATTTCACTCTTTGTTATTTCATGTAAGTTTTTTTTGTTTTGTTTTTCTTTTAGGTTTTTGCAAGGCAAATGGGGTTAAGTGGCTTGCCCAAGGCCACAAGTGTCTGAGACCGGATTTGAACCCAGGTACTCCTGACTCCAAGGCCAGTGCTTTATCCACTACGCCACCTAGCCACCCCATGTAAGTTTTTCTATATTTTTTTTCTAAAATAACCTGTCATCATTTCTTACAGCACATTACAATCATATATCACAATTTGTTCAGCCATTCTCCTACTAATGGGCATCTCTTTAATTTCTAGTTCTTTGCCACCACAAAGAGAGCTGCAATAAATAATTTGGAGGCAGAGCTGAGCCTCATCTGCCATCTCTTCACTGTACATCCCTGATCTGAAGTTGTAGGATTTCATGACTATATAGGAATGTGATATGGTAATTAATAAGTGACAGTTCAAGTAACCCCACCTTCATAAGGTCTTTCCTGATTCCTCCATCCAGCCTTTACCTCTCTTTTGAGGTCCAGACCTTTACTTCGAATTCCCCATGAGAAATATCACTTTTGTTAATCCCACTTAATCCTGCTGATTTCTTCCATTTCCATTACTGTGCATTTTTAAAAATTAATTTAAGTTTTATTTTATTTTTCCAATTACTACAATGGTAGTTTTTTCAACATTCATCTATTTGCAAATTTATGAGTTCTACATTTTCTATCACTCTCCCTTCCTTCCCCCCTCCCTATGGCAGCGAACAGTCTAGTAAAAGTTGTATATGAACATTCGTGTTAGCATGTTTACATATTGGTCATGTGAAAGAGGAATTAAAACTAAGAGGAAAGGAAAAAATCATGAGAAAGGAAAGAAAAACATCCATCATAGTTGATCATCTCACAAGGTTGTTGTTAATGTGTACAATGTTCTCTTTTGATCACTTCTACTGTGCATTTTTTTGTCTGAATCATCTATATAATTATCTGGTTGCATTCTCCCATCAGAATGTAAGCTCCTTGAGGGCAGGCCTCCCTCAATGCATCCCAGAGTTCTCTATACATTATAAGAGCCTAATGAATGCTTGTCAAATGTTGAATAAATGTGGGGAGATCAAAAGCAGAAAAGTACTTTTTCAGCTGTGAAGTTTTGTATATTGATCTCAAAGGACCCTTCCAACTCTAGGTTCTGTGGTTTATAAATGTGAATTATCATTTTTCTTGCTACCCAGCCAGCTCAGCCATCTGGAACACAGCTGGAAACCAAAAAACACAGAGCACATGCATTAAAGTTCATGTACCTCAAGTGGGAAACAAAATACAGAACTGTATTTTAGTATTTGCAATGGAGGAGGGGTTGCTAAGGACAGGAACCCCAATAGCAGTAAGAAGTGACAGCTGACAGCTTTGCAGTGAGAGAGGGAACAGAAAATCTATTCAAAGCAGCCACAATGATACACAAAACCTGGGAACCTGGGGCCATTTAAATAGGGTGTAGGGACAACAGAAATAGGCAACTCAGCCAAGACTAATGGCATGCCAGTGCAATAATGAATTTTCCTAACAATGACCTTACTCATTGAGGAAAGACTAGATTAAATTCAGTATCTACTGATTAAAGAGACAGTAATGCCTAGTGGATAGATCCATTCTTGGACTCAGGAAATTCTGAGTTCAAGTTCCAACTCTGAACCTACTCACTGTATGATCCCAGATGAGACCTCTAGTCTCTCAGAAGCCCATATATAATTGATCTTCCATGGAAGAAGTCACTGAAGAAATCAAGGCTCATTTTACAAGATGCTTCTTTCTTTCTTTCTTTCTTTCTTTCTTTCTTTCTTTCTTTCTTTCTTTCTTTCTTTCTTTCTTTCTCTCTCTCTCTCTCTCTCTTTCTCTCTCTCTTTCTTTCTTTCTTTCTTTCTTTCTTTCTTTCTTTCTTTCTTTCCTTCATTCAATCCTTACCTCTCTTCTGAGGGCCAGACCTTTATTTCCAATTGCCCATGTTACTTTCCCTTCAAACTCAAAATGTCCAAACTCAAGTTCATCCCTTTCTCCCTAAACCTGTTGCTCCAGTAAGCTTCACTATTTCTTCCAGTGGCACCATCATTCTTCCAGTCTCTCGATGTTCAAAATGTGAGGATGAAATACACAGAGAGTAAATGATTTGCAAGAAGTCTCCCAGGTAATAAGCTAGGATTCAAAACTGCATCCTCCAGCTGGACATCTTACAGCAAGCACCCTTTCCACAGCACCAAAATGCCTCCCTCACTATGAGATCTTGGGGAAATTACTTAACCTGGATAGGCCTCAGTTTCCTTATCTGTAAAATGAAAGGGCTAGACTATATGCTAGGGTGTGCTGATAAATATTTAACTAAAGGATCCCCTTCTTAAAAAATGCATGCATTGCATAATTTTAAGTTTATTCTGCATCTAAATTTTCTTCAGTCAAGGCAATAAACAAAACAGCAATTCAACTGAATTTCTATATTTGACAGTTTCTAGAGTATAAATGCTCATACTGAAAATCAGTTGGAATTATCTCCAGCATTTCCCTGTCTATATGACCTTTAATGTCCCTTTCTACTATAGGGGCAGCTGGTGGAACAGTGGAAAAAGCTCTGGACTTGGAGTCAAGAAGATTCCTTTTCTTGATTTCAAATCTGCCCTTACTAGCTATGCAACCCCAGGTAAGTAACTTAACCCTTATTTGTTTCACTTTTCTCACTGTAAAATGAGCTAGAGAAGGAAAACATCATACTACTCTAGTATCTTTGTCAAAAGACAAAATCAACTGGGTCATAGAGTCAGACACAACTGAACAGCAACAATTAGCTCTAGACCCATGATCCTCCAATTAATTGCCGATCATAAGGAGCTCATGATTATCTAGTGCTTTACAAACATTATCTTGGTGAATAATCTCAAGTCTTTGTGTTCTCAGGACAGATCTCTTTCTACTGTATTACACATCTTTTCACTGTAATAAGTGATCAACACATTTATCAAGGTGCAAAACAAAGTGTAAGGCAAAAGGAAAAAAGCTGTGATATACAACACCTCATTGCTCTAGGAGCACTGAATATATGAGGCACTGTCATATTTTGTTGCTCGAGATGACTTTGTACTCCTAATAAAATATAGCAATGCTGACATTAGCCACAAACAAAATAGGATAATCTGTATTGTTGAGATTCTAACTAAAGAATCTGTTAGTTATAAGCAGATACCAGGATTATTGCCAAACTGAACAAAGACAGATTGTCTCCATAATGGATACATTTGATATACAGAGATTAATAAGTCAATAAGCCATATGATGGTTATCTACTCTTGGTATCCAACTATGATGGACATGAATAACACCAGGAGTAAAAATGTGGCTGAAAGTAATACATTCAGGGGCAGCTAGGTAGCACAGTGGATAGAGCACCGGCCCTGGAGTCAGGAGTACCTGAGTTCAAATCCGGCCTCAGACACTTAATAATTACCTAGCTGTGTGGCCTTGGGCAAGCCACTTAACCCCATTGCCTAGCAAAAACCTAAAAAAAAAAAAAGAAAAAGAAAGTAATATATCCATTGGCAGTTTGCCATCCATTGTTAGTTGTCTGTCTGCCACTAGATGGACGAATAGGTTTTTTGATATACTATAATAGAAAAGCCCTTAGAGTCAGAAGAGGATTTCAGTTTGATCTCTGCAATCATATGACTATTGGAAAATAGTTTACTCTAAGTCTCAGTTTCCTTATCTGTAAAATGGGATTAAGAATAATAATAAAAACTCAACAATACAGAACACTTTAAGGTTTGCAATGAATTTTATACACTATTTCATTTGAGCCTCACAACAGTTCTATGAGGAACTATAGTGGTATGATCATTCCCATTTCACAGATGATTTAAAGTGAAACCTACAAAGTTTATGATGTTCTTAAATCAAAGGACAGTGTTTCTCTCCTGCTCATTGGACTCCAGTCACCTCCAAGATTAAATATAAAATCCTTTGTTAGTTAAAGCTTTCATAACCTCTTTGCTTTCCAGTTTTCTTACATCTTCTGAGCACTCTTTCTTTTTAGGTTTTTTTTTTTGTTTTTGCAAGGCAAATGGGGTTAAGTGGCTTGCCCAAGGCCACACAGCTAGGTAATTATTATTAAGTGTCTGAGACCGGATTTGAACCCAGGTACTCCTGACTCCAGGGCCGATACTTTATCCACTGCGCCACCTAGCCGTCCCCTGAGCACTCTTAAATATCCTGTGAAGTCTTCTATCTAGTGACACTGACCTCCTGCCTGTTTCTTGAACATTTCTAGACATTTATATGCTATCCCCCAAGCCTGGAATTTTCTTTCTCCCTATATCTTTCTCCTGGCTTCTTTCAAGTTCTATTTAAATCCCATCTTTTATTAGGAAGCCTTTCCTGATGCCTCTTAATTCTAGTGTCTTCTTTCTGAGATTATTATTAATTTATCCTGTCTATATTTTCTTTGTAAATGATTTTTGCATGTTGTCTCTGCCATTAGACTGTGAGCTCCTTGACAGTATGGACTGTCTTTTGCTTTTCTTTGTATTTCCAATGCTTTTGACAGTGTCTGACACATAGTAGACACTTAATAAGTTTTTGTTGACTGACTATTGCCATTGGGATCAAATACAAACCTATCTGGCAGTCTGTCACAACCTGGCTCCACTCTCCCTTTGTTGTTGTTTTCAGTCATGCCCAACTCTTCATGGCTCCATTTGGATTTTCCTTGGCAAAGAATAGTTTACCATTTTTTTCTCCAGCTCAGTTTCCAGATGAGGAAACTAAGGCAGGCAGGGTTAAATGTCTTGTCCAGGATCATACAGCCAGCAAGTGTCAGAGGCCAGATTTGAACTCAGAAATGCTCATCTTCCTGACTCCAGGCCTGATACCCTATCCTGTGCATCCCTAGCTGCCCATCTTATGTATCTTTACAAAAGAATCCTACCTCTTTCAGATAGCCTTTTCTTATGTCTCCACCTGCTAGAACCATCACCTCCAAGGTTACCTTCTCTTTGGGTCTCTATTCATTCTAATATATGTATGTATGTATGTATATATGCATGTATGCATATACAGGAAAGAAGCCATAAGGAATTGAGAGTAGAAGAGCAGGCAGAGGGAAATGCCTCTATAAAGGGGACTAAGGCTCTGGGGAGAAAGTCAGGATAGAAGGTATATTATTGAAACCACCCTGGACTACAGATCTCCCAAGGCCAGTAATCCTATATCTGTTTTCTCCCCTTAAGTTACTTCATAAGAACCTGAAGTATTTTCCTCTGAGCACAGAGAAAGTCCATCTATCTTTTGTTGTTGTTGTTTTAAATATTTATTTTGTCTTTAAGAATACGCTATTTTGGATGCACTTTGTGTGAAAAGGGTGGGTGGAGGCAAATGAGGGGGATACCAGACAAGAAATAGAGTTTGATCTAACACTGAAGTGTTTTGCCAGAAGCAATATCTCTTCGGGGTTTCAGAGCTAATAAAATGATAATGAGAATTACAGATCTTTTATCATTATTTTCCTAAGTATAGAAAGTGATATTGAAAACCTCTTTAGGCAATGAGATAGTAGTAGGAACAGAGACAGAAGAAGTTGGACAATCCTAATCACAGAGTCCCCTTAATATTGGTGTTAAACATTAGATGGTGTACAAGTGTCTTATTTCATTATAATCTTAAGTATGAGCCACTAGACCAGCCTGAATCATCATCTGATCTCCAACAACTGTCAAAGTAGCTCCAAGGAGCTAGAAATTTATACAAAGAGTGGATGGGAGGGAGAGAGGAAACTTCTTACCAGAAACTTCTTACAGTGTTTCATTTGTTTCCAACTAGTCACTGAAATAAACATTTTAAAACCAAGATATTTATTAATCATCTAAATGACTAACTTTCCTACCATCACCTAAATAAACTGTTTTATAGGTAATAAGTGTTTACGAGATATTGAATGAATGAAACAGAATTTGTTGAATAACCCACATCATGGCAACAAAAGAACAGAGACCCCAGCCTAAGTCCCAGACCAGAGACTCCCAAGAACAAAACCTCATAAATCAAAATTGAAAGGAAAACAGAATCCAGAACTAAAACAGTGGGTATTTGCATGATGGCACAAGTTCTCAATGTACTATCCATGAGCAGGTCACGGTGAGCTCTCAGTGGCACCCAGATGACACAATCTGGGGTCTCAAAAATACTCAACATGACCCTCTGTCAGTATAATGGCCAGGAAAGGGCACAGGACCTAGAAGGAATAGAGCTAAATTCTAACAGATTAAGAACTGGAAGAGATTTCCTTATCCAGGTAATCCAATTCAGATTTTTTTTTCCTTTTTTCTTTTTACAGAAGAAGCTAGTAAATGGCAGGGCCAGGTCTTGAATCCAACTACTCTGACTTGGATTCCTGCTCTTTTTGAATTATACTATAATTCCTATTGTTTAGAGGTAACTATGTAGATAGATCTCTGGGCAAAGTCAGGAAGACTAGTTCAAATCTCACCTCAGATCTTACTAGCTATGTGACCTTACAAGAGTCACTGTTTATTCTTCAGCAAAATGAAACAATAAAAACACAACTCTCAAGGCTGTTAAGATTTGTAAGTATAGTAGGAGCTTAATAAATGCTAATTTCCTTCCCTTCCTTCCTATTGACCTGTGTGACGATGGTCAGACCATATGATGATCTCTTTTACCCCAAATTTTCTCCTCTATAAAATGTTTGCATTCCTGACTTTATAAAGCTGTTGCAAATAGAGACCTTTCTAAACTCAAGAGCCTTAAAGAAAGGAGTCTTGCTGTCATTTTCTCTCTTTCCCTAACAGAGTGCTATTCCTTGAACTCTGAAACATGAAGTTGGACTGTTTCCCAAACTCTGTAAGTATAATATGGGCTTTGATTTCATAAAAACTCAAGGCTGTCAAGTTACCCTTGGCTGCTCTCTCCCCTCCTCACCTCTGTCCCCTCTTCCAGGAATAGCAATACCACAGAACCAGGAACTGGTACACAGCCAGGGTCAAGAAAACCAGTAGGCATAGAAGTCACCAGACTGGAGTCAGCAAGATTGTCTCAGAATCCAGATGCCAGGTCCTGTCTGTCTCTTGCAGGCCAACAATATGTGTACAATAGACCATGAAATGTCAGAATGGAAAGGGGCCTCCCAGGTCATCCAGGCCAATCTTTTCATTTTACAGAGGAAGAAACCAAGACCCAGAGAAACTTGACCAAGATCACATGGGTAGACAATAACAGTAGCAAGATTCACAAAATCTTAAAGTTATTCCACTTTTCTCCCCCTTTTGTTTCAATTCTTAGTTCTTAGCATAGTAGACGTAAAATAGAATCTTAAACACTTGTTGTCCATTCATGTCCAACTCTGTGACCTCATTTGGGGTTTTCTTGTCAAAGATACTGGAATGGGTTGCCATTTCCTTCCCTAACTTATTTGACAAATGAGGCAGCCAAGTGGCCTAATGGTTAGCATTCTGGCTCTAGTGTTAGGAAGTCCTGAGTTCAAATGTGACCTCAGACACTTACTAATTGTGTGAACCTGGGCAAGTCTCTTAATTTTGATTGTTTGCTTAATCTGTTTGCTTCAGTTGTCTCACTTGTAAAATGGATGGAAAAGGAAATGAAAAACTGCTCTACTATCTTTGCCAAGATATCCTCAAATGGGGTCACAGATTCAGATACAACTAATAGGCTAAATTACAACAACAAAAATATTTATTGACTGACTTACTAAAGACCCTTCACTCCAACGTATTCCTAGAATCTCCTCTACAACATCAATCAATTTAGCAATCACCAAACATTTATTAGCATCCACTTTGTACCCACCATCAGGGATAGAAAAACAATCTTGTTAGACAATCTTGCATTCTATTGAGAGGATACAACATAAATACCATTAGGAAAATACAAAGTAATTTCAAGAGGGAAAGAATGCTGGAGGTTGGAGGGGAGTCTGCCTTGTGTGAAAGGTAGCACTGCTGAGCTCTGATGCGAGGCAGGGATTCCATGAGACAGAAGTGGAAAGGGAGGGTGGTGGCACTACATTCCAGGCATAGGAGATTGATCACCTATACAAAATCATAACCAGCACTTATAGAACTTTAACTTTTGTAAAGTGCACTTTACTTTTTTTTATTTAAGGCAATAGGGTTAAGTGACTTGCCCAAAGTAACCCAGACAGGCAATTATTTGTCTGAGGTCAAATCTGAACTCAGGTCCTCTTGACTCCAGGATCAGTGCTCTATCCACTGCGCCACCTAGCTGCACCCACTTTATATTTCTTATCTCATTTTATCCTGAAGGCAACCAAGGGAGATAAGTGTTATCCTTATCTTCATTTTACAGACTGAGGAAATTAAGGCCAAGAGAATTTAAAGGACTTGTCTGAGGTCATAAGTGTTTGAAGTAGGATTTGAATTCAGGTCTTTGTAATCCCCAGGTCCATGGTTCAAGCTGCTGTGTGTTTAAGTTTTTGCAAGGCACATGGGGTTAAGTGGCTTGCCCAAGGCCACACAGCTAGGTACTTATTAAGTGTCTGAGGCCAGATTTCAACTCAGGTACTCCTGACTTCAGGGCCAGTGCTCTATCCACTGGGCCACCTAGCCGCCCCCCAATATGTGTGTTTTTAACAAGCTAGCAATCATATTTATGCATATGTATACCAAATACTCAAGTGTATAATTGTGACTGTTGAATGTATATATGTATATCCACACATATATATGGCAGAGCTAGCAGGGCAGTTTGACTGAAATGGACAGTGGAAAGTAATATAAAAGAGTCAGATTGGGAGGTCTTAAAAGTCAAGCTGTGGATTTCTATGGATTTTAAATAGATTTATCTAAGAGGCCATTGGGAGCCACTGAAGACTTCTGAAGTGGGGAGGGCTTCATTAGATCTGTAGCTTTTAGGAATATAAATTTGGCATTTAGGGGAGGGAAAAGAATGGAGATTAGGAAACCATTTAAGGTAATATATAGTATCAAAGTGAGAGGTGATGAGGTTCAAACTAGAGTAGAGAAGAGAGAAGAGTAGGATGTAAGAAATGTTGTGAAGGTAGGACTACAAGACCATATTCAATCAACTAATTTAATATATATAGGGACAAGGGCTGGAAGGCCTGTGAAGAAGACTGAAGAGTCAAGGATGAACCTGAGGCTGTGGATGCATCTCAGTTACTGGAAAATGACAGCTCCATCAGGAGAAATGGTGAAGCTTCTTAGTCAGTGGATTGGACAAGATGGCCTCTAAGCTCTCTTCTTGCTCTAAACAGTCTATGGCTCTAGGATGAACCAAAAGTCAAATTTCTTTCCTTGTCCCTTTGACTTCTCACCACAAACAAGATTTTGAGATCTGCTTTGAGAGCCTCTGGGCAATCTGATGCATGATGAAGGACCTAAGGGAGTGGAGTGAGAAGTAGATGAAGCCCAACATATTTCAACATCTCCCTGATATTCATTTTCACCCCAGTCAGACTCTTCTTGCCTTCCTCACCCCACAATCCCTTACCCCTAATAACGACCTCTTATACCGAACACCTACATTCAGACCCTTACCCTATTAACCAGAGGTAGTCATATCTCAGTCCCTAAGGTCCTATTTGTCTCCTCAGATCAACTGAACCATCTGTAAGTCAAAAAATTTAAAAAGCCAATTAGCAATTAAAAACCCAATTACAAAAAATGTTTTTGATAATGAATTAAAAATATTTGTCCAAACTCCAGATTTTGCATTCAAATGAATCATAGTCAGAGCATGTTAACACCAGAAATGATTGACCTTAAAGTTCCTGAGAAACCAGATAAGACTAGGGAGTTACTTGCCCAAAGTCACATGGATGAGAGGCCATAAACATATAAGTATCAGGTTCTGAAATAAGTGCTTTTATAAATATTATCTCATTTGATCCTCATAACAAGCCTGGGATGTAGGTGCTATTATTGTACCCATTTTATAGATGAAGAAACTGAAGCAAATAGTTAAATGACTTGCCCAGGCCACATAGAAATTGTCTGAGGTCAGATGTGAACTCTGGAAGATGAGTTTTCCCTCACTCCAGATCCAGTGCTCTATCTATGGTGCCATGTGACATGAGTGTTCACTATTCTGTTCCTTTTCCTCTAGGTAATCTCCCTAGAACTGCCTGATCTACCTGAGATCTTCTTCCCTGAAATATTTCTCTTAAAGACCTTCTCCCTTTCTCTCACTGGTAAGATCTTCCTGAAGCCTCCATTAATAAAAGCTTGATGTCCTCTTTCCTTCCTTCTTCATCCTATTCATGTCCTTCTTCACCTGTGGCATCCAGAACAATACTCCAGACATGGCTTGACCAGGCCAAAGCATGAGGCAATTATGGAAAGTTGATTTTACAGATAAGGAAACTGAGGCATATAGTGGTTAAGTGACTTGCTCAGGATCTGACAGCTGGTAAGTCTGAGACCAAATTTGAATTCAGGTCCTCCTGACACCAGACTCAGTATTCTATCCATTGTACCACCTAGCTGTTGCTCTCTTAATAATTGCAAATTGACTTGGCTACTATAGAGAAATGTGGTTTTTATTTTATATACATATATATAGGGATATTTATTCACTAATTCAAGGACCATGATGTTATCATAATTAGTGTTCCTGACTCTATCAGTACAGATCATAGCCCTGCCACCCCATGATGAATGGAGAATCTTAGTGAGTTGTTCAGTTACCTGGTTCTCAGTTGATGAGCTCTCTCCACCTAAGGTTTACTCTGAATGGTAGATAAACAGCTCAATACTGGGTCATTTCTGACAAATTCAAACTGTAGTTTTTATTCATCTGAGAAAGAAATCCTTCTCTGATACTCATCCTTGGTTCTTGAAGACTACATGTATGAAAAACTTGTGAGTGTCTAGTAGAGCATGTCTAAAAAATGTAACTATACACACACACCACACACACACACACACCACACACACACACACACACACACACACACACACACACACACACACACACATATATATATATATATATATATATACAAGCATCATTAAAAACTTTTTTTGACTAATGTAACCAAGATCAAAAGAAATGTGGTAAATTGGGAAACAATCTTTACAACTAATGATTCTGACAAAGGACTCCTTTCTAAAATATACAGAGAACTGAGTCATATTTTTAAAACAAAAAGCCATTCCCCAATTGACAAATGGTCAAAGGATATGCAAAGGCAATTTATAGATGAGGAGATCAAAGCAATCCATAGCCATATGAAAAAATGCTCTAAATCATTAATTATTAGAGAAATGCAGATTAAAGCTTCTCTGAGGTACCACCTCACACCTCTCAGATTGGCCAGTATGACCAGGAAGGATAATGATCATTGTTGGAAGGGTTGTGGGAAATCTGGGACACTACTACACTGTTGGTGGAGCTTTGAACTCATCCAACCCTTCTGGAGAGCTATTTGGAACTATGCCCAAAGGGAAACAAAAATGTGCATACCCTTTGACCCAGCAATACCACTACTGGGTCTATACCCTGAAGAGATGATGAAAAAGGGTAAAAACATTACTTGTACAAAAATATTTATAGCAGCCCTGTTTGTGGTGGCAAAGAATTGGAAATCAAGTAAATGTCCTTCAATTGGGGAATAGCTTAGCAAACTGTGGTATATGTATGTCATGGAACACTATTGTTCTATTAGAAACCAGGAGGGACAGGATTTCAGGGAAGCCTGGAGGGATTTGCATGAACTGATGCTGAGTGAGATGAGCAGAACCAGAAAAACACTGTATACCCTAACAGCAACATGGGAGTGATGTTCAACCTTGAAGGACTTGCTCATTCCATCAGTACAACAATCGGGAACAATATTGGGCTGTCTGCAAAGGAGAGTGCCATCTGTATCCAGATAAGGAGCTGTGGAATTTGAACAAAGTGCAAGGACTATTCCCTTTAATTTAGAAAAAAAAAACAGATATCTTATTGTCTGATCTTGTTACCTCTTAGACTTCACTTCTTTAAGGATATGATTTCTCTCTCATCACACCCAATTTGGATCAAGGTACAACATGGAAACAAAGTAAAGACTGACAGAGTGCTTTCCGTGGGGGGGGGGAGCAAGATTGGGGGGGAAATTGTAAAACTCAAATAATATCTTTAATAAAAATAAATTTAAAAAAAACTTTTTTGAGTTTTCTGTCTTTGTCCCAATTTCTTTTTCTTAATGTCTGTTTTTCTGTCTCTTTCTTTGATATCCTTTCTTTGATATCTCTTTTTCTGTGTGTTTTTCTTCTTGTCTGTCTTTCTTCCTATGTCTCTTTTTCTATCTCTTTAAGTCATCTTTATCTTTCTACCTCTTTTTGTCTTCCTATCTCTCACTTTTTCTCTCTGACTGCCTCTATTTCTCTTCAGGTGTATCTCTGTCTTTGTGTGTCTCTCTTCACCCTACTCTCCTTGCCCCTCTTTGTCTCTATCTACATCTTTGCTGCTTTCTTATCTTTTTATTTCTGTCTCTCTATGCCTCTCTGTCTTTGTTTCTCTTTCTGTCTCTCCTCTTATATCAGGTGTGGTTTTCCCCATTTCTGGTAGAATTTAGTCACGTGATCAGGAAATGCTCCTTTTGGCAGAGCCCTGATGCAGCTTTGGAAATCTGCCTCTTTTTCATTGTGAGCCCAATCTCTCTCTCAGGGGATGTTTCACCAATATGACATAAGAGAAACCATTCAAATACAATTACTTTAATTCAAGCAGGTGCCAAGATTTCATCTCTTTTCTTTGAAAGTGTTTTAGGATAAAAAGGACCTAATGGAGCTGAAACAATCAGGGATATGGTCGGGGGGAGGGATGAAGAATGGGGTTGGGGTAAAACTGGCTGCTTTGAGAAGAAGGCTTTGGGGAAAGGGTTGAGAGCTTTGGGGAGAGGTTTGAGACTGTTCCCTGGGAATCCCAGTTTCCAAGTTTAATCTATTTTTCCTACCACCCCCATCCACCTTGCCCAGCCTGTATCTCCTCCAGCTCACATCAATAGGATCCCAGTTCCCTAAGACAAAATCAGAATCATCCTGCAGAGCTTTTGTCAGTCAGATAATTGATCTGATTAATTCCAGAGATCTAAATGAAATTATAAAAGTATAAGGATAGGGGATAGGGAAACCAAGATGTGTTCAGAAAACCTTGGAATAATAGACCTGGAAGTGGAGCGCCCGCTTAAAGTTTAAGATAAGAAAAGGTGGTGTGTGGTAACATAAAATGACATTTTATTTGAAGTCAGAGATCTTGAGATTCAAAACCCATTTCTGCTACTTAGAGCCTGTATCTTGGTGGGGAAACTATTTCTTCTCTCTCTCTCTCTCTCTCTCTCTCTCTCTCTCTCTCTCTCTCTCTCTCTCTCTCTCTCTCTCTCTCTCTCTCTCCCCCCCCCCCTCTCTCAGGCAATGAGGTTAAGTGACTTGCCCAAGGTCACACAGCTAGGTAATTATTAAGTATCTGAGGTCACATTTGAACTCAGGTTCTCCTGACTCCAGGGCTCCACTGTGCCACCTAGCTGCCTATTTCTCCTCTCTTTATAAACAATCAGGTTGGTTTGGTAGTACAGTGGATAGAAGGATCTGGAGTTAAGACCTGAGTTCAAATTTGAACTCAGACACTTACATGTCTACCATATCTAATAGGAGAATAAAATGTAAGTTCCTAAAGGACAGATTTGTTTTTTATTCATCTTTATTTTTGTGATTTTTACATATAATTTCTTTCTTTATAATTTCTTTTTTGTCTTCCTGGACTAGCATCTATCACAATCATATCACAATCACAAAGTATTTAATAATTGCTGGTTCATTGACTGACTTAATTGATTGCAGAACCCTATATTAGGAATTGAAAGGGAGAAAAAATTGCTAATTAAGAGAGTGTCCCCTAGCCTCTTGGAGGCTGTACTCCCCTATCCTCAAGAAAACTCTTTCTTGGCCAGATGCTGAGATAGAAAAGGCAGAAATGTCCACCTATCTTGTTGACTTCATAGACAAACTCTCTTTCAGAAACTGTGAAAATCAGTTCAAATTGAAATAACAGGCTTTGCTCCCCTAGCCCTGCCTCCAAGAACACATTGCTACTCTATGGAATGCCCACCTGTCCTCACTTAGTCTCCTCTGGAGTCAGCTGGTCCAGAGGGATCTCCCTTTCCCTTCACCCCACATCACTCACCCTGCAGTTGCTCAGCTCTTCCACTGACAAGATAATGGTACCACACTTCTTTCCAGGGACCCCACTGGGAAAGGGAAAGAGAGCTAGTATTAGACAATGGATAGTGGCAATCAAGGCAGCCCCTTCCTTTCCTACCACTCCCCTTTCCCAGCCTCAGCAACATCCACAGACCATCCTTATCCCCACAAAAAGGATCCTCCTGGAACATTGAGGAAATATGTAAACCAGAGGAACTTCAATACATTCCTGATCTGGGATTTTCTCAGCTCAGAAATTTCCCCTGTCAGCAGCAGCAGCAGAACAGCCCATCTAGCACTTAGTAACCCAGAGAATTGTCTGAGGCACAGAGACATTAAGTGATTTAAGTGATGGGCAGAACTTGAATCCAAGTCTTCCTGAATCCAAAGCCAACACCCTCTCCCCACTATACCATATGGTCTTTTAGAAGTGACTTTTGTTGTTGTTGAGTCATTTCAGTTGTGTTTGACTCTTCGTGACCCAGTTTTGTGTTTTCTTGGCAAAGATACCAAAGTGGTGTGCCAATTATTTTCTCCTGCTCATTTTACTATAAAGAAACTGAGGTCAACAAGGTAAAATGACTTACCTAGGCTCACACAGTAAGTATATGAGGTCAAATTTGAACTTGGGTCTTCCTTACTCCAGGCCCAGTGCTCCATCCACTGAGCCACCTAGCTTCCTAGAAGTGATTACTTGAAGACAATTTACCCCAACTCTAGAGTTGACCTTTAATCCCCCTTCAGAACTATCTTTACCTATCTAACCTTTCCTTCTTGCTTGAGAACCAAGCCAAGGAGGCCTGCCTGCACAAAGATACCAAAAGGTTCTTGTGGTTCTCATACTTTTCATTCAAAGATCACTACTAAAAGGAAAATACCCTGAAAGTCAATTAGCCCTTCCATGTAAATATAATTTCTGTCATTTCATTGTCAAACTTATATCAATGTAGATCACAATTCCTTATCAGGTCTTCCTTCACCTGGTGAAGGCTCATCAACAACTTCAAAGTCTTTGCAAGTTAATAAGACCTACTAGGGTTCACCAATTGCCACCTCCAAGTTTTGGTAAGGTATTCCAGGAGAACTTTAATGAAAGTCTCCAGTTGACATTGTCCCATTACTTCCTTCCCCTTTCATAAAAACCAAACATTAAACATCCTTTGACTTATTCCACTCAGAGCCATCCAGACCTTATTATTTCCCAATGGAGAGAGAAAGGGAGTTAAGAAGAGAGTCATGGACCTGAGATGGGGCTGTTGATTCTCTTCTTGAGATAATGAATAGTGAGGGGGAAAAGTAAACTATAACTCAAGTTGTTATCTGTGGTTCAAGGCTACCTGATTTTGAGTATTCATAGGCGGGATCTAATCTTTTTGATCTGACTGGAAAGAGCAATCTCCTCAATCCAGAGTTTCTCAAACTTTTTGGTCTTAGACCCCTTTAAAAATTATTCAAGAACTGGGTTAGCTAGGTGGTGCAGTGGATAGAACATCAACCCTGAAGTCAGAAGGATCTGACTTCAAATTCAGCCTCAGATGCCTTACTAGCTGTGAGATCCTGGGCAAGTCATTTAGTCTCAATTATATCCAAAAACATTATTGAAAAATGAAAAAGGCATACCCTTTGATCCAGCAATACCACTACTGGGTCTATACCCTGAAGAGATGATGAAAAAGGCTAAAAACATACAAAAATATTTGTACAAAAATATTCATAGCAGCCCTGTTTGTGGTGGCAAAGAATTGGAAATGAAGTAAATGTCCTTCAATTGGGAATGGCTTAGCAAACTGGTATATGTATGTCATGGAACACTATTGTTCTATTAGAAACTAGGAGGGACGGGATTTCAGGGAAGCCTGGAGGGATTTGAATGAACTGATGCTGAGTGAGATGAGCAGAGCCAGAAAAACATTGTACACCCTAACAGCAACATGTGGGTGATGATCAACCTTGGATGGACTCATTCATTCCATTAGTACAACAATCAGGGACAATTTGGGGCTCTCTGCAAGGGAGAATACCATCTGTATCCAGAGAAACAATTATAGAGTTTGAACAAAGACCAAGGACTATTACCTTAAATTTAGAAAAAAAAAACTGATATCCTATTGTCTGATCTTGTTATCTCTTATACTTTGTTTCTTCCTTAAGGATATGATTTCTCTCTCATCACACTCAATTTGGATCAATTTATACCATGGAAACAATGTAAAGACCGGCAAATTGCCTTCTGGGGGGTGGGGGGAGGGAAGTAAGATTAGGGGGAAAATTGTAAAACTCAAATAAATAAAATCTTTAATTTAAAAAAAAGAAAAAGAAAAATCACAAAGAGCTTTTATGTGAGTTATATCTATTAGTTCTTACCATACTGGAAATGAAAACATCTTGGCATGATTATGAATTTGCTTTTAGTCTCATATACCATTCCCTAGGAGTACCTTGCTCTAGGAAAATTTCCACCTATAATTTATATAGCGCTCTTAGACCCCTTCCTCAGTGGTTATCTTGGGTTCCCCACTCTGCATTCCTGACCAAGCCTGGATATTCAGGTAGTCACATTGGGGATTCCTATATAGTCTACTAAAAGCTGTCTTAGCCCTCTCCAGGATTCTATAAAGCTGATGTCCCAGGGGAAGAAGGAGGCTTTGACCTTACCCATTTGAGACTGATGGGATGTGTTTCCCAGTCCTAGCATTCAAGCTGAATGTTCCTATCCTGGTGGGGAAAGACAGACAGAGACACAGAAACAGAGAAAGAGACAGAAAGGCATAGAGTGAGAAGCAGAAAGATGAGCAGACCTATATACTCCCTGACCGGGCTTAACATTTAACATCTATACCTGAGGCCAGTGTGTATGATCCCATAGCAACCCTTACCCACTTCTTTCCATGGCATTTCCTCCCTTCTCTTCTTATGGTTCTTACAACCAGTCTCTTATCTTTTTTTATATTCTATTGCTTTAGTTTTGCCTTCCTCATTAAACCAAAAGCTCATTGAGAACAAGGATTCTTCTAATATTTCTTCTGTTTCACCCTCCTTCCCTCCCCTCACACTGAGGTCATGGTGTCAGATGTAATCCTGGCTGATAACAGCTTAAATCCATCAACTTAGTCTGACAGTACATCTCTTGGAAGATATAAGGTCTCCTTCCTACTATTGTTCTGTAAGAAATCATAGAGGGGGGAAGACTTCATAAAAGCCTGGAAAGACTTGCTGAGTGAAGTGAGCAGAACTAGAAGAACATTGTACGCATTATGATCAACTACAATGGACTTGGCTCCTCTCAACAGTTTAGTGACCAAGGACAATTCTAAAAGACTTGATGGAAAATGCCATCCACATCCAGAGGAAAAAACTATGGAGTCGGAATGCAGATCACAGCTTACTATTTTCATTTTTTCAAAAACGTTTTATTTTTTTCCCTTTATCTCATTTTTCCCCTTTAGTTCTGATTCTTCTATTATGATTTTTTTTGCAAGGCAATGGGGTTAAGTTACTTTCCCAAGGTCACACAGCTAGGCAATTATTAAGTGTCTGAGATCGGCTTTGAACTCAGGTCCTTCTGACTCCAGGGCCAGTGCTCTATCCACTGCATCATCTAGCTGCCCCTGATTCATCTGTTATGGAAATATGTTAAACATGATTATACATGTATAACCTGTAATGGGGAGAAAGGAGGGAAGGAAGATAGAAGACTATGAAACTCAAAAGCTTACAAAAATATGTGTTGAAAACTATTTTTGCATGTAACTCAAAATATAAAATAAAATAACATTTAAAAAATAAAGTTTCCTTCTTCTTTCTCTCACTTACCCCCACTTAATAGGAAATGTAGCAACATTCAAGGGTTCCCTGGGTATCTGGAGTTAGAACTATTTAACTCCTGAACAGAGGCAATAGACTCCCAAGTGAACCAGATAATAAAAATAATAATGGTCAACATTTATCTAGTACCAGGCACTAAACTAGTATTTTACAATTATTATTTTATTTGAGCTTCAAAACAACCCTTGGAGGATAATAATAATATGAGCATTTATTCAGGCAGCTGGATGGCCCAGTGGATAGAGTGTCAGACCTGGAGTCAGGAAGACTCATCTTCCTGTGTTCAAGTCCAGTCTCAGATACTTACTACTAGCTAGGTGACCCTGGGCAAGTTTCTTAACTCACTTTACCTCAGTTTCCTCATCTGTAAAATGAGTTGGAAAAAGAAATGACATACTACCCTACCCCAGTACCTTTGTAAGAAAACCCTAGATCAGTTCACAAAGAGTCAGACGTGACTCAAAAAACTGAACAACAAAAGTATTTATGTATTTTAAGATTTATAAAGCACTTTTCATATATTATTTTCCAGAGTCAGATGCGACTCAAAAAACTGAACAACAAAAGTATTTATGTAAGTATTTTAAGATTTATAAAGCACTTTTCATATATTATTTTCCATTATCTTCAAAACCTGGTCAAGCAAGTGCTGTCACTATCCCCATTAGACTCAGTGTTTCTCAACTTCAATTGATCATCTTTCCCCTAAAACCATTCCCACCCCCACCCCCAATTTCCTTATTTCTGCTGGTGAAACCACTACCCTCCTCAGACTCACTACAGAATCACAATTTTTAAAAAATATATATATAATTACCATCATTTTACAAATAAAGAAACTGAGGCAAATTGAGGATAAGTGACTTTCCCAGGTTCACACAGCTAGTAAGTTTTGAGGCAGGATTTGATTTCTAATTCAAATTAGCTTATCCTAGGAATATAATTTAGATAAAACTGTAACTGGGAAATATTTAACAAAATAAAAAATAGAACATAGATAATCAGAACCTGCTCTTAAGAAACTCATAGTCTAAAAAAAGGAGGTAAGAAACATAATCACCAACAATGCAGGAATACTTTCCAGATGATTTTTCCCTCTGATTTCCACAGCTATGACAAGTGAGCTCTTGGCCTTTTCTAAGTCTACTTCCTGCAACCTCTCCCTGGTTTTCCAGCACCCCTTTGTGTTGTCTTCCCCTTTCAAATATAAGCTCCTTGAAGGCAGGATCTGTCTTGCTCCCTTGTATTTGTATCTTTAGCACAGCTCCTGGAACCTAGCAAGTATTTAATAAATGATTTCTCTTTCTATAAGAAAAGTATCAAGATCAGTAGGAAAGGAGAGATGCCAGCTATTTGGGACAACTAAGAAAGGTTTTAGAAAGGACATGGGATTTGATTCCTCACTTAAGCGTATAGCTTGTGTATCTCTGCCCAATGAGTCAGTCTGTAGACCTTAAGATAATTTCCCTTCTTTGGGCTTTGTAAAATGAGATCATTTGACTAGATAGTATCTTGTGTCTTTTCCAGCTCTGAAATATACTATAAGGCTGGACACCTCAGTAGAAATTGGAATGATGTAGCCACAGAACTATAGAATATGTGATGTTGGAAATCACCTAATTCAAATTTTATTTTATAGATGAGAAAAAATGAGTCAAGAAAAAAATTACTTGCCTAAAACCACTTATCAGTGAGCCCAGGACTAGAATCCAGGTTTCTTGATTCTCAAATCCAAAGCTCTCCTCATTTTGCATTATGTTAACATTAGGTCATTAACAGATTGCTTTCTGTGGGGGGGGGGGGTGAGGGGAGGGAAGTAAGGTTGGGGAAAAAATTGTAAAACTCAAATAATATCTTTAATAAAAATTAATTTAAAAAAACACTAGGTCATTAAGCTTCTTCCTAATTTCCTTGAACCTCCTCTTTTCCTTTTCCTTGTTATGAATCTGAAAGTATCCAGCTTCTCAAAGATCCTCCAAACAGTCAATGGTAAATGGAATAAACAATATTCTCTGTCCCCACCAGGACCCTCTGTAGAGGACCAGCTGGAGATGTGGATCAAAGAGTCCTCTATCCCTCAAGGGAGTAACTTTGCCTGTCTCATTGGAAATCAGAGAGAAAAAGGCCTTTCTGACCTTCTTGAGTTTTTCTGTCCATCAGACCTGTTTCTCTAGGCAGACAAGTGACCTAGAAACTGCCACCCCCACACTCAGACAAAGATGCAGATGCCACCCACGTTCTTACCACCATCTGGGTGGTACAGAGGAAGCTGAAATTTCCCAGTAGGTGACCAGACTCATCCCCCAGGAGCCTACCCCCAACTCCCCTTGTCCTTTCACTTCCCTAGAGAAACACAGCTTTCCCCACTCCCATCACCTACTCCCCACCCCTACCACCTACAGCTCCCAACTCCTGACGTGGTTGGGAAGGCAGCCTATTATTCCCTGATTAAGGAGTTGTCAGTCATCCTATGTATTATCTTTCTTCCCTCTTTTCTCTTCCCTTCACCCCATTTCCCCCCTCTCTTTAATTCCTCTGAGGCAAGAAGAAAGGGGCTGGAAAATGAATAAAAACTAAAACTACATTTACCTTTCAGCGTATGAGGCAGTCTAGTCTATTATAAAATTTTTAAAAAATTATGGAATTCGGCTTGAGAGGACAGCCCCAAATCCTGGTTATGTCATTTGCTAACTGTGTGACCTTCAGTGACTGCCTTCTTCTGCACCTCAATTTCCTTGTTTATAAAATAAGAGGATTAAACTAGGTGATTTCTAAGATGCCCCTCCCCTTCCTTACTCCATACTGGACATATGATCATTCAAAAGTCAGGTGAAATCTCAGATCCTACAGGAAACCTTCCCTGGCTTTTCCTTCCAATGTTGTTCTTGCCTTTCTCTTTCCTGTTGATCTTACAATTAGAACCTCGTCATGTTCCTTCTTCATGTACCTATGCTTTAGTTATTTTTCCTTTTTTAAAAAAAAAATCCCATTCATACATATTTATGGAATAAAAAAAGCATTTCTATATACAATAAAAAAGATGATTGTATATGAAACTGAAAAGCTATTTTGCACAACTTGCTATTCCTTTCAAATAAATGACAAAATTATCATATAAATACCTTCTTTTTCTCCTCTGCTTTATTTTGCCTTTCTCATTAAACTAAAAGTTCTAAGACAAGGATTTGGGTCTTGTATTTCTTTTATGTCACCCACATTACAGCGATTATAGGGGTTGGAGTTGTAGTCCTGGGTAAGTACCAGCTTAGGGTTGTGGATATAAAGTCTGATAGTGTATACCTGGAAACTTTTGGAAGCTATGAAGTCTTCTCTCCTTTCCTTCTCTAGCTCTTACTTGATAGGGAATGTGGCAGCATTCAAGGATTTACTGTAATCTGGGACTAGGGTGGCTAAACCAAACAGGAAAGGAGAACCTTGGGAAAGGGGAACGACAAGGAAAAATTAGAGGGAAGCTGGAATCTAGAGGAAGGTAAAGGGATGGGTTCACTTCTGCTCTCAATCTTCAGCTCAGTGATGCTGGTGGATATCCAAAGGTGGAGTATGCACATAAATTGGAATTAATCCCCATCTCTTGTTAATCCCTTCCCCAAATTACCCTGTATTCATTTAGTATATACAGTTATCTCTTCCTCATCTTAACTTTCCTGTGGTTTTGATATATTGCAGATTGGCAATTTAGGGAGAGTTTTGTAGATGTCATAGAAAATCCTAGAAACTCAGAAATACAAAAAATATCTGTATGGTATTGTATGATAGCAACATATTTTATCTTTTAATACTATACTAATTCAGATTTCTTTTCTGGTACAAAGAAAAGGTCAAAAAATTTTACTCAGATTTTTTAGATCACAGGGGATCCTGTACCCCTAACCCCCAGAAATGTGGAATAGATAGCTATATTCAGTTTATGTATATATTTTACCTCTCCATTGAACATTTTTTCATTCTATATATTGTATATATTTTATCACTATATTAGACTGTAAGATATTGGAGAGCAAGCATTTTTTTAATTTGTCTTTGTATTTTACTTATTTTGGATATATAGCGCCCTGGTACAAATTAGGCAATTAATAAATGCTTCCTAATTGATGGAATGACTGATGCATGTATCCTAGAATATGACTGAAGGAAAGACTAAGGAGACCTGACTCCCTGAGCCCCTCCTCCAGCTCTCAGCTTTCACCCATGAGGAAAACCCTGCTCCCCCAACCTCTCTCCTGGCCCAGGCCATCCCAGAACTAATCTGAGATAACCAGGTGGTAAGAAAGGCCACCACCATCAGAGGCAACCAACCACTAGCTTTCTTCAGTCCTACACAGTCTCAGGACCCATATAAGTCTAACCTTCTACCTTCCTCCTCTTCCTCAGCTGATCTATATTTGGCCACTGGATTCAGTGTTGGATCATAGTGTTGGAATGAGATGGGAATCAAAACTCCATTTTTTTCCTGATGTGATGGAGGGCTACAAGGATTCAGCATTTGTGCTGCCACTGATTCCTAAGATGCTCCAGTTCTTACCATCTATGCTCAACATGCCAGCAATGTTAAGTAAACTAGTTCACTTAGCTACTTAGGTAATCTAAGGACCTCTGGATATTGTCAATCATTGAAACTTAGGCCTTTCCATCTGTCCTGTGGCTGAACTTTCTTTTTTGTACAAAACTTCCAGAGAGAGCTAGAACTGTCTCTTTTTTTCCTATTTTTTTTATCCTTTATCCTTAGTAAAGTACTTGGTACATGATGACATTGTATATCCTTCATTCTCAAAGAAGACCATAATTTTTTAAATTGCTGAATATTACCACATTGCATGTTGTTAGAAAAATAAATAAATAAAAATATTAATTAATTTTTTAAAAGGCCATGACATCAAGGAGGTGATGCTATGACAAGCAGATGAATTGTTTTTGAGTGAGAGTGTACTGTCCTAAGTCACTAGCCTCACTTTCTCTTCTACAGTCATCTAGATCCAGTGGCCAAATATGGATCAGGATGACTGGAGATGACCCTGGATATGAGACAATCAGAGTTAAGTCACTTGTCCAAAGTCACATAGCTAGTTAATGTCAAGTATCTGAGGTTGGATTTGAACTCAGGTCCTCTTGTCTCCAGGACTGGTGTTATAATCCACTGCACTAGCCACCACTAAGCACTTAAATGCTCACTCATTCATTTGTTCATTCATTCTAGGAAGGACAGTTAGTTGCAGAGCAAGCCTATAATTAATGTCATCTTCCCTACTCCTACTCTCAACATAAATGACTTTTAGCACCACTCTTTAGTGAGTCTGGTTATCTGAGGAATTTCTGGGTATCTGATTATCTCCAAGGCTCTGCAAAATACCATAAGAGGTGTTGGTGGTAAGGACACCTTTAGTGATTAAATTTCACCCAAAGACCCAATAAGCTCATGATCACCCCAAATAAACAAGTCAAAATAAAACTCAAAAAATCAATTAAATGCCTTGCTAGGCAAAATAGTCATTTATACTGTATTTAGCTAGTCATGCCACCCATTTCATGCTCAGCATTCCTTCCCCACCACACTTACATGAGGGGTTTTTCCAAGCGACTCCCAGGGGACCCCACAATCTCTCCCAGAGTGCAGAAGGCTTGACCCAGGAAATCCTAGAAGAACATAGAAAGAGTGTTATTATCCATAAGCCAATTCTATCCCCAGATCTCAGCTCCAGTCCCTTCCGGACACTAGTTCATTGCCAATGTGTCTTTAAGTTCCATAATTCAATTGTTTCATATGCATGTACTATTTCTGTGTTGTTGTTCAGTTGTTTTAGTCATATTCAACTCTCTCTCAGGTCTTTTTGTTTTGTTTTGTTTTTAGGTTTTTTTGCAAGGCAAATGGGGTTAAGTGGCTTGCCCAAGGCCACACAGCTAGGTAATTAATTAAGTGTCTGACACCAGATTTGAACCCAGATACTCCTGACTCCAGGGCCAGTGCTTTTATCCACTGCACCATCTAGCCACCCCTCTCAGGTCTTTTTTGATAAAGTTTCTGAAGTGGTTTGCTATTTCCTCTTCCAGCTTATTTTACAGCTTAGAAAACTGAGACAAACAGGGTAAAGTGACTTGTCCAGGGTCACACAGCTGGTTAATGTCTGAAGATGGATTTGAACTCTTCTTCACTCCAGGCCTGTCACTCTATCCACTGCTCAATCTAGCTACCCCTACTGTTATATGTAGAAAGGATATTTCTAGAAAATTTCAAATATTTAGAACCTTACTGAAAATCCTTTATAGATTACCTAGTTCAAACCTCTCAAAATGAGACAGGAAAACTGAGATTAATTTAAAATTAAAATTAAATTAAAAATAAATAGAAATATAAATTAAATTAAAAATTTTTGAAGTTAAAAAGAGGGGGTGGCTAGGTGGCACAGTGGATAGAGCATCAGCCCTGGAGTCAGGAGTACCTGAGTTCAAATCTGGCCTCAGACACTTAATGATTACCTAGCTATGTGGCCTTGGGCAAGCCACTTAACCCCATTTGCCTTGCAAAAAACTAAAAATATAAAAAATAAAAAAATGAAGTTAAAAAGAGAGATTAAATGACTTAGCCACCTGAGATATAGTCACTATCAGAGGCAGGATTCAAACTAATATGATCTGATTCCAAAGTCAGTTCACTTTCCACTACTTATCTGGTACTCATGTTACAAAGGAGGAACTGGAGGCTCCCAAGGGAAAGTCCTTTACCAAGGCCATATAGTATGTAACTGACCAGAACTGACATTATAACCTAGGCCAGTTCAAGTATCTGATTAGGTTACCTTCCAAAACTCTAGTGATCAAGGGCAAGGGAGAGGAGAGTGGGGGCTTTGAAATCAGGAAGCTGAATCTTTTTACTCTAGGTCCAGTGCTCTATCTACTGTACCACCTAGCTACCCTCACTCATTATAGATATTTACCATTAAGTCAGAAGGGGGGAAAAAACCACAAAACATTAATACTCTTTTTTTTTGAGGAAATCAAGGCCAAGTGACTTGCCTAAGGATATACCAGAAGTAAGTGTCTAATGCTGAATTTGAACTCCGGTCCTCCTGTCTTCAGGGTCAGTTTTCCTAACCCCCAACATTTTAAGTTATATTTTGAAGGGGAAAAAAAGTTTGTACCTGTTAAGAAGATGATACTCTTTCTATATGCACCCACAGCTACCAGGTAAGACATGGGTCCTGCCTCAGTGAATTCAGTCTAGTCTAGTAAGGTGGATAAGATATAAAAAAAATAGCTATGATACAATGATATCTAACTTTTATATAGCATTTTAAGTAGCAGTGTACTGGTATATTTTGCTGATTGCAAAAATATATATATGCATGACATATTTTACATTAAATTTGCATTATTAGCATTTTCCCATCATTCTCAAGTCTAGACAATGAATACAATAATAAATTCATCCCTGTTTTGTAATGTTTGCCTATTTCTGATGCTCATATTCAAAATTTAACACTTAACTCTCACAAAGCAGCACAATCTGGCTTTCAACACATTTCTGGCTTTCAGATTTGCTGATGGTGAAAAAATAATATTTTTAAAAAATTTTTAAAAATGCTATTTAAAAAATATTTTTTGGTGCTTTACATATGTCACCTCCCATAATATTAATGCACAAGGGAGCTACAGAAGAGTGGAAGAGCAAGGAGAATTGGGAGAAAGCACTTTGGCCAGGGTAGTGTGACTAAAGATATTCATCAAATAATCAATAATAATAATCAATTATCAAGTTATAGAGCATCTACTATGTGCTAGGCATGGGGGATATCAAAAGAGACAAAAGACACTCCTTGCCACACCAATGTAGCTTTCATGAAGGAGGTAGCACTAGAGCTGAGCCTTGAATGGTAGATTAGTAGAGATGTTTTGGGATGTAGATGTCTGTGGACGGAATGAAGGAAGGAGGAATCTCAGGCCTAGATAATGGTTTCAACAAAACAGGGACAGGAAAGTTGTTGAAATGTTCCAGGAAAAGGAAAATGGTCTGCCTTGATTGATGTGTGTCCATCACATGAAGGGGAGTGGTCTGAGCTGGATCTAGGAAATTTGGTGAGCCAAAGAATAGTCAGGAAGACTTGAATTCAAATCCAGGCTTGGACACTTATTAACTATATCCTGAGTTAAGCCACTTAAGCTCTGTCTGCTTCAGTTTCTATAACTAACTGTAAAATGGGGATCCTAAAAATATCCACCTCCCATGGTTATTGTGCTGATCAAATGAGATAATATTTGTTAAAGAATATAATACAGTTCCAATATGGCCTACTATCTGAATGACCCTGGGCAAGGTACATCACCCTATTTGCCTCAGTTTCCCTATCTGTAAAATGATTTGGAGAAGAAAATGACAAATTATTCCAGTTTCTTTGCCAAGAAAATCCCAAATGGGGTCATGGAGAGTCAGATGCAATTGAAACAACCAAACAACATAACAACAACAAACTTAGTACAGTGATTGGCAAATAGTAGGTGTTTAATAAATGTCTCCTTCCCCTTCTTGAATGCCAGGATAAAGATTTAGAATCTGGAATTCAATAACATTTCAAAAACCAGCAAAGCAACAGTCTGATACTTACATGTTTGGAGAGATCAGGACTCTTAGAATCAACATCATACCTGTGGGGAACACAGACAAAGAGCAATATTGATGGGTCTTACCGTGCCCTGCCCTCAGAAAACTACTCAAGGAAGTAGCCACCTTACAAAGATCTAAGACTATACTCCAGCTATGAAGGTGTTTTTGGTCATTGGGATACAATTTTTCCCTTCAACCCCTCAATGTCCTGGTGTTTGCTTCTGGTACTGGAGAGATGGAAAATAAACTAGATAATCCCATCTTTTTTAATAAGTCTCCACTCTCTCCTTCACACAGTTGAAAGCATCCCCTCCCTTCTCCCTCTGTCACATCTCCGGAGACCCATCTCTTTCACTCTCTGTAACCAAATCCTGGATCTCTGCCCTGGAAAGCCTAAGGAAAGAGTCATCAGCTTCTCACCAAGCACAGGATTTTTCCTCTCTGAAATGTCACCGTTAAAATGTTGTGGGTTTTTTTTTTCCTTTCTGATTTAATGTTTAAACATTGACAATGGGCTGATATGAATCTTCTTGACTTAAATTTCTACATGTAGGCAGTTTCCCACCTCCTCCTTCATCAGCTTCTAATGATTTCCTCTGGGCTCCAAAGCCCCCCACTCTGCCCTTTTAACCTTTCTTCTCTCTCTCTCTCTATTCCCCCAAACATCAGATCATCCATTTCTCATTTTACAAATAAGGAAACTGAGACCCTGGAAGTTTAGGTGACTTGCCCAAGGTCACACTGCAAGGAATATCAAGGATATAATTTAAAACCAAGTCCTTGGCCCTAGAGGCAATGTCCTTTCCACCTTACCTGGTGAATCCCACTACCCAAATGGGGTGCTTACAAAAGAAGCCTCTGCTCACCAGCTTAACTCATCAGAATACCTACTAGATAGTCCCCAGTTAGCCTCAGGCCAAAGGGACTGTAAAGAGGCTGGAAATGAAATTTCCAGCAAGAAAGGCAACAAATGCCTTTCTCAGATATTGTTATCACCACATCAAAGCTTGTTTTAATGCTGGGGAACAGGGAGAGAATAAAAGCATAGACACACACATACACACCAAAAAAAACCCAATACACACATACATATACATGTATCTTATATGTATGTACAAATGTTTGTGTGTGTACTTGCTTTTCACTTGCATTTTATGTTCTTTATATAACCTATATACTGTCTAATATATTTTCTCTATTTTCTTTTCTATTTCTTATAGATACATATAGACATTTCCCCTATATATTCCAATATATTTCATATATATCCCCTAAATGTGTTCCCAATAGACTCTATATAAAATCCCTATATACAGGAAGTCTCAAAAGTTTTAATGTATATTTAGGCTTTATAGCTTAAAATACTTTAAGACTGCCCTAAGACTTTTGAAGCACTCTGGATATGCCATACCCACACATGTATGTGTGTATGTATGGATATGGATGTGCACACACATGCATGTATATATTATATACACATATTCACTGTTGTTGTTTTCAAGTTGTTTTTTAGTCATGTCCAGCTCTTTGTAATCCCATTTGGGATTTTCTTGGCAAAGATGCTGAAGTGGTTTCACTATATATTCATATAATAATGAACATTTACATATCACATTTTCATATCACCTACTATGTGCCATTCACTGAGCTAAGCACTTTATAATTATTATGCCATCTGATCTTTATAACAAAGCTAGGAGGCAGGTACTATTATTATCCTCATTTTAGTAATGATGAAACTGAGACAAAAAAGTTATATGACTTGCCCCGGGGTCATACAGCCAGTATGAGGCTGAACTTGAACTCAGGTCTTCCTGTTATCCAGGCCCAATACTTGATCTACTGGGCCACCTGGATACCTGTAATGCCTGTCTGTGTCTGTCTGTCTGTCTGTCTCTATCTCTCTCTTTCTCTCCTGGTTGGGTGGGGTTTGGCAGATTGGTACCTGCTCTGAAACTTAAAAGTCTTAGAGAATGCCTTGGAAAAAACAAAGCAATCAGGTCATTTACCAAGAGTCACAAAACCAGATCCCTCACTTTCCAGAGAGGTGATCCTCCCTTCTTCCCCATTCCTCTACCACCCTTTTCCAAGTCAAGGAACCAAGAATCTAATTCAAGACAATGACTCTGAGTGGAGACAGCTGGTGGAGTCTTTAAAAGATGAGAGTCACACAAATCTTCATGCATAATATAATCAGCTTATAACATATCCTACTGTCACCAAAGCCTGTTAGCTTGGGCTGATCTAAGCCTCTTCTCTAACTGCCTTGTCTATTCCTTATAAACTGATTTCACTTATATAAAGATGTTGAAAGGAGAGGTAGAAAGAGCTCAGGGATAAGTTTCTTGCCCTTCTCCAGTTCTAACAGAAGAATTCTTAACCTAGGGACTAAATACTCTTTTAAATGACTATATTTCAATATGTTTCCTCTATATGTCTATCTTTTTTGTTTTGTACATTTAAAAACCTTATTCTGAAAAAAAGGATCCATAGGCTTTGCCAGATTACTAAGAATGTCTATGATAATAAATGTGTATATATTTCTCCTCAGCAATTCCATTAGTCTAGCCCTGAACTCGGTCCTCATGGTTTACCCTAGTCCTTCTACCTCCCTATCTCACTGGATCTCCCTAAGGTCACCCAGCCTGGAAGTTTAATCACCAATAATGGGCCAATCCCATTACTGACTTGGCACAAACTTTGACCTGCTCCATTTCTGGTTTGTGTTGGTTCAATGTGACCTTCTTTATGCATCTGAGTGGCTTCTTTACTTCTGGGGGGCAGGGGGGGCAGGGCAGGCCCTGCCACTGTATAGAACTCTAAAATTTAAAAGATCTACCAGACTCAGTCTTACCTTTAGAAAAGGTTACAGGTCCATGCAAACACATTTGGACTATCTGCCTTTTTTCCCAAAATACCTTGTATATCCTCAAACAAAATGTCCTTGTCCATCAAAATCTACCTCCCTTCCAATACTGTTCTGAGAGAAATTATTATTTTGCTACTATATTAATGACCAAATATTAAACTAGGTCCAAGTTTATTTCTCCTTTATTACCTCATTTTAAGGTAAGTCCCTATAGGTCATCAGGCAGTCTCTGAAGGATATGGCTCATTAATGAGGTTACCCCTAGTGGAATATGCACCTCTATCTTGGGCCAGACCCCACCCAAACAGGATAGGGGGAGAATATAAACAAAATCCATTCTGGGCAAATTCTTATTCTAAAGAGATAACCCTATTCTTTTAACCTTCCATTAGAATTTAGGGTGACCCAGCTCATGAAAGAGAAAATCAATCAGAGTGGTCTGGATGGAAATGAATTCCCCCATCCAGATTGCTAGAGGAAGAGCTGAATTTTGCCATCAAACTATGTTCTCCGCAGGAGTTACTGAAGATTCCTAGCCTACCTCTACATTAAATGTGCACCAAAAAGGGTTGATTTCTTCCAACAGGACATTACCTTTCAAAAAAAAATATTTAAGCTATTCACTGTGTCCATTAGGGGACCATCAATTTATTGATCATTGTCTAGCCTAATTATTAATTACCCAATAACTGTCTCTTGAGTTTTCCATTGATCACACTCCAAATAGATTGAGAAATGAGCGAGATCTCCAGCTTGCCCACAAATAAGACAACTAGCTACCCTATCCCTTGCTTTCTTCCTTCCCACCCACACAATCTCTCCTCTTTACATATACACACTAACACACTCATACACACAATAATTCACACCAATATACACCTACATACAGACCCTGGAAGATTAATCCTGAGATTGGAGCAGCAGTCAAAATAGATCTAATTGTTTCTCACACTTACAGATCGAATCTGATGTTCTGTTTCTCCTCAAAGAAATAATCCAGTATAAATTTGCGCACAAAGTCCGGATTCAGTGTGTTGTCAATCACTTCTGTTCTTCCAAACTGCAAGAAAAGTCAGAGTGTCAACTTCTGGTGAGTATTTTTTAAATGCCTGGGATTTCATCAGTGTAAGAGATTCCAGGGAAGAATTTCATCTACAGAGGTAGAGGGATACCTTCTTTGTACCACCCTTTATGGTCTGGGCTCCTGAAAGTTTAAGTGATTTGCCCAAGGTCAGAGGGCAGACTTGAACCGACATCCTCCTGGCTCTGAAGATGGCTTTGTATCAACAATTCCACTGTCTCTCTTTTGATGATTAAAAAGGAGGAGGGGCTAAAGGAGGATAATGGATGACTGATGGTGATAATAAAATGAACCATAAAAGATTTGGAAA
Organism: Macrotis lagotis; assembly: GCF_037893015.1. Lineage (NCBI taxonomy): Eukaryota > Metazoa > Chordata > Mammalia > Peramelemorphia > Peramelidae > Macrotis > Macrotis lagotis. The sequence continues at coordinate 867,304 of NC_133662.1, read as the reverse complement.
GCATCCTGAAAAAATACCATTAAATTTTTAACAAAACACAGATTTTAACAAAACACAGATCCCCTTCAAAGTGGCTAAAGCAAGATTAATACTTTCTTACAGAAAAGGAGGAAAACTAGCAAACATTTTTAGAATACATGATAAACAGAAATACTTGTGGAATAAGCAGACATCGCTTCACTGACCACTAGTAAAGGCTGACAGCAAATGCTTGTAGTTGGATTTTGTCAGACAGAACTGAAAGTTGTTTGCCTCCAGATGGAGCCTCTGAAATGGCCAGGATCCAAAAATAAAATCAAAGGGCTCTCCATGGGTGACATCGGCATGAATTCCAATCAACAATAGGTGGACAAAGAAGCATCAAACAAATGAACAAGTCGTGTAAATCTGTTTGGGGAAATGAAATGGGTTTCTGATGGCAATTCAGAATCAAATTGTCACCAGAAATTACAAAAGGACTTATCCTAGAGAAGGCTGCACCAAGGAAACAGAGGAAATTGGGTAACATATCTCTATGGGCTGCAAAGATCTAGTTCCTACAGAATGCCTGATATTATATGATCTGATGTCTAGAATTATACAACAGAAGCTCACTGACTTTTCACGGATTAGCAGATGTTGCTGTTGTGGTTGCTGTTCAGTTCTTTCAGTCATGTCCAACTTTTCATGATCCCATTTGAGGTTTTCTTGGCAAAGATACTAGAATGGTTTGCCATTTCCTTCTCCAGTTGATTTTACAGATGAAAAACCTGAGGCAAACAAGGTGAAGTGACTTTCCCAGGATCACACAGTTACTAAGTGTCTGAGGCTAGATTTGAACTCAGATCTTTCTAACTCTAGTTCCAGCACTCTATCCACTATGTCACCTAGATTGGCAGATAACAAATTTTCATGTTAAAAATATTAAAATAAACTAGTTAAAAATTAAACAAAAATTTAAATTAAATTAAAATTAATAAAAATTAAAAATAGAAAATTCAACCAATGAATTTTACTGGAACTGAGACAGTAAAACTAAAAACTATATTTTTAATAGATGTAGCCATAGCTAATGCTCATGATGTCCAAGTAACATAGGACAAAAAGTTTTCAAAATATAGAGATGTAGCAAAAGAATACAAAATCATTTGGGAATGAGATGATATATCAATACCTTCATCCTATCTGCAGCTGAAGTTATCCTGAGGATGCTTTTAATGAGAAGGAAACTTTTATTCACTTACAGATAGCAATTATCTTATCCCCTTGTACAGAAGTACAAAGAACACAAACCAAAAAGGAATACTAGCAGGATAGTGATTTGTCTTAGGATTATTTCTATCTGAACCTCATATTTTAAAAATGAGGATAATGAGATTACTATTATTGTTAACAATATTAATATTAATGGATTAGATGCATACAATGGTTTTACAGTTGACAAAGTATCAACATCCCTATAAATTAAGGAGTTATAGTATTATGGAAGTCAGTATAGCATAGGATGAAAAACACTAGATTTGGAATTTAAAGAACTAGTGTGAATCCCTGTTCTGCTACTAAACTATCTGTATGATCCTGTGCATAACTTTCTCTGATCCTCAGTTTCTTTCTCTGTAAAATGATGGTAGGGGATTAGATTATTTTTTAAGTTCCTCCTAGATTGAACAATCATGGATCTATTCCTACATTTTAGAGTTTGGGAATTGAGATTCAGAGAAGAGAATCCTTTTCCCCATGATAAATAGCCAGATCATAGACAGCTAGGTGGTACAGAACTGGACCTGAAATCAGGAAGATTCATGTTCATAACACTAGCTATGTGACCCTGGACAAGTCACTTAGTCCTGTTTGTCTCAGTTTCCTCATCTATAAAATGAACTGTAGAGGAAATGGAAAACTAGTCCAGTATTTCTGCCAAAAAAATCCCAAATGGGGTTAAAAAAATAGTTGGACTGAAAAATAACATTTTTATAACACTTTCATTTTCTTTTTTTTTTTATGCAAGGCAAATGGGGTTAAGTGGCTTGCCCAACACTACACAATTAGGTAATTATTAAGTGTCTGAGACCAGATTTGAACTGAGGTACTCCTGATTCTAGGGTCAGTGCTCTATCCACTGTACCATCTAGCAGCTCAACACTTTCATTTTCTAACAACTCTACCAAGCCCCCAGTAGAATCTTACCTTGCAAAAAATAAATACAAAGAAACAAAACAAATTAACGTATTGACCATTTTGAAGCAATAGTTTTTTTCCTTTTTGCCAAGAGGTGGGAGGAATTTTTTACCCTCAGTCTTCTTTAGCACATACTTCTGATATTTTATGTTGATTTCCTTTAAATTAATGTAATAACTGAGGCAGACAGGAGTAAGTAATTTGCCCAGGATCACCCAATTTGTAAGTGCCTGAGGTCAAAATTGAACTCAAGAAGTTCAATTGACTCCAAGCCTGGCACTTTATCCACTGTGCCACCTTCCTGCCCATAATAAAAAATACCCTCAATTAAACATTTATACTAAAGAGAAAAGAAAAAATACAGGACCCATCTTGTATGAATCATCATATCTCTAAGTCTATTTCCTAACTTTCTACCCTCTTCCTTTACTGAAACCACTCATTCAAGAGCTAAAATTGACTTTGAAATGACCTAGTATAATAAATTTTACTAATAGTTATCCTCCCTTGTCTCTGCTAACCCTCTTTCCTACCTTGACTTAAGAGATACCTTATTCAAAACAAGGATGCCCATTATCACTACTACTATTCAATATTGTATTAGAAATGTTAGCTTTATGAAGGGAGAAAAATCAAGAGAACATTGTACACATTAACAACAACATTGTGAGTTATTATCAACATTATCAATCAAGACAGATGTAGTTCCTCTCAGCAGTTCAGAGTCCAAAGAAACTCTGGGAGAACTGTTATGTACAATGATATCCACATACAGAGGGGAAGAAAACATGGAATCTGAATGTATACTATATTCATTTTTTGAAAACTTCTCTTATGTTTTTCCATCCTATCTCGTGACTTTCTTTCCTTCCCCTTAGTTCTAATTCTCTTACACAAAATGACTAATATGTAAATATGTTATAAACAACTTTTACCAGACTCACTGCCCAGGAGAGGAGTGAGGGAAGGAAGGGTAGTAGAAAAATGTGTAACTTATGAATTTGCAAATGGATAAATGTTGAAATATTACCATAATGTGTAATTGGAAAAATAAAATGAAATATAAATTTAAAAAAAGAAATGTTAACTTTAGCAATAAGAGAAAAAACAAATTGAAGGAATTAAAATAAATAATGAAGAAACAAAAGTCTCTTTGCAGATGATATGTTGGTATATTTGGAGAATCCTAGAAAATCATCTAAAAAGATACTTGAAACAATTAGCAACTTTAGCAAAGTTGCAGGAAATAAAATAAACCCACGTAAATCAACAACATTTCTATATATTAGCAACAAGACACAATAACAAGAGATAAAAAGAGAAATTCCATTAAAAGTAACAATGGGGGGGCGAAGCCAAGATGGCGACAAGAAGGGATCGAGTCTTAGGAGCTCTCTGATAAAATTCATCAGCTAAGGACTCTACCTAAACTTTAGAGAGACAGAACTCACAAAGGGACCCAGTGAGGCAGTTCTCCTACTCAAGGTAACCGGGAAAAGAGCAGAAAGGCTCTGCTCCCCGGGATTGGAGAGGTGGCCCGCCAGAGGGGTAGCCCACCAGAGCCAAAGAACCTCAGCCTCCCGGGGGCAGCCACAGGGCGCTGGGAGTCTCAGCTCACAGCAGCGGGGCAGTCTCCTGAGCTGCACCCTGAGGAGCACCAGGCACAAAGTGGGGGAACAGTGGGGGACCTCTGCCAGCACGTGGAGCCTAGCCCTCAGGGCACACAGCAAGCAGCATCTTCTTTCCCCAGCCCTAATCCAGGAAAAAGAAGCAGGCAGAGCCAGTAAGCAGGAGCCCCCAGGGCATGAGCCCATTGAGCTGAGGGAGGGGAGTGAAGAGAGACTGCCTAGCTCTGTCCTCTGCCCCTGAAACAGGACTCTGGGGCTCTGACCACATTCAGATCCTGATAGCAGTCTAGGCCCCCCCATAGAACAGCAGCCCCCCCCCCACCTCAGCCCCTTGGCAGAGGGGGGCGCTTATGGTCATTCACAGACCAGGAGGGAGGACAGAGCCGCACAACACTGAGACCCTTGTGGGAGTGTCCCAAAAGCTCAAGAGACACCCTGTAAGGGGATAATAGATAGAGTATGTGGCCATGAGGAGTTCATCCTGAGAGTCATTGAGACCTGGGACAACAGGAAGGTCCATACCAGAGTGCTCTGAACTCAGGAAGGAGCTCTGGCCCTTCTCTCTCTTTGTTCTCCTGCCTTTCATCCTTATCTTGTTGAATATTCTCAGGAAGGACCTTTTGTCCTTATCCCTCTGCCTTTCATCCTCATCTTGTTCAAGTGTCCCAGGAAGGAGTTCTGGTCCTTATCTCTCTACCTTTCATCTTTATCTTGTTGAAGATTCCACATTTTTCCAGGATACAGACCTTTTGTGGCATACCTGTTATACTTCCACGGGCCTGGAGATGAGGGATGCTGATACAAGGGGACTAGGCTTATATATACCCTTATTTCAACTATGTGAGTCGGAGATGTAGCATATACCTGCAATAAACTCCTTGCTTATCTCTCACTGGCTGACTTTCATTATTGAACATGCGGGACATGTCCGGCGGAGCTCCCCGAAGAGTTGTGTGAATTAAACTGAGACCTGGCTGCCCAGAGTGGACCGCAACAACACCCCAAACCAGGCCCAGGCTGGGAAAATAAGCAAGCAGAGAAACAAAAAGAAGACTATTGAGAAATATTTTGCAAATGAGCCCAAGAAGGACAAAAATACTCAGTCTGAAGATGAGGAAGCACAAGCTCCTGCATCTAAAGACTCCAAGAAAAAACAGAAATTGGGCTCAGGCTATGATAGAGCTCAAAAAAGACTTTGAAAATCAAATGAGGGAGTTGGAAGAAAAACTGGGAAAAGAAAGGAGAGAGATGCAGGAAAAACATGAAAATGAAGTCAGCAGCTTAGTCAAGGAAATCCAAAAAAATGCTGAAGAAAATAGCATGCTAAAACCCAGCTTAGGTCAAATGGATAAAACAGTTCAAAAAGTTATTGAGGAGAAGAATGCTTTAAAAAGCAAAATTGGCCAGATGGAAAAAGAGATAAGAAAACTCTCTGAGGAGAATAAATCCTTCAGACAAAGAATAGAATTCAGGGAGATTGATGAATTTACCAGAAATCAGGAATCAATACTTCAAAACCAAAAAAAATGAAAAATTAGAAGAAAATGTGAAATATCTCATTGAAAAAATAACTGATATGGGAAACAGACTTAGGAAAGATAATTTAAAAATTGTTGGAATACCTGAAAGTCATGATCAGGAAAAGAGCCTTGACATCATTTTCAAAGAATCACTACAGGAAAATTGCCCTGATATTCTAGAAGCAGAGGGCAAAATAGAAATGGAGAGAATCCACCGATCCCCCAGAGAAAGAGATCCCAAAAAAACAACCCCTAGGAATATTATAGCCAAGTTCCAGAACTCCCAAGTCAAAGAGAAAATATTATAAGCAGCCAGAAGGACACAGTTCAAATATTGTGGAGCTGCAGTCAGGATCACACAGGACTTAGCAGCAGCTACATTGGAAGCTCGTAGGGCTTGGAATACAATATACCGGAAGGCAAGAGAGCTTAGAATGCAGCCAAGAATGAACTACCCAGCAAGGCTGAATGTCCTCTTCCAGGGAAAAATATGGACTTCAATGAACCAGGGGAATTTCAAAGGTTCCTTTTGGAATGGCCAGAGCTGAACAGAAGGTTTGATCTTCAGATACGGGACTCAGGTGAAGTATGGAGATTGGAGGAGAGGGGGGAAATATGAGGGACTTAATGAGGATGAACTGCATGCATTCCTGCATAGAAAAATGACACTGATAATACTCATATGAACCTTCCCAGTTAATAGAGCAGGTAGAGAGAGCTTTTATAGTTGAAGCACAGGAGAAAGCTGAATTCGAAGATAAAATATGGTGTAAAAATGGAGTCAATAGAAAAAAAGGGAAATGGAATGGGAGAAAGAAAAAGGAGAGGGGGAATAGTCCAAGATAATTCACATAAGATTTTTTTTTATTACAATGAGCTATTGCAATGATATGGAAGGGGGGAGGCAAGGGGGAATGAGGGAAACTTTGCTCTCATCAGAGATGGCTAGGAGAGGAAACAGCAAATATACTCAATGGGGTATAGATATCTGGAGTAAGAAGGAGGGGGGAGCAGGGGGAAGGGGTGGGGATGTGAATAAAGGAGGAGAGGATGGACCATGGCGGGAGAGTGGCCAGATATAACACATTTTCTTTCTTACTTCTTGCCAGGGGCTGGGAATGGAAGGCCACAGGGCCAGGTGGATTCTGGGACTAAGGGGTGGTATGGGGGCTCAGGGCTTCTTGGCCCCAGGACCAGGGATCTGTCTGCTGTGCCACTCAGCGACCCTACAGCAGAGTCATAGTGAAAGGAGAGAGAAAATAGAGTACATGGTAGTGGAGAAATAAGAAAGGAGGGAGTTGAGATCAGCAATGGCAAAGGTGGAAAAATATGGAAATAACTTTTGTGATGGACTTATCATAAAGAATGAGATCCACCCATGACAGAGTTGTTGGTGTTGGAACAAAGACTCAAGCACATTTTTTGTTATGATTATTTGGGGGAGGGTGCAGGGCAAGTAGGGCTGGATGGCCTGCCTGGGGCCACATAGCAGGGTGATCTTTGGGTGTCTGGGGCCGGATTTGGACCCAGGTGCTCCTGGCTCAAGGGCCAATGCTCTGTCTGCCACCCAGCCACCCCTACTATTATTACTATTTTATTTTATTTTGGGTCTTTTTTTTCTTTCTTTCTTTCTTTCTTTTTTGGTTTTTGCAGGGCAGTGGGGATCAGGTGGCTTGCATGTCACACGGCTGGGTGATTGTTGGGTTTACGAGGCTGGATATGGACTCGGGTGCTCGTGGCTCCAGGGCTGGTGCTTAGTCCATCGCACCACCTGGCCATACCTACAATTATTACTATTATTATTTTTTTTATTTTAATTTTTTTCTCTCCCCTTTACTTTTTTCGCCCAAACAAGTCTATCTATATTCATGGGGGAGGAGGGGTATTTTGTTTACTTGTAAACAAGAATATTTTATTAATGTAAAAAAACATTTGTACAAAATGAGAATAAAAAATAAATTTAAAAGAAAAAAAATAAAAAAGTAAAAAATAAAAAAAAGTAACTATAGGGCGACTAGGTGATGTGGTGGATAAAGTACAATCCTTGGAGTTGGGAGTACCTGGGTTCAAATCAGGTCTCAGACACCTAATAATTACCTAGCTGTGTGGCCTTGGGCAAGCCACTTAACTCCATTTGCCTTGCAAAAACCTAAAAAACAAAACAAAACAAAACAAAAGTAACTATAGACAACATAAGTACTTCTGAGTTTACCTACCAAGGCAAACTCTAAAACTATATAAAAAAATACTACAAAACACTTTCCACACAAATGAAATCAGATCTAAATAATTGGTCAAATGTCAATTGCTCATAGGTAGATCAAGCTAATATAATAAAAATGACAAGTTTACCTAAATTAAATTACTTCTTCAGTGTCATAGCAAACCACCAAAAATTACTTCATTGAGCTAGAAAAATAGTAACAGAATTCGTATGCAGGAACAAAAGGTCAAGAATTTCAAGGGAATTAATGAAACAAAATGCAAAGAAAGGCAGCCTAGACATATCAGATCTAAAATTATAAGGCATCAGCCATCAAGACTGTTTGGTATTGGTTAGGAAATAGAGTGATGGATCAGTGGAATAGATTAGGTGCCAAAGAAATAGCAGGGAAAGACTATAGTAATCTAATGTTTGATAAACCCAAAGACTCCAGTTTCTGGGATAAAAACTCATCCTTTGATAAAAACTGCTGGGAAAACTGGAAGATAGTGTGGCAGAAACTAGACATAGACCAACATCTCACACTCTATCCCAAAATAAAGTCGAAATGGGTACAGGATTTAAACATAAGAGTGATACCACAGAGAACAACAAATAGAATAATTTATCTTTCAGATCTTTCAGATTTTTCATCTTTCAGATGAAAAGGTGAGAAATTTATGACCAAGGAACAAATAAAGAATATTATAAAATACAAATGAATGGTTGTGATTACATTAAATTGAAAAGTTTTTGTACAAATAAAACCAAAGTAAACCAAGATTAAAAGTAATGCAGTAATTTGAAAAAAACAATTTTTACACCTAGTATTTTTGATAAAGGCTTTGTTTCTAAAATAAATAGAGAATTGAGTCAAATTTATAAGAATACAAGTCATTCCCCATTTGATAAATGATCAAAGATGTAAAAAAGCAATTCTCAGGTGAAGAAATTAAAGCTATCTATGGTCATATGAAAAAATGCTCTAAATCATTATTGATTAGAGAAATGCAAATTAAAACAACATATCATATTAGCCAATATGACTAAAAAGGAAAATGATCAATGTTTTGGTGAGGATGTAGGAAAACTAGAACACTAATACATTATTAGTGCAATTGTGAACTCATCCAACTTTCTGGAGAGCAATTTGGAATTATGTCCAAAAGGGAAATAAAATTATGAATACCCTTTGATCCAACAATAATACTGCTATAACTATATCCCAAAGAAATAACAAAAATGGTAAAAAAAAAAACCACATGTACAAAAATATTTATAGCAAAGAATCAAAAATTGAGGTGATACCCATCAATTAGGGAATGGCTAAACATAATTTTGGTATATGAATGTGATGGAAGACTATTGTTCTATAAGAAATCATGAGGGATGGGACTTCAAAAATAGCCTGAAAAGTCTTACATGAACTGATTCTGAGTGAAGTGAGCAGAACCTGAACATTATACATACTAACAACATTAGATAATGATTAGGTAATTTCATTTCAGCAGCACGATAATCAAACACTTCTAAAAGACTTGTGATGGAAAATACCATCCATATCCAGAGAAGGAATTATGGGGTTTAAATGCAGATCAAAGCTTACTATCTTCAATTCTTAGAAGTTGTCTTAGGTATTATGTTTCCCCATTTCAATTTGTTTCTTCTTTCCCAACATGATTAATACAGATCTATATTTAGCATAGTTATACTGGTAGAGCCTATTGCTTTCTACAAGGGGGAGAGAAGGGAGGAAGGATGAAAAATGTGAAGCTCAACACCTTATAAAAAATAATTGTTGAAACCTATCTATGCATGTAATTGGAAAAATAAACAAATAAAATATACAAAAAAGAGAGATAACATATTCTTCCAGATTCTACCTCTTAAATTCCTGCTTTTCTATTTCCTTCATTAGCATCTTATCTGCCTTCTACCACTGTAGAATGAATGTACCCCAAGATTCTGTCCTTGGTTTTCTTCTCATCTGTCTTCACAATTTTCTCCCTGTTCAACATCATTCAATGTCATTGCTTCAATTATCACTCTAATGTAACTCATTATCTCTAATCTGGTCTTTTCTTGAATTATACAGAACAGCAGAACATTACCAGGGTGCTTCTTTGGCACCTCAAAAATAAAGTATATTTTCTTTCCAAAAACCCTGCTCCTTTGTCTCCCATATTTGCAACTTTGCTATTATCTTTTGACTCCTCCCTCTTTTCATCCTTCATATACAATTAGTTATTAAATCCTATTGATATCTACCCTGAGCTATATCTCCAAATATTCTTCTTATCTCTAATTGTCTAACGTAGGACCATATCACAATCTGCTAGTACCATTGCTGTATCCCCTAAAATGACATCCTGCCCAACAAAATTGAACTATAAAAATTAATGCAAAAAAGCAAACTTGATCCTACTGGCATTTCTGAGCCTTAGCAGAATAAGCTCCATGATGCAAATATGGCTCTGGATTGAATATCTTATTTTTAAACAAGGAGCATAAAAGAACAGCTTAAGAAAATAAACACATATCTGATATCTGGGAACCAAAGTAAGGACAGCACAGTGGGAAGTATTTAAATAAAAATCACCAGAAAGATAAAGAAAAGTTATTTCTGTGATAGAACTAAACTACAGACCACCTAGGCAGAAAAGGGAAATAGATAAGTTTAGAAATCAAAATGTAATAGTGATAGGTTACTTCATTTAGTCAGAATCCATCAGTTAAGAAGTCTATGCCAAAAGCAGAGTAATTAAAAAATTCCTCTTTTTTATTTCTTTTCAATGAACAAAAATATATTTTCTCTCCTTCCTCCCATTGAAAAGAAAAGGAAAATCACAGCCCTTATAACAATTGTAAGTAATCAAACTATACAAATTTCCATATTCAGCCAACAACTTATTCACTTATCTTAATGATAGTTTCACCCAACAATGATTCTTTTCTGGATCTGATTTTCTCACCAACAGAGAAGCACTGGTTCTGAATGAGAAATAACAGGAATCTTCTGGAGAAGTAATAAAAGCAAACCCAGCATATTCTGACTAGAAACCTGGATTTGTGAAGGTTTGATTATTAGAGGAAGGATCCCAAGGCTCTTCTAGATTCCACAGACTAAAATTCTCTAGGGGAAGCCAGATCTGGAGGTATGGGAAAACTCTCCAGAATGAAATTATGAAATTCCTAAGCTGCAAAAGGAAGCAATTCCCATAAAGAGGAAAAATTTGCCTGAGAAAGATGATATGGTTGTAAGAACTCATCAACCAATTTAGCTTTTCAAAGTTATGAACATTAGATGGAAGTGAAATAAAGTATGGGGTCTTAAGAAGGTGAGCTGAATGAACTGATGTTTAGCAAGAAGAACACTGTGCACACTAACAGCAACATGGGGGTGATGATCAACCTTAATAGACTTGGTCATTCCATCAATGCAATAATCAGGGACAATTTTACAGTACCTGTGATGGAGAATACCATCTGTATCCAGGGAGAAAACTGTGGAATTTAAACAAAGACCAAAGTCTATTATCTTCAATTTAAATAAAAAAGTGGCTTAAGTCCTACATAATTTTGCTATCTCTGATATTTTATTTCCTCCTCAAGGATACGATTACTCTCCCAACATATTCAATTTCAATTAATGTATAGCATGGAAACAATGTAAAGATTACTAGACTGCCTTCTGGGGGGGGGGGGAAGGGGGAGGAAAAATTGTAAAATTCAAAACTTTACAGAAACTGATAGATAGAAACTACTATTGTATATAATTGGAAAACAAATAAAATATTAATAAAATAGAAAAAAAGAAAGAAAATTCCCTTTGAAGCATTTCAGAAACCCAGTTAATGCAAACAATTTTTACTCATTAAATATCATTCTTATCAACTTAAAAAAAAGGTGAGCCAAACAATTCAGTGATCCAAGACAGTTCTGAAGGATTTATGATGAAAGATGCTATCCATCTCCAGAGAAAGAATTGATGGAGCCTGATTGCAAATAGAAAATACTTATTTTTTTGAAGTTTTTTCTGTGTCTTTTCATAGCATGACTTACAGGAAATGTTTTGAATAAATTACACATGTACAAACTAGGTCAAAATGCTTGCCTTCTCAATGAAGGAAGGAGGGAGAGAATTTGGAACACAAAATTTGCAAAAAGAAGGTTAAAATTGTTTTTACATGTAATTGAGAAAATAAACTATCAAAATTTAAAAAAATATAAGAAAGAAAAAATGTGAGCTGAATCTGAAAAGAAATGGTAAGAATAACACAAAGCATATTGGGGGGTGTTTCTGGGGGTGGGGAAAAGAAGGGAATGCTTAGCACAGTATCTGGCACTTAATAAATGATTATTGATTGATTGATTAAAATATGGAAAATGAAATTATCAAAGAAAGGTTAGGACCACTACTTGGGGTAGATGGAACAATGTCAATTGACAGCAGAGAGAAGTCAGAGCTGCTCATTTTCCTTCTTTATCTGCCCTTTAGACTGGAAAGGACAATACAAAAATGGAGTCAGGAGATAGTAAGAGAGCATTTAGCTGCCTTTGCTGAAATCAAGTCACCCAATCCAGCTGAACTTCATTCTCAAAAACTAAAGGGAAAAAAAAGGTAGATGTGATATTGGAACCACTGTCAGTGGTATTTTAAATGATTATGGAGAATATGAGAGGTATGAAAAGATTGGAGAAAGATAAATATTGTCTCAGTTTCCATAAAAGAGAAGAGAATGGAATTTCTAATCTATAAGCCAGTGAGTTTGACTTCAACTTCTGGGAAAATTCTATAATGCATTATTAAGGTAATAAAACACAAACTGCCTAGGAAAGGCAATGGTCACAAAAAAGGCCTAAAGACTGCATCAAAAGTAGATCATGTCAAATTGTTCTTATTTCTTTGGGGGAGCTAAACTGGTATGGTTAAGAGAATGCTGGAGATAGAATTTACCTAAATTTTAATAAAACTTTTCATTAAGTATGTCATGCTATTCTTGTGCACAAGATAAAGAGATGAGGGTAATGGTATTGCCCCTTATTTGCCCTTTATTTATAATAACTGCCTCTCCAAAAAAAGTGTAACACACTTTTAAGATTAATTTGCACAGAGTACATTAAATCAAGCCCCAACTTGTAGCATTTCTTAATTCCCAGGTGCAAATGCTCACCCTGAAAACTTAATAATTGGCTCTTGTAATTTGGTATAAGTTCCACCACACCCCTGGATATGGGTCAAACAATAGTACAATTAGATTCAGAACTGAGTGAAATTTTGGATTCAAATAATACTCCGTAATGGCTCCATGTCAATTTATATGCTAATCAGACAATTAGAGATAAGAAGAATATTTAGAGCTATAGCTCAGGGTAGATATCAATGGGATTTAATAACTAATTGGAGGGGGAAGCTAGGTGGTGCAATGGATAGAGCACCAGCCCTGAAGTTAGTACCTGAGTTCAAATCCAGCCTCACACACTTAATAATTATCTAGCTGTGGGGCTTTGGGCAAGCCACTTAACCCCATTCCCTTGCAAAAAAAATAACTAATTGGATATGAAGGATGAAAAGAGGGAGTCAAAAGATAATAGCACAGATACTACCATTATTATATTTTCAGATGATAAAAGCTAGGAGGGTATGCTAATATATTAGATGGCAGAAAGCAGGATCCAAAAATTCTTGATAGGATAGAAAATGGAATAGCATCTCATGAAACTTGAAATCTTACAACTGAGTTCAAGAAATCAATTTCACAAGCAACAAAATGGAGAAGACATGGAGGTTAGGTAGGAATCTATCTGGAAAGGAAAATCAGAGGGTCTTAGTAAACCTCAAGTTCATCAACTCAGCAATATCACAATTTAAAAAAGTCATAATTTTCAGGAATAAAGAGACAATGGTCCTGCTCTACACTGCTTTGGTTAGACCCCCATCTTGAGTATTGAATTCAGTTCTGAACACTGTATTTTGGGGAAGGTTTGATAAGTCAGAATATCCAGATCAGTGATGGAACTTGAGTTTATGTTATCTGAGGACTGGTTGAAAGAATGGTGGATTTTTAATTTGAGAAGAGAAGACTCAGGGTGTATGATAACTGTCTTCAAGACTCTGTAGAATAGTCCTTTGCAGATGGTCTGAATTTGTCCTGTTTGGTCCCAGTGAGTAGAATTAAGAGCAATAGAGACAAGTTTAAAGAAGGAAATGCAGATCATTGGGGTAAAAATAATAGATTAATCAGGAGAGCAATCCATCCACAGTGGTATAAACTGCCTGGGGAGGCCATGGACTGCCCCTTCATTGAAAGTCTCTAAGCAATGACTGGATGATCAGTTACTTAAGTGTATTAGAGTAAGGATTTGGGGGATTGAATTACAGATCCCCTCCAAACTCTATGGTTTATAGATTCTTTCTTCCCTTCAACTCCTTCCTGATATCCTGCCACATTAATCTCTCACAGATCCATGCACAAAAATGTTCAGTGGCTCCCCATTGTCTATCCAGCAAAATTCAAACTCCTTTACTTACCTTTCAAAGTCCTAAACTTATTGCCTTATCTCATAATACTTTGTTCTCTCTCTCCAAAAGTTCTAATCAAACTAGACTCTTTGTTGTCCTTTCTTCTTCTAGCTAAGAGCTATTGCTGTTCCCTATATTCCTGAAGCCAGAAGACTCATTTTTCTGAGTTCAATTCTGGCCTAGGATACTTACTAGCTATGTGACTCTGGGCAAGTAATTTAACCCTGTTTGCCTCAGTTTCCTATAGAATGAGCTGGAGAAGGAAATGTAACCCACTGTAGTATTTTTTGCCAAAAACAAACCCCCACTCAACTGAAACACACACACACACACACACACACACACACACACACACACACACACACACACATATATACTTCCCTTCCCTTCGCCGCCCCATCCCCCCTCCCACTCTGAATTCCTACCTTTAAAGCTCAGTTCAAATTTTGCCCTTTCCATGAAACTTTCCTAGATCCCCCAATGCTTAGCCCCCTTGGCATCATTGTATCAGATTTCTTCATCTGGATCCCAGATCTAAAGATAAAAGGAATTTCATAGGCCATCTAAACCTGCTGTTATGGATCAGGAAATTAAGACTTACAGAGGTTATATAGATAACAGACAAAGAAGCAGGACTTGAACCTAGGTCTCCTGATTCCAGACTCATGCCATATAATCGATTCATAGTTGAAGGGTACTTTGAGAGATTACCAGTTCAACCACTTTATTTTACAAATGAGGAAACTGAGGCCCAAAGTGATATGATTGAAGCCATACAGAAAAGTAACAAAGTGAGATGAGAACAAAGTCCCTCGACACTAATTTCAGCACTCTTTCTACCACACACTAGGCTGTTAGCTGTATTAAAGAAAGACAACAATTTGGGTGCAGAATTGAACAGGTATAAAAGGAAACATCAATGGTGCATTGGTGTCATGAAATCTTGAGTTCAGATCCTAGTTTTGCTATTTACCACCTGTGTGATCTTAGAAAAGTCATTTCCCTTCCATGACCTTCAGTTTCTGCTACTGTTACAGGAATCATCCAAGGTCCCTTTTAGGGAGCAACTAATGGCACAATGGCTAGCATGCTTGGAGTCAGGAAGACTGGACTTCAAATCCAGCCTCAGACCTTACTAGCTAGGCAAATCACTTAACCTCAGTTTGCCTCAGTTTCCTCATCTATAAAATGGGGGTAAGTTGTTATGAAAATCAAATAAGATAATTTTTTTTAAAAAAATCACTCAGGGAGCAGAAACAAAGTTAGTGGATAGAACAAGACTCAATAATTTTGACTTGGTGACATGAGGAGAGAGCTGTCTTCTGCCCCTTTTGTAAACCACAGTTGAAGTTTCCCAGCTGAGTAAGTGCCATACTTGTTAATACTTCAAAATTTGGAGTCCTGGAGACCACTGTGACAGAATCTGGGGGCCATCTATGTGGACCTGGACCTGGCTTGGCCTAACAATGTGGAATTTTTCACAAGAAGTCTGTTCTATTAACAACCACCAAACTATGCAAACTAAGTAAACAAAAGGCTGTAAACATTTTTAATTGTTCTGCATGGTTTTCCTTTGAAGAATGGTGTAAGAATTTTGACTTTTTATATTTGAGATAAAATATCAGAATAAAAATCAAATAAAAAAATCACTTAGCACAGTAGATGCTTGATAAATACTTCCTTCCTGTTCTTTATCATAGATAGATAGATAGATAGATAGATAGATAGATAGATAGATGATATAAAGTTGGGTTCCTGTCTTCAGATCAGTTAAAAATTAGACATTATCTTGGACAAGGCAGTTGAAAAGGTTTGTAATAGAGAATTGCAGACCTGTTTATGAACATAGTTCTTTTAAGGATTCCAATCTGCTTCCCATTCAAAGACTCATTTAAAAAAAATTAACAACTGTTTTTCAATAATAATAAATAGCTGTGATACCTTTCTGACATCTCAGTAGATATCTTTAACTCACTGTGTCCAAAATGTAACTTATTATCTTTGGCCCTAAACTCTCCCTCTACGCCAACTTTCCCTGTTGTTCTAGAGGGCGACATCATCTCCCTGCAGCCCCACAGGCTCACAACCTAGGAGTCTTCCTGGATTCCTCACTATCTCTCACCTCTGGCATCCAAGCTGTTGCCACAGTCTGTCACTTTCACCTAAGCAACATCTCTCTAAACTGCACCTTTCTCTTCCTCTGAAACTGCCAGCACTCTGGTACAGGCTCTTATCAGCTTGTGCCTTGATTACTGCAATAGCCAGCTGATGGGTCTGACTGCTTCAATCTCTTCCCACTTCAATCCATGCTCCATTAAGTTACTAAAGTAATTTTCCTAAAATGCAGATCCAATTATGTCACCTCTCCCTTCTCCCTACTCAAACTCCAGTGGCCTCCAAGAGCAAATACCAAATGCTCTGATGGATATTAAAAGCCCTTCATAACTTAGCTCCCTCTTACCTTTCCATTTTCTTACACCTTACTCCCCATCATGTACTCTCTGATCCATTGACACAGGTCTCCTGGCTATTATCAAATGAAACACTCCATATCTCAGTTCAGAGCAGTTTTCTCTGGCAACCCCCATATCTGGAAAGCTCTCTGTCATCTGCTCCAACTACTGACCTCCAGGCTTCCTATAAATTCCAACTAAATCCTACCTTTTTCCTTTTCCCTTTAATTTTACTTTTGTTCCAATTGCAAAGATAGTTTTCAATATTCATTCCTTTTCAAGCTTCTAAGTTCCACATTTTTCTATCACTCTCTCTTCCCTCCTCCTTTTCCATGGCAGGAAACAATTAGATATATGTTGTACATATGCAATCTTCAGAATGTCTTTCCCATTCCCTCTTAATTCCAATGCCTTCCTTCTCTAAATTATTTCATATTCATCCTGTACATAGCTTCCTTGGTCTATATTTCTTCATTAGTTGTCTCTTCCATTAGATTGTAAGCTCCTGAAGGGATTTTTGAGAGCCTCTTTTTGTATTCCCTGGCACCCAAAAGATACATAAGAAATGTTTGCTGGTTGATATAATATCACAATTTCCCAAGAATCAAAGTTGCAGACAACCCAATGAGCCCTGCAGAGATATTATAGGTGCTGGTGGGCAGCAACATAAATTTAGCAATAATCTATTGTGGTGGCATGTTGCAGTCAGTCCATACAGGCTTGGGAGAGTCAATTGTTAAATTATCAGGATGAACACTTACACCCTGAAAATCAGCAAATGCTACAAATCAGGATTCGATTTATTGTGTTGTTGATTGTTCAGCTTTCCTAGCTTTAGGTCAATGTCTCCCACTGGATCCTGGGCCATCTCCGTTCACCCAGATCCATATCTGGTCACTAGAACCAGATGAATCCAGAGGAGAAGAGGCAGACACAACTGAAAACAACTAAACAACAAACACTTTGTATAAACTCTGAGTCTCACATCTCCAATTGTTTATTGGACATTTCAAAATGTATGTCCCAGAGACCTTTCAACCTTAAGTTGTCCAAAAACTAAACTTACTAGTTTAAACTAAACTAAACTTCAGTCCATGCCTTCCTCAAATACACCCCTCTTCCATACTTCTCTATTTCTGTTGAAAACATCACTGTCCCTCCAGTTTTCCAAGGTCTTAACCTCTGCACTTTTTTTTGGACTTCTTGGACAATAAATCTTGCTGTTTATACCTTTATAACATCTCTCATGGCTCAATTCCTCTCTCCACTAACACATCTATGACCTTCATTCAGCCTTCACTGCCTTTCATCTAGATTAGTGAAGCTGCTTCTGAACTGGTCTCCTCTGTCTGAGTCTCTCACCATCTCAAGCAAGCCAATACACAATTGCCAAAGAAATTTTCTTTAAGTACAGATCTGACCATGTAACTCCTCAGTCAACTCCAGTGGCTTCCTCTTATTTCTAGGATAAAACTCAAACTCTGCTTTTAAATGGACATGGTGGGGCTGCTAGGTGGCGCAGTGGATAAAGCACCGGCCCAGGCAGGAGTCAGGAGTACCTGAGTTCAAATTTGGCCTCAGACACTTAATAATTACCTACCTGTGTGGCCTTGGGCAAGACACTTAACCCCACTGCCTTGCAAAAAACTGAAAACAAACAAAAAAAAATGGACATGGCAACACTAAAGCCTAAGTTTAAATCCAGTTTCAGATATTTGCTGGCTATCTGACTCTGGGCAAGTAATTAAACCTCAGTCTGCCCCAGTAAAATGAGGATAATTATAGTACCTATCTCCTAAGATTCTTATGAGGATGAAAAAGTATTATTTGTAAAGTGCTACATAAATTCTAGTTCTTATTCTTAACTTCTTGCACAAACTCTCCATCTTCTAAGTCCCTTTACATTGACTATCTTCCATACTTGGAATCCACCCCTTCATTACTTCTGCCACAGATCAGGCTGTCTTCTGCATTGAAGCCTTTCTTGACTCCTTCCCACAAGCTCAATCGTTAGTTCTCTCCTCCTGAACTACCTTATAAATATTTTTGTTGCTTTTCAATCATTTCATCCATGTCCAACTTTTTTTTTATCTCATTTAAGATTTTCTTGGCAAAGACAATGGAATGGTTTACCATTTCCTTCTCCAGTTCATTCTATAGATAAGAAAAATGAAGAAAACAGAGTGAAGTGACTTTTCTAGAGTCACACAGTTACTAATTGTCTGAGATCAAATTTGATTCCAGGATCCAGCACTCCATTCAATGTACCATAGAACTGTCTAGCTCATAAATATACTTCACATTATTTTGTGTTTGTCCATTTTATATGTGTATATGTGTGTGTGTAGTATGCTTATTACTCTGCCAACAGACTTTAAGTCCTTTACAAGTAGAGACTGTTTCATTCTTTTATACTCATATCCCCAGGACCTAGCATACATAGCAGATGAATAATAATTGATTGTTAGGTAGTAAGAAGACAATGACAGAAGCAAAACAGTCCCTGCCTTCTAAGAACTTACATCTAAGATACAGAGAATAAGAAAAGAATAATAATAAATGAATGGCCTTGATGCTCCATTTGTACCCAAAGGACGAGAAGACTTTCAGCCTTAGCTTGATCCTCTAAGAACCTATGGAATCACCTGAATGAGAATCACACTGATTACTAGCTGGATGGGTGCAATCATTGTCCACCTAGATGGGATTACAATTTCACTTAGTCACAAAATATATGGCCCACCAAAATGTCACCCATCCCCCAAAATAGACTATAAATTCCAGTAGATCTAAGTTCTAATATTATCCAAACTTTGTATCCTCCTGAGGTGGAACACAATGTACTGCCTCTAATAGTCACTTAAATATTTGTTACATCAGCATGAGGAAGTTGGACAACAATCTCTCTAAGCTTTCCTTTTGATGCAAATGCTTTCCTGACTTGATAATATGAAAAATTAAAATTTAATTTTGTTTTTATTTCAGTCAGTTTGGGATTTTTGAAATCATCACAAGACATAGTGGTCCAGGAAAATACTAAGTAGTTGGAACTTCCTCATGGTAACAGTGAGCCAGGATATACAGTTATATATAAGAACATGGAGGAAGATCACAGACCATGGAATATGTGTAAATGAGCCCTTATATCTGCAGCTAGCGGGTACAGCCAAAAGAGTATGGAATCATCAGTCAGGAAGAACTGAGTTCAGATTCGACCTCAGACACATACTAGTTATCTGAATCTGGACAAATCACATCACCCCATTTGCCTCAGTTTCCTCCTTTGTAAAATGAGCTGGAGAAGAAAATGGCAGAACCACTCCAGTATCTTTGCTAAGAAAAAATCCAAATGGGGTCACAGAGTTGGACTTGGCTAAAAAAACTCAACAACAAAATATAATCCTCTCCCCAGAGTCAAAGCAATCTACTTAAAAACAGGGACTGTTTCATTTTATCTTTAACACCTAACACAGAGCCAGACATATAATAAGCAATTAAAAATGCCTCTGAATTGATTAATAAGAAAATAGAAGATTTATACAAAGTAAGACAAAGTAATTGAGAAAGGGGAGGAATAGTCAGGAATAGACTCAAATTCAAAGTGGCCTTGAGATAAACTCTGAAGGAAACTAGAGACTAAGGAACCAAAAGAACATATTTCAGGTTTTTCCTGTGCAGTTTCATAGAGGGGAGATGAAATGACATATATAAGATAAATCTCAAAATTTGCCATATTTAATACAAGGGTCACTTAGGTGGCATAGTAAATAGAATACTAGACCTGGAGTCAAGAGACTCATCTCCCTAAGTTCAAATCTTACTTGCTATGTGACTCTGGGCAAGTCACTTCACTCTGCTTGCCTCGGTTTCCTCATCTGTCAAATGAGCTGGAGAAGGAAATGGCAAACCATTCCAGTACTTTTGCAAAGAAAATCACAAATTGAGTCAACAATGAGTCAGAAGCAATTGAAAAACTATGTAATAGCAACAGCATCTGCTTTGTGGGCAATTCATTTCCCTTCCCTGGACCTTGCCTTCCTCAAAAAGGATGAAGAACTACCATAGATCTTTAAGGTCTTCTGAAACCCATGCTCCAATGAGGAGGATCTAGGTTTTAGTTCTAATCTTGGACAAAGGGGCCCCAATTTCCTCCACTTACAGAATATGAGATTTGGACTGAGTGATCTAGATCCTTTCTAGCAGGAAAAGTCTAGGACTATGAAAATGCCCAAACTCCATTCCCCAGCCTGCCTCCTGGCTTGTCATCTTAATTTACATTCACAGGATTTTCTACATCCCAAAGCATTTTCCTTCTAGGGCTCAGCAGAACACTTAACACCTTTCTGTCCCCAGGCACTGGAAGAGTTTTTCCTTTGACTTTTTTTTCCAGGAGACTGCAGATAAATACAGCTTTTTCTAGATGAAGGAGTTTAACTAAAGTTATTTTCTTCTATGCCATCCAATCTCCCCTTTCTTTCTCCTTCTTTCCCCCTTCCCCCATTCTCCCACTGCATAAAAGATAACAAAATAAAAACTTAACACCTCAAAGAATCTGCCTGGCAGGATTATACATAAATACCAGCCCAAAGAAGAGACAGTCTTCATTTCTACAAAGAGATTCAGCAGGGGCTTTGTTCAGCCTCAACCCAAATTCCTCCAATAAATTTTCTCAGGAAAAAAAATAAGTGAAAATCAGACTTCCTTAAAATGGCCTTGGAAGTTTCAATAGAAGGGAAATCACTAGAGAATGAATTCTTCCAGAGGAAAAAATGGAGTCCCTGTGGAAGCTGGAGGGGGTGGATCCAGAAAGCACTTGAATGTTTCCCTGGGTAGGAAGAGGGAATAAGGATCCTCCACAAAACTCCAGAGGTGATAAAATTACCTTGGAGACCTTGGAAAAATCATAACCCAGAAGTAGTAATTAATATACACAGATTAACATGAAATTGAGAAACTATGTAATATACAAACACTGAGCATATTTGCTGAAAAGGGTTATGGTATTCATTACTGGTGAATGAAAAAATATGTGACAAGAAAGAGAAGAAAAGAGAGGAGAGAGAAGAGATGAAACAGAGAAACAGGAGAGGGAGAAGAAAAAGGTAAATGAGAGAGGTGAAAGAAGAGAGAATGGGAGAAGTAAAAAGGTGAGGCAGGAAAGAGAAGCTGGAAAAGATCAAAGGAAAGAGAAAGGAAAAGAAATAGAGAACACAGAAGAGAAAGAGACAAAGGAGAGGAGGAAAGAAGGAAAGGAAAGAAAGGAAAAAAGGAAAATGAGGAAAGAAAAGAGAAGAGAAAGTAAATGGAGAGAGAAGAAAGAAAAGAGTAAAAGAAAGAAGGGACGGAAAGCAGAAAACAAGAGATGAGAAATGGGAAAGAGAAAAGACAAAGCAGAAAAGGAAAGATAAGAAAGAAATGAAAGAAGGGAGAGAAATGAGGGGAAGAAAAGAGATGGAAAGAGATATGGGAAAGGATAAAAATAGGAAGGAGAAGAGAAAGAAAGGAGGAGAATCAAAGGAAAGACGGGAAAGGAGAAAGAGAAGAGAAGGTGAGAGAGAAGAGAGAAAAATTGTAGAAGAGGAGAAAAGGAAGAGAGCAATGAAGAGATAAAGGGAGAGAACTAGGAGGCACAGCAGGAAGAGCACTTTACTCTGGAGGAGGAGGACCTGAATTCAAATGTGACCTCAGACACTTGGGAATGTCCTTTTGTAAGACCCTGAGTTCTGAAACCTATGAACTTTTGCCTAAATTCTGCTCCTAAGTTTCTGCCTGATCATCTGTTGTACCATGCAACGGGGAACCTCCCCGAGGACCTACATTCAATGACAACACGCCACACTATCTCAAGACAACCAGCAGATGCTTGGAAATCCCCTACTGAACAATATAAGGTCTCTCCTCACTTTATCCGGGGTTCCAGGATCCTAGCCCTGTCCTAGGACAGAACCCTAGCTCCAGCTAGTTTAGTAAACCCTTGCTATTGCATCTCCATCGTGTCGAGTGCCTCTGTTCTGTAATTGGGGATTTTTCTCAGACCTTAAGGCTTTAACTCCAACGAGAGAGAGAGAGAGAGAGAGAGAGAGAGAGAGAGAGAGAGAGAGAGAGAGAGAGAGAGAGGAAAAAGAGAATAAGAAGGGAAAAGAAAGAAGACAGAAAGAAGAGAAAAATGAGAGAAGAAAGAGATAGAAAGGTAGGCAACAAGCAAAGAGAAACAGACAGGATGAATTCTTAAGAAACTGAGAAAATCTAAATGTCTGTCAGACTCAATTTACACTCCTATTCAAGGAGAAAGAAAGAAGAGCAAGTTAGATTTTTTTTTTTAAACAAAAAGAAAAAATCCAATTTGGCTGCCTTCTCCATTGTAGGGAATAGTCTGCCAATGGGGGAATTGCCCCAGGCCCCTCAAAGTTCCAAACAGTCCCAGAACATTAGAGCTGGAAGAAACTATAGAGATAATGCTAGCCAGCTTCACTGCAGGGAACAGCATATGAAACAGTATATTGTATAATATGCTCAGCTCCATAAATGATCCCTTGTGAAGTGAAAGTTGTGTTAACCCTTTTCTCCCCACTCTCAGGGAATGGAATACAGAGTCAATGATTTTTTTGAGGAAGTGTGCAGGTGAAATAACCCTGGTCTGGGACTCAGCCAATAAGCATTTATGAATGTGCCAAACAATGCTTAATGCTAGGGCTATCAGAAGATCTGGGCTCCAATTCCACCTCTGTCAGTCAATCAATAGTCATTTATTAAATGTTTACTGTGTGTCAATAAAACTCTCAAGGAGCTCACAGACTGAGAGAGAGAAAACATGCAAATAACCAATAGAAGCAAACTATAGATTCCAAATAGATTGGAAATAATCACAGAGGGAAAGTATTATGTAATGTTGGACAAATGTTTTCTCTGACCCTCACTTTCCCCATCTGCAAAATAAGGTTGCTAGTCTATTTCTCTAGCATCCTTTGCAGCTTTAAATTCTATGAGAATTACATCCTTTCTCATTCATTAGTCAGATGGAGCTTTGGGGAGCCTGTGGTGCCCTAAATAAAGTTAGTGTGGAGATGGGAATCTATCCTCAGAGGATCCTGGGACCATTTACTCCCACCAACTCAGAGCACTTTGGATGGATGACAGAAAACCTATTTGGCACAATCATGCACTGCCACATGTCAATCCTGACATTGCTAAATTTCCTTTTATCAACACAAACTAGCCTATCTCATGCATATTCTTCCCCAGCTGTGCTTTAAATTTCTGGAGCAAAGAATAATCTACCTACATCTTTAAATTTTCTATTTAAAAAAAATTGGGGTGCCAGGAGAGGAAGGAATGAAGATTAAGTGAATTGCCCAGGGTCAGACAGCAAGGAAGTATCTGAGGCCAGAACTGAACTAGGATTCTTCTGACTCCAGAATTGGTGCTCTCCCAACTGTGCCATCTACCCTGTTGTAATTTCTAAAGCACTTGACAACTAGTGGGATCACCAATTCAGAGTTGGAAGGAACCTTCGAAATATGAATATGGTTTTGAACTCTCTCTTTTTACAGATAAGAAAAGTGACTCAGAAAGGTTGTAACTTATGATCAAAAAGCTAGCAAGTGTCAGTCAGGATTTGAACCCAGGACTCCCTAACTCCATGTTCAGCATTCTATCTACTATACCATGCTGCATTAATATTGATTCTTCCCTAATAGCCCCCCCAGCATCAATCCCAATCTGCAAATTATAATCTTGATGAAGAAAATGAATTTAAAAACATTTACTCCATGATTATATAAAGTGTAAACTTTCAAGTGTCATATAAATGTTGGCTATTAAACTATTGGATTTTATAGACTGCTGAGTAATAATCAATCTTGTAATTGTCAGTATGTGATGATGATTCTCTATGTATTTAGCCAGACTGGACCTCAGAGAGGTCACAGTCTTTGACCTGATCCATGCCTGTAGTAGAATTTGCTAAAACTGCTAGCATAGTCTTTGAGAGCTGAGGATCACCCTTATACTTTGATAGAGCATTGAGGAAGGACTTTTGTGTGGTATTCAAGAAGTCATTAGATGGCACAGATCATGGAGCTTGTGAACATTTTGTCCAAAAACTTGCCTTGGACACAATCCAATCCATTCTCCACTCAGCTTTCAAAGCAATTTTTCTAAAATTTTACCATATCACCATCTCTTCCCCTCAATGAGTTGCAGTGGCTCCCTATTACCTCCAGGGTCGAATTTAAACTCATCAATTTGACATGGAGAGTTCTTCATAAACTGGTTTCTTCTTCATAAGCTCCTTGATGATAAGCACCTGGTTTTGCCTCTTTTTGGTATCCTCAGTGCTTAACCCAAAGCCTAACATGAAGTAAATGCTTAATAAATGTTTGCTAATTAACTTGACTGTTTTTCTCCCCTACCATAGGTTCATAGATCTATAGATGAAATTGACCTTAGAAGGCATCTAGTTCACTATCCCTTATTTTACTGTTGAGAAAACTGAAGCCATAAGAAATTAAAGGACAAGTTCATTAAATTACAAAAGATATACATGATAGAAGCAAGATGCCACAAAAAATAAAATTGACTATATCTCCCCCCAAAAAATAACCAGTTATTGATATGGAAGTATTTTGGAATCAGCAGTCTGCTTGTCAGACAATTGAAGGGTTAAATCAAAACCAAATAAGATGAGATAAAGGTGAAAAAATGTTACAATTAAAACAGCTTCAGCCTGACCTACTTTTATGAGCTATATATCCCAAAAAAGGGGAAATGGATAAAGTTAAAGATATCAACCTTAATTGTCATCATTTAGAGAACAAAAGTGTCTAGGAGATCAGTAACTAGCCCATTTGGGACCCCAGGGCAAGCGGGGGGGGGGGGGGGGGGGGGGAGTATGCTTGGGTCATACAGTACAAAATGTACTCGGGAGCCAACTTTGTGACTCACAATATTAAAAAAAATTCTAAAAGTAACTTTTTAAAGTAACCGATATCTATATTTTCATGGTTTAGCCAAGACAAGTTTATGAACTGGACCCTATGTGAACATGGATAAATCCTCTCACTATATAGAGTGTATATATAAGTGACCAATTTATAATCTTACAAATGAGTTGAGAATACAAAAAAATGGAGGAGGGGAATATAGAATTGAAAGATGAGTGGAGGGGAATAATCCAAAGCTGGGAGAGAGAATTGCAAAATTAGAAGATTGGTAAAGGTATAGTTAGTGGCAGTGATTGAGTTGTGACTGGAACATTCTAGGGAAAAAGTAATGTAAGTCTGAACAGGTACTTTCAATCATCCTTCTGCAAGATAGCATTCTTTCCCATGGGAACATATTACCCCATAGTTTCTTCATGGTATCAATGTCTGCTCTACCCACAGGCTTTTGCAGGGATGTCAACTTCTCTAAAAGTGCAACGAAATTAGACAGGCTTAAGATTTTGCTTCCACACCAGGACAATTTCAGTTAAACAAGATTTAGAATTAGTTATATAGTGACTGAAGGAGTGCATGAATTTTATCAGTTTTATAAATATATGTATTATATATATATATATATGTGTGTGTGTGTGTGTGTGTGTGTGTGTGTGTGTATACTCTAAATTTTAGTTCCCCAGGGAAAATATCTGATTGCCCTGCCTTAATTATGGCATGCTCAGAAATCAAGCAGAACAAATATAATATATTTCATAGGTTGTTCCTTCAAATACTTGAAGACAACTAACGTATTAATCCTAAATCTTATCCTCTTCAAGATATACATCTCGATTTCTTTCAATTGAGTTTCATGTGGCATGATCTCAGGAACCCTTGTTCCCCCCAAATATTCTGTAATATCATAAAACCATACAATTGGTGGGGGGGGACCTTTAGAAAAGACCTTAGAAATCTTTTCCAATTGAAACTTTTCATTTTGCATATGTAGAAAATGAGACACAGAATTAAAAGTAAAATGAATTGTCTAGGGTTATACAATTAGAAAGTACATGGGGCGAGATTCAAACCTAAGTCTTCCTGACTCCAGGTCCAGAAATATGCTTCCTAAAACTGAGCATTTAAAATTGAACACAGTATTCTGACCAGAGCAAAGAATAGTGAAATTTTCATTGACCAAGGCTGAACAGGATATCTTTCTTAATGCCTCCTATGAAGGAAACAAGTATCTATTAAACACCTAGTTTGTGCCAATGCTTTTACAAATATCATCTCCTTTGATCTTCATAGCAACTTTGGGAGGTAGAAGCTATTGTTATCTCTAACTTATAGCCTGGGAAACGGAGGCAGAGGTAAAAATGACTTTTTCAAAGTCACCCAGCTAGTGAGTTCCTGAGGTCACATTTGAGCTCAGGTCTTCCTGAGTCACCTAAGATGGTATTAGCTTTTGGGGGTTACTCATATTGTTGACTCCTGTGGACTGTGCAGTCCACCAGAATCCCCTGAACTTCTTTATATAAACTTCTCTAGGCACAACTCTCCCACCTTGTAGTTGGGAAATTGATTTCCTAAAACTTGTGTAAGTTTATATTGTTTTCCTTAATGAATTTCATCTAATAGATGCAGCCCAGTGTTCAAATCTGTCAAGATCATTTTAGATCTTGACTCTGTTATCCAGCGTGTTAGCTAGCTATCCTGCCAACATTGTGTCATCTGCAAATCTGATATGCTTCTAAAAGGGTAGGCTGGTAAATGTTTAACAACCAGCTGGAGTCGGGGGAAGGAAGGGTATACACTTGACATATTTAAGCATCATCTGCATCATTAACATCTTTTCCCTCACTTTAAGTCTAAACAATCAGCAAAACAATAAATCAAGTCCTGATTTTATTATATTTGCTGATTTCTAAAAGTATAAATGCTCACAAAATCAACAATCAGCTCTAGATGGTAACAGTTGACTCCAGGACACCCCATCTATAAGATATTGACAAACAACAACCATAAAAAAAATTAAAATGAAAATTCACCTTCTCTCTCTCCTGTCTCCCTCCAATCACTGGGGGAAAATAAATACCTCCATCAGGTATATCTACAAAAAGTTTTAATCTGCTCTCTGAGTCCATGACCTCTTTGACAGGAGGTGGGCATCATGTTTCACAATGATAGCAATATTAAATGCCATCACAAAGCTCAGCATTAAAGTCCCAAGACATTATCACAAGGCAAAATTGAACCACTAGAGATTAATCTTCGAATCCAATCTGAAACTCACTAATCACATATAGGCCAATCTACATCTCTCTATCTTGTCCACAAATGTAGCAGTAAAGCTTTGTTTTCAAATGCTTTGCTAAAATCTAAGTAATAGTGCAATAATAGAACAGGAAGTCTCATCCACTCTTTCTACTGTGACAACTGATCCCCTCTCTTGCCTACTGGACATCTCTATATGTATATCATCCCACAGATATATCAAATTCAACATTTTAAAAACAGAATTCATTATATTTTTCCTAAACCTACTTCTTCAAACATTTCTGTTTTTATTGGTGACTAGGTAGTGTAGTGACTAGAGTCTTGGAGCCAGGAGGATATGAGCTCAAATCTAACCTAAGAAACTTGACACCTACTACATGTGACCTTAGACAAGTCACTTAACCTTGATTGTCTCACATCCAGGGTCATCTCCAATCATCCTGATTCATATTTGGCCATTGGACACAGATGGCTCCAGAGGAAAAAGTAAGGCTGGTGATTTAGTAAAGCTCCCCCTTACTCAAATCCAATTTATATGCTTGTCATGGCATCACTTTTCTGGTGAAATGGTCTTTTTCAAGAACAAAGGACAAACATCATCATCATCATTATTGATGGCACCACCATCCTTCAAGTCACTAAGGTTAAAAATCATAAAGTCATCCCTGACTCTTTATTCTCCCTCATTCCACATATACAGTCAGTTACCATCTTGTCAGCCTTGTACATCTCTCTCATCTCTCCCCTTAGCTCTACTCATACAACCTCTACCCTAATTCAATACTAATCACTTCCTCCTGGAGGTATGGTGTTCAGGGAGGATTAACACCTTTTATGTATGGACTTGCTGAGCTTTTTTCAAGGCTGCTCAACCACCTTTGTTGTGTACTTCTCACTCAACTCTCACCTGTAGTTCTAAAAAGGGTGTAGTATATGCAATGGCCATCGTATTGTCAGATAAGCTACACTAGGTTCTCCCACTCCCCAACATGGGCAGATGAGAACAATTTGTTCCAGTGACTATAAAGCAGGTGCTATGCAGCACTTAGATTTGGTTAGACTTTGAAGATGTCAAGATCATCCACTACATCCTGGGCTATCTTTAGTCATCTTTACTTTTGCCCTGCCACTGATCTTAGATGACTTAGGAAGAAAGAATGAGGCTGATGACTTTGCCCAACTCTGCCTCACTTCAATTCAATTCACATGCAAGACATCACCCCATAATGTTACTGGTTTTCTTCAAAAACAAATGACAAAACAACAACTCTACCTACTTAGACTACTGCAATAACTTACTAATTGGTCTTCCTGGCTTTACTACCTCTTTCTCTAGTTCATTCAATCCTGCAAATTAATATTTCTCAAACATAGAACAAATGGCTCCCCATTTCCTCTAGGATAAAATACAAAATCTTCAACTTGGTATTTAAAAACTTCTACAATCTGGATCCAATCTACCTTTTCAGTCTTATTATTGCTTATTATTGCTTCAGTCTCTATTATTGCTTCACAAGCACTTTCTATTCTCATCAAATTGACCCATCAGCTGTTTCCTATACAAAGCATCCCTCTTCTGGAATCTTGTACAAATAGTTCCCTATGTTTAGAATATATTCCCTTATTCTCTCTGTCTCATAGAATCCCTACCTTCCTTAACACAGTTTAGATAGCTTTTCTCTTCCGAGGTGACTCTGAGGTCAAAATGAAGTTCAGTCCTTTTGTGACCTCTGACCAAAGCAAGAACTGCAAGAAGCATTTCAATGCTCCTTCCCATAGGAAAATTATATCTTCTCCTCTTTTCTAAGGAGCTGAGACAGAAGTACACTGTCCACTCATGCACATTCGAAAAGATGATGAAGTCCAGGTTGTTTGAAGACATTACAAAGGACAAATTACAAATTGGCAAGGTGTAAGGGACTATTGTGTGTGAGAGTACTGATTGGAGAGTGCCATGGGAGTGGGAGTGGACCAGGGACTGGGAAGGATATTTAAGCACTTGTATTTGGTTTAATAAATGTAGAACTTACCATCTTTGTCTCCCGCCTCTTCAACATTCGCCTAAGAACCTGACTACAGCCAGACTGAGTCAAGTCATAGTTTATAAATAAAGGATAAGCTAGCCGATAGGCACTCAACAGCAAAGTAGTACAAGTTCACAGAAAGAAATGTGTGATCTACACTGAGCATGTACCCACTGTAGGCTAATGGTACAACTGTCCACTTCGGCATTTATCCCCGCAAGGTGGTTATCACAAGGCTAAAACTAAACAAAGATCTCAAAAAGATTCTTGAATGAAAAGCCAAATCTCACCAAGCAGGAAAAGAAAAGGGCAAATATTAGGAAGAAACTATCAAGAAAATGCAGGAGTAAAAATTATATGACTGTAATTAAATTGCAAGAATTAACAAAAACAGGTCAGATGCCACCTCTTCCATGAAGCCTTTTCTGGCAGCTCCCCATCCCATAATAGCACCTACTTCAGGAAATCACTTTGTGGCATTTTGCATTTACTTTATATTTACATTCTTATGTATATCTTATACCACCACCACCACCACCATCATTCCCAATGTAAGTTCCTGAAAGGCAAAGAAGTTTTCTTCTTTGTCTTTGAATCCCAGTGAGTGTTTAATAAATGTTGAATTGAATTGAAATCATGTTCGTTCTCCATCTTTCTAATACTATGTTCTTGAATTTCTGACTGTGTTCTAGCTAGCAATCAAAACCAAATTTACTAATTTAAAGTTTACAGACTACATGCTTTCTCTCCTTTAAAAGCAGGATGTTTTCCATTCTGAAAGTTCTTTCAAAGACTGAGGATGACTCAGAAATCACAATTGCCAGCTCATCCAGGACCCCAGGACAGAGTTCATCTGGACCAGGTGATCAGAAATCACCCAAGACAATTTGATGCTCACTTAATAACTCCCTACTTCTCATGGGTATAAATTCTCTAATTGTCATTCCTTTTCCCCTCCTTTTCAGCCCAAAGATAATTCTCCTTAACAAAAAAAAGGGGGGGAGCAAAATAAGCACTGAGCCTTCACTCAGCAGGCCAGTCAATCCAATCCACAAAACAATTATTAGTCAAGTCCACAAGTTTTTGTTTTGTGCCAAGTACTTCCTTCTCTAAACTTCTGGGAATACAAAGAGGGGCTAAAAAAAAAAAAACCCAATTCCTGTCCTCGAGGACATTCTATTTGGAGGTTACAATTTAATTTTATTAAGCACCTATTCTGTTCAAGACTTATGCAAGGCACCGAGAAAAAAAAGACAAAACAAAAAAAAATGCCTTCAAGGAGTATATATATTCTATTGGTGGTGGGGGAGGGAGAAATACAGCATATATAAATAGATAAAGTCATCTCTGCACTCCCAGCATTCTCTCTAGCTGTCCCATATACCTAGAATACTCTCCCTCCTGCACACCTCTATACTGACTACTGCCCACCCTGGCTTCCTTTAAGTTCCAACTAAAATTCCACCTTCTCCAGGAAGCCCTCTGCAGCTCCTAATTACAATGCCTTCCCTGTTAATTAATTCTATTTATCTTATATACAACTCTCTATGTATGTGTATATATGTATATTATATATATATATATACATACATGTTTATATGTTGTCTTCCCCAATTAGATTGTAAGTTCCTGGAGGGCAGGAACTGGTTTTTGCTTCTCTTTTGATCCCTAAAGCTTAGTAAGGTAAAGTACCCAGCATAGAGCAGGTATTTAATAAATATTTATTGATTGATATATAATAATTTTAGGAGAGAATAAATGGAGCAAAGGCTTCCCTGAGAAGATGTCATATGATCTGAACTTTAGAAGTGAAGGATTCTAATGGGTGGAAGACATAAGGAGCAGTTAGTACAAGAAGATAGAATGTTGAGTTCAGGGAGTACCTAACAAACTATCATTTGTTTAGAAAGTTGTGTGAGAGGAGGGAAGTATAACATCTAAATAGTGAAGGGCTTTAAATATCAAGTTAGGATGACCACTTCGATCTTTGATTATTCCTTTCCCTAATATAGCTCTAAAAAAAATCTATACCTCAAAATTAGGTGATTTCCACATGAAGGAGGGGTAATAGAAAAAGCATGTAAGTTTATAGTTCATGGAAGACAGGGAGAGAAACAGAAATAGGGTTAGGGTTAGGATAAAGAAAGTGAATATTAAAAAAAGAAAAAGAGAAAGGAGACTAGAAGCAGCAATATTTTCCTTTGAAAAGCTCCTCTCTTTTCTTTGAAAGCAAAATTTAAATACTTCTGACCTTACACAAAAGATGTGACAGAAAGTTCATGAAACTTCTTTAAGTCCCTAAGAACATCAATTAAACAGATGTTAATTACGTGATCAGTGCCACCGCAACTCCCAATGGAGTACAGACTTGAAACATTTTTTGACTAATAGCAATTAGTGTCTTTAGGGAACTGAATTAAGTTGCTCTCAGGAATACTGCTCTAGTTAGTGAGATTCAGAGCTTAGAACTCACTCATTTCATAAAGGTACCATGGCTCAGAAAGAGAAAGTAACTTGTCCAAAGCTTAGTATTGGAGTCAGGATTTAAAACTTATAGTATAAACCCCACAAGATGAGATCAAGTACCAAAGTGCACAGTATCCTACTAATCTCACACTCACACACACACACACACACACACACACACACACACACACACAAAACGAGGAACTCTATATATATATATATATATATATATATTCCACAATTTACATTAATATAACATTTTCAAAGTTTTTAACTCATATCTACCAAAATATTCCCAGCAACTCTATTTTGAGGTAGCAAAGAACTGGAAAAAATTGTATACCACTATTGGGGAATGACTTTCAGTGCATGAATGCAAAGGAACATTATTATTATGTGGTAGGAAACAATAAACATGGTAAACTCAGCAGCAGGGGAGGATTTACCTGAAGTGATACAGTGAAACTAAATAGAGCCCAGAAAACATTAAATACAATGACTACAACAATGTAAACCCCAGTAACAATGAAACAGAACTGAGGGTTTTGGATGTATAAGGACCAAGCATGGCTCTGGCATAGAGGAGGAGAAGATGTACCTTTCACTGAAGATATGGGGAATTATGAGTGTGGAGTGTTACATATGCTACCAAATGAGGTTATTTTGTGAGATGGTTTGACTGCATTAGTGTTGTTTATTTTTGTTTTTAGATTCTTTGGTAAGAGGGAAGAATCATAGTGTAGGGAAGGAGAGAGAAGTATATTCAGAAATGAACATGATATAAAAAGAAAACTCATTAGCAAAACTTTTCTAAAATTAAATAAAGTGTTAGACTCACTCCAGAATCTCCCCAGAGGCTGATTTAAGTCACCATTTCCTTGGTACATTAGAGGGTTCATCAAATGACTCATTAACTCCAGGACTGAAGTAAGGGAAAGCAGGGATAGGAAATACCAGGAAAATCAGTAGGTGATTTTCACATAAATCAATGGGAAAATTGAGTTTATCTGTTTTTGGTTTGTGTTTCTTGAAAGCAACTCTCTCTGTTTCATCCAAGATAGAAGTTCTTCAGCCTCTCACTACAATTTTGACTACAGTTGAGCCAGTTTTACCTCCAGGGCTTACCATACTGATACCCAATTTTATGAAGACACCTGAGTGACAGCCCATTTCAGTTCAGAACTCTGAATGCTCCAGCCTCAGCCTCCCTAGTGGCTAGTAGCAGGAATTCCAATCAGGTGCCATGATACTTTGTCTGCTTTTTAATTAAATCAAATCAAATTTGTGTGTGTCTACTTATTTGTTATATAACCCACCTCTGAGACTCTACACAATTCCAAGAAATCATTCTAGTTCCCTTATGTAAAGAACATCAGTCATTTAGCATTCGACTGCTTTAGATTTAGAAAAGGACCTTAGAGGTGATCTGCTTTCCCCACCTATGCATTTTATAGGTAAAGAAATTGAGGCCTTTTGGACTCCTTACACAAAATACTTTCTACCACATGGACCTAAGATCAGAGTCTTTGTAAGTAACTCTTTTTTTGGCATCTCTTCATTCTCTCTGTTTGTTCTTTTCTCAGTCCAAAGTTTTGGCCCAGGTCTCTATGAGGTCTAGTTTTTCAAATCTCTGAGAAATCAAGGCCACCCACACACCAGGAAGTTCATTTTCTACCATTGGATATGTACCCAGTGGTCTAAGTCAGAAAGAAATAAAGGTCCTCAATGTACCCCCCAAAAATGCTCATAGGACCTCTCTTGTGGTAGCCAAGAGTTGGAAGCAAAATGGTACATTCTAATCAACTAGAGAATGGCTGAACAAAATGTGGCACGTGAATATCAGGGAATATTATAATTTAAGAGATTATAAGAGGGGCAGCTAGGTTGATAGAGCACCAGCCCTGGAGTCAGGAGGACCTGAATTCAAAACCAGCCTCAGACACTTAATAATTACTTAGATGTGTCACTTAACCCCATTGCCTTATTTAAAAGAGAGAGAGAGAGAGATTATAGAATCAGGATTTTAGAAAACTATAGGAAGACTTTTATGCACTGATACAGATCCAGGTAAGCAGAAGCAGAGAACAATATCCACAACTGTTATAATAATGTGAATGAAAACCACTAAAAAGGCAAAACCAATTCAGATTTTTTGTTTTGTTGACCTGGATTGTGACTTTGATTGGAAATAAGGAAATTTCTCCTTCTATAGTGAATGGGCAATTCAATAATCTTAGGGACTTGTACAGGGCACTGCCAACATGTATCAGAGACAGAAATTTGAACTTGGGTATTCCTAAATTCTAGGGTGACTCACTAACCACTAATAATCCTGCCTCTCAAGAAGAAGGACCTATAATATGACTAGAAAGGAAAATGATCATTGTTGGAAAGGTTGTGGGAAATCTGGGACACTAATACATTGTTGGTGGAGCTTCGAACTCATCCAAACTTTCTGGAGAGCAATTTGGAACTATGCCCAAAGGGCAACAAAAATGTGCATAACCTTTGATCCAGTAATATCACTACTGGGTCTATACCCTGAAAAGATGATTAAAAAAGGGTAAAAACATCACTTGTACAAAAATATTCATAGCAGCCCTGTTTGTGGTAGCAAAGAATTGGAAATCAAGTAAATGTCCTTCAACTGAGGAATGGTTTAGCAAACTATGGTATGTATATGTGTGTGTGTGTGTGTGTGTGTGTGTGTGTGATGGAACACGATTGTTCTATTAGAGTAAGATGAGCAGAACCAGAAAAACATTGTACACCCTAACAGCAACATGGGGGTAATGATCAATCTTGATGGACTCACTCATTCCATCAGTGCAACAATCAGGGACAATTTGGAGCTGTCTGCAATGGAGAATACCATCTGTATCCAGAGAAAGAATTGCAGAGTTTGAACAAAGACCAAGGACTATTACCTTTAATTTAGAAAAAAAACTGATATCTTATTGTCTGATCTTTCGATCTCTTATACTTTATGTTTCTTCCTTAAGGATATGATTTCTCTCTCATCACATTCAATTTGGATCAATGTATACCATGAAACAATGTAAAGACTAGCAAATTGCCTTCTGTGGGGGGTGGGAGTAGGGAAGTAAGATTAGGGGAAAAATTGTAAAACTCAAAATAAATAAAATCTTTATAATTCAAAAAAAGAAGGGCATATTGGGGGGAAGTGGAGAAGACAGGCAGTTAGGTGGTACAGTGAATAGTGTACCAGCCCAGGAGTCAGGAAGACCTGAATTCAAATTCAGCCTCAGACACTTAATATTCATTTAGCTGTGTGACCTTGGACAAGTCACTTAATCCCATTGCCTTGCAAAAAGAAGGGCCTATGGAAAGAGAATGCTGGATGTGCTATCAGACACAGTCACTGTGCTGACTGATTTTATCCAACTATTTTCTTTGTTAAAAAGGAGCATGAAATGTGAAGAGAGGTGGGTGATAGCAGAAAATAACTACAGCAAGAAAAACATATCACTAAAGCTTTTTTTTTAGCCTACTCTCTCATGTTGCAGCGACCTTGAAATTAGGAAGACCTGGGTTCAAGCCCCACCTCTGACAAATACCAGCTGTGCGACTCTGGGTAAGTCAATCTCTCAATGGCCCCTAAGATTGTGAGTTGTATAGCAGATGCTGAATGATCAAATACACTGGTAGAAAGCCAGTTTCCTTACTTTATTTCCTTTTACCAATGAAATCACAAGTCCTGTCCAAAAACCATTCTCATAGTCCTCACCATCTTCCCTTTCTAATATTTCTTTTTGTTGCCCATTTCCTTCCACAAGGTCCCTTCACTTTAGCTATAGGTAGATTCCCCATTATCCTTTCAGCCCCCCTGTGCCCCCCCCAAAAGCAGGCTTCCAATTCAACTGTGATTCTTGATAGAGACAATTAACATTTCTTTTCATTTAAACTTGATAAGTACTGCTCTCTTTCTAGATACTTCTTGTACAAACCCAGGAGTTTCAGGGAGCCTGCAATGCTGGTCATGAGAAAATCAGACTGTTTCTTTAAAAATCTGGATCAGTCTGGATCTGGAATGACCATCCCATAGGAGAAAGAAAAAAGAAATAAAAGTCCAGTAGTCTAAAGAACAAGGAAGGCAAGACCAGACAAAAGGAAGAAACCACTATTTGAGAGGCAAGACCATGGAAAGAAAGCACATTTTGTCAACATAGAAAGGGAGATTATTTAGGCAACAGGAAAACTGGAAGAGTTGTTTGAAGTGTGCATAATAAGTCCCCTGATGTACTAGTGAGTCGTGTATCTGGCTCACTCCAGGCCCTGAAATCTGGGATGCACAAATTGCACTAAACGAGGTTGACCTTGTGATTAGTTCAACTTGGTTTCAATTATGCTAAAGTGAGGGGTCAGCCTTCCTTCTCTCATAAATAGCACACTCAAATAACCAAGAAATTCTGGGAGGGATAATGAATGGAACTCAGGATAAACAGCCTGCACCTGGTTCAACTTCTGTCCAATTTGGCAATTCAATTCAACAAACATTTAAGGTCATAGAACTTAAAGTAGACCTTAGAGACCTTGTAGTATAACCTGATTTTATAGAAAAAGAAACTGAGGTCCAAAGAAGTTAAGCAATTTGCCCAAGCTCATAGAAGTAATAAGAGACAGAGCCAGGATTCTAAATCAGGTCATCTATCTACAAATCCAGCACTTTTCTACTATACAATGATGCTGGCCATATTTATTAATCAATCAATAAGCATTTCTTAAGTTAGCCTTCTATGTGGGAGGCACTGTGCAAAATGTACTTATCCTCAAGAAGATTATAGTCTGCTTAACTCAGATCAGTAAAGATAACGTAAATAGTGTGAGTATATATTTTTTCAAGTATAGAGAAGTTGAGTCATGGTAATAGACTTTATAGGTAGGAAAATCAGGGTTCAAATAATAGCTAGTATTTATATAGTACCTACTATATAGTGCCTACTATACTCTAGGTACTTCCCTAAGCACCTTACAAATACTGTCTCATTTGATCCTGACAACAACCCTGGGAGGCAGGTGCTGTTATTATCCCCACTCTTACAAATGAAGAAATTGAGGCAAAGGGACATGACCAAGTTCACATAGCAAGTAAGTGATTGAGGTTGAATTTGAACTCCAGTCTTCCTGACTCTGTGCTCAGTTTGTATCATCCAGCTGCCTGTAAATCCTATCCTTAATAACCATGTGATGATCCCAAGCAGATCATTTCACTTCTCTGACACTCTGGCAATTCTCTGAAATTTATCTACTAAGTTATTAAAGGCTGCTATTGGTCTGTTCATAAGTCTTTTCCTTCTGGGCATTCAAATCCATGCTGTTCCTATATTGTGGAGCTCAGTAAATATTTATTAGTTGACCTAGAATTATAGCTCACATTTTCAAAGAATATTAAAGTCTGCAAAGCATTCGGCACACACTAGCACCATGATGTAGATGGTGCCAGTGTTATTATCCCTATTTTTACAAGTGAGGAAATAGAGGCTGAGAGTGGGAGTAAAGGGTGGGTAGTAATTTTTCCAGTGTCACATAGTTACTAACCATCAAAGCTGATGTTTAAACCTAGCTCTTCCAACCCCAAAGTCCAGGATTCTTTCCAATAACATCTACTCACTCTGCTTGGGAATTTCTTCCTGGGTCAGAGAAAGCCTGCTTCCAGTCTACCTTTTACCTTGGGGCTACTACTCCTCTTTATGTTTCCTTTATACTCCAGTCAGATGAGCTTTTCCCATAACTTTCAGACTCTTGCATAGGCTTCCCATTATGATTGGGATGTCCTCCCTCCTCGCCTCTGGCTTTCCAAATCTCTGATTTTCTTCAAGGTTCAACTCATTTGCCAATCTAGAGGAAACTACTTCTCATGCCATTTTTGGTCATGTTCTCTCCCTTCCCACATTATCATGCTATTTATTTACTATATTTATTGTATCATTTCCTCCAATAGAAAATCAGCTCCTGAAGGTAAAAACTGTTTTTCATTTTGTCCTTGTATCCTCAGTGATTGACACATAGTAGGCATTTAAATAATACCTGTTGTATTATTTTGGACTAGATGAAAAAAGAAAACAAGCATTTATTGATGGTCTAAGTAGTGCCAGAGTGGATAGAGTACCAGGCCTGGAGTCAAGAAGACTCATCTTCATGAGTTCAAATCGAGCCTCAGATACTTATTAGTGTGTATAACCCTGGGCAAATCATTTAACTCCATTTGCCTCAGTTTCCTCATCTATAAAATGAACTGAACAAAGAAATGGTAACCTACTCCATCAAGGAAAACCAAAGGAAACTGAAATGGGGTCATGATGCCTGGGACACAACTGAAATGATTGAACAAAATGAGCACTTTATAAATGTTATCTCATTTGAGCCTCACCACAATCTTGGAAGGTGAAAACTATTATTCTCCCATCTAACTGAGGCATGTCACTTGCCCAGGGCCATAAAACTAATAAATTTGCCCCAGCATTTGAACTGGGGTCTTCCTGATTCTGGACCCAAAACTCTCTCTACTCACTGACCCCCTATATTGCGTAATTTAAACATAAGAAAAACAATTGGGCCAGCTAGGTGATACAGTGGCTAGCACCAACCCAGGAGTCAGGAGGACCTGAATTCAAATCTAACCTCAAACATTTAATAATTGCCTAGCTGCGTGACCTTGGGCAAGTCACTCTTAAGCCCATTGCCTTGGAAAAACAAAAAAGGAAACAAAAAACAAACAATTAACCAAACCAACCAACATACTGAACAAGTCAGTTGTAGTCAATGCTCTACATCTGTGGTCCCCCACCTCTGCAGGGAGGTATGGAGAATTGTCTTCTTTCTCAAACAAGATCAAATAAGTTAATGTTTGTAAAATACCTTGCACAATTCCTGGATATGCAGAAGGACCTTAATAAATGCTTTTTTTCCCCTTTCCCCTCTCTATTGTGGGGCAGGCTTGGGCATCAGAAATTAGAACTTTGAGGCATTCAGTTTGGGGGTGGGGAAAGCAATAATAAAGACCATCAGCTCAGAAAGGGACCTTAGTCCAAACCCTTCCCTTAATAGAAGAGGAAAGCGTGGGCAGCTGCACCTTAAGTGAAATGAAGTGTGGAGAGCACTTTGCAAAGTTCAGAGTGTTATAAACATAAATGTCAGTTATCATCTCCTCCTTGTTCCAACAAGATGATCCCAAGATTTTAAAGCTGGAAGGGACCTTGGAGACAAACATCATCTATCTAAATACTATTGACTAGCTGTGCCAAGTCCTGGATTAGCCCCTATGGGCTCAGCAAGAGCTTGCAAGCTCCCCAACCAGAAATGGAAGGGTGGCTCTCTGCAAGGTTGAATGGTCTTAATGGACCCTAAATTTAAAAAGCTCCTACTTCTCTCAAATTACAGCTGAAAGAAGCTTCTGAGCCTCCTCCCCAGGCTGAAAGGTTCCACTGTGACTAGGTCCATGCAATGGGAATGAGACTGAAGCTGACAGATTGTTTGCTCTGATTTCCAAGCTGTCCACCCTTCTCCAATTGTTGCTACCTCTGTAATCTCCATATATTATTGATGGCTCCCTAATTGGGGATTCTAAAAGCTGTGTGGCAGATACAAACTCAAGGCCCTAGTGAATCATATTAACCGGGATTAAAATTAGAGGCCAGAAAGCAATCTGCCTCAAATAAAAATAGAAAATGGAAATGTGCTTTAAGAGGTCTGCCCTGAAACCACACAGCAAATACTGGCCAATCTCATATCCCCAGGGAGGTGCTGGAAAATCAGCTTCACATTTTAGAACCAGAGGAGCAGATGAATTGGAAGAGGATTTTGGAGATCTCCTAATCCCGTCCTTTCATGTGACAGAGAGAAACATTGAAGTCTAGAGAGAAATAGGGGACCTTCTGGCCACAAACAACTTTGAATTCCAACTTGCCCAAGAGCATGTATTTTGTGCATTTCAATCATTCATTCAGTCAATAAGCATTTATTAAGCTACTATGTGCTTGGAACTGTGCTGGGGGTACAAGCCAAAGTCCCTACTAATAATGAGCTTGACATTTTAATGGGGAGGGGGGATAACAAGTCCATAAAATATATAGCACGAATACAAAATTACAAAATAATTTAGGTAGGTGAATTATAGCAAATGGGATAATTGGGAAGAAAATGTAACCAGAATTTCTTTAGTGCCTCTTATGTATCAGGCACAACACTATTTGCTTTACAAACTTTATCTCATTTGAGCCTCACATCAATCCTGGGAGGTAGGTGCTATGATGATACCCATTTTACATTTGAGGTCAGCAAGTATCAGAGGCTAGATTTGAACTCAAATCTTCCTGATTCTAATCCTAGGATTCCATCTACTTTGCCACCTAGCTTCCTAGGAAAGTCTTCAGGTAAATCTGTAGGACTTATGCTACATCTTAAAGGAAGAGAGGGTCTCTATGAAGCAAAAATAACGAGGGAGCATATTCCAGGAATAAGGAATGGGCAATGCAAAGGCACTAAGGATCTCAAAATAATCTATAAATGTAAATTTTGTATTTTATGATTATAAATGAATAACTGACCCATAGCACTACATTTTATACATATCATAGAGCAAGCGAGCATTTATTTGTTCAAGCTTGTATGAAGACATCTCAGTTGATCCCCACAACCTTGTGAAACAGGCACCACATTTTAGAGAAGATAAAACTGAGACTCAAAGAAGTTAACTAACTGGGTGGATTATGGTCACACAGAAAATAGATATCAGAGATTCCCAAGTCCAGCACAGTATCCAACATGTCATATTATCTCCAA
Organism: Macrotis lagotis; assembly: GCF_037893015.1. Classification (NCBI taxonomy): domain Eukaryota; kingdom Metazoa; phylum Chordata; class Mammalia; order Peramelemorphia; family Peramelidae; genus Macrotis; species Macrotis lagotis. The sequence goes on along the minus strand of NC_133662.1, from coordinate 826,333 downwards.
ATGGTTACACTGAGATACAAATGACTTTGTCCCTTGTGGAGAGAGGAAGATATCCTGCATTTGTATAACACAGGATCTCCTCTTTCTATCTTTGAAGGTTGAACTACATCCCTACTTTCTCAATCTATGTGATTCTCTTCCATGCCCTCCTGCAAGTCTTCCTCTGGGTCCTTTACCATCTTGTGAGGACCAGTATAATGGGTTTCTATCTCCTTTTCCAGTCCTATATCTATGGATGTCTGAACCTGTGGTTTCTTTAATGGAAGGAACCCCTGGCAAGGCAAGACAACTCCCTCTATCAATGTAAATAAGCATCTGCTATAATATTTATAGAAAATAGCCTGAGACCCCCAGAGATTAAGAGACTTTCCCAGATCACACAGACAGTATATGTCAGAGGTGGGACTGAAATCCAGTACTTCCTGACTCTAAGGCAGATTCTCTCCATTACATTCATGAGTCTTCTACCTTATGGATGATATGACTGATAAAATAATGAGACAGGTCCATTAGATCAGGGTGTTTTTTTTAACCTGGCGTCTATGAACTTTTAAAAATATATATTTCATTATTTATGTTTCAATATATTTGATTTTTTCCAATCCTACATTATTATATGCATTTTTAAAAATTACTCTGAGAAGAGATTGTAAGCCTTTTGTCAAAGGGTCCATGACACAAAAGACTAATGAAGAAGTAAAATGGTCTTGAAGTCCCCTTCTGAGACTAGTCCAAAGTGCACCCCACCCCCAACCAATCACATGCCTAGGTTTTTGCTATGACTGGGGGGAAAAAAAGCTCCATTTAGATGAACTGGCAGAGATGTTGCTGCCCTAGCCAGCCTCATGAAATGCCATGAGCTTGTAATGAAAGACTTCCTGCCAAAAAGCTTATTTCCTAATTAGCTGCTGTTTTAGATAATCTACCAAATCACCCTCAACTCCTCTGAGAATGGCCTTTTCACAATGATTCCTGCCAGAGACCCAACAAAAAAATGCTCTCCACAAGCCTCTGCCTTGAGTCCATTGCTGCCTCTCTGACTGAGCTTCTCTCTCTTGGAGCATCTGGTTCCAGTTTGGATTGAAAGTAGGGGCAGCTTGAAAATATGACAATTCCAAGAGTTTCAATTCAGGAGCACAAGTTGATCTCCCTCAATCTCTTCCCCTGCCCCAAATATCTCAGGTCACCTATGTGAGCTGAAAGTCCCTTAGAGATTCATTCCTTTGGGCTAGGTATCAGCATCTCCCTCTCTTCTTTTAAAATACAAATACTATTGGATAGGATACCATGGAATCACTAACCTCCTAATCTTATACTACAAATCAATTCATAATAAAAGCTCACATCATCTCCACAATATTTTCAAATTGACAGATACTTTCCTGGTAATTGTCCTGTGAGGCAGGTAGTCCAAGTTCTACTTTCCTCAACCCCATGAAATTGAAGCTCGGACATACCCTTTGATCCAGCAATACCACTACTGGGTCTATACCCTGAAGAGATGATTTTTAAAAAGGGTAAAAAAATCACTTGTATAAAAATATTCATAGCAGCCCTGTTTGTGGTGGCAAAGAATTGGAAATCAAGTAAATGTCCTTCAGTTGGGGAATGGCTTAGCAAACTGTGGTATATTTATGTCATGGAACACTATTGTTCTATTAGAAACCAGGAGGGATGGGAATTCAGGGAAGCCTGGAGGGATTTGCATGAACTGATGCTGTGTGAGATGAGCAGAACCAGAAAAACACTGTACACCCTAACAGCAACATGGGGGTGATGATCAACCTTGATGGACTTGCTCATTCCATCAGTGCAACAGTCAGGGACAATTTTGGGCTCTCTGCAATGGAGAATACCATCAGTATCCAGATAAAGAACTGTGGAGTTTGAACAAAGTTCAAGGACTTTTTCCTTTAATTTAGGGGAAAAACCTGATATCTTATTGTCTGATCTTGTTATCTCTTATACTTTGTTTCTTCCTGAAGGATATGATTTCTCTCTCATCACACTCAATTTGAATCAACATACAACATGGAAACAAAGTAAAAACTGACAAATTGCTTTCTGTGGAGGGGGGAAGTAAGATTGGGGGAAGAATTTTAAAACTGAAATAAAATCTTTAATAAAAGAAATAAACTTCTAACCACAAAAAAAAGAAATTGAAGCTCAGAAAGGTAAACAAATTTATCAGCAGTCACACAGGCAGAGGCAAGACTTGAATGGAAGTCTCTTGACTGCAAATCCAATAGTGGATTCACCCTAACATGCCACTTTTCCATCTCCATATCTCTCTGATCCATTTCCTCTTACCAAATAAGGATCCAGGCAGATTTCTAACCACTACACCATAATAACTCATAGTAATGACACCTATCCATAGGTACTTTCTGATTGATTGTTGCTTGATAGCATAATCTGGTCCCATTCAACATTCAAACCTTACCTTCCACTGAACTTCAACTCCAGTTAAAAATATTAACTCTCTTAAACACTCTTCCCCATAAAAAACAGCATTCTGACCTCCATACCTTTGCATCTACTATTTCACAGCTATCTTGTCCAAGAACTTCTTCTCTCCTCCCTTTCAAATATCTTTATTTGGCCCAAACTTTGAGGCCCAACACAAATTCCACCCCTTCTATAAATAGCCTCCTAGGACCATCACAGCCCACAGGGATCTCTCCCGCCTTGGAATTCCTCAAGCCCTGACTGACTCACTTGGAATTTATTCTGAATGGCCTTGTCTTGGTGATTACTATTTTTGTATGTCCCTAGCTCCAAAATTAACTTGAAGGTCCTGTGAGAGAAGGACCTTACCTCTTTTCATCCTTAGTAGCCTAGAATAACTCCCCAGCAGCATTGTAGATATTCAGCCAATGTTTGTCAGTGGTGAGTGATTTATTTCAGGAACTGAGAAGAAATCTATTTGGTTGGAGCTGAGTATTTTGACAGAGGGGGGTACTAAAAAACAAAACAACACCAGGAAGCTGGAATCAGCTTCTGGAACCTATTGAATGTCAAGATAGGGAATTTGGGCTTGATCTTTTAGCATTATGGAACCATTAAAGTTTTTGCTCAGGAAAGTGAAATGATGATTATTAGTTATTGTAATAGGGTATGTGAAGAACCCACATTTAATCTTATAGCTAGAATTGGAAGAGATCTTGTACTGCCCCTCATTTTAAAGATAAGAAAACTGAGATTCAGGGAAGTTGTGACTTTTCCAAAGTGACGAAATAGCAGGACCAGGATTTGAACCCAGGTTCTTTCCACTATACACCAAAGACATGAAAGGAGGAACAATGCATTGCTATCTTTGCTAAGCAGAGGAAATCTACCAAAGGAACCTGGAATGAGTAAGAAAGTTCAACCAATATTAAAAGGAGAGAGGAAAACTGAAAGGGCAGAGGAGTGAATTTTAAGAAACTAAAGAAATGGGGAAAGATCAGGAAGAGCTCCTGGGGAAAGACTAGCTAACATAACAGCAATTCATTTAAACGAAGGAAAAACCACTCAAAATGATATTCATATATGCATGTTCAAGAAGTAGGACTTCACAGTGGATAGAATGCTAGCCTTGGGAGTCACCAAGCCCAGGGAAGTCTTGCCCCTGACAGCTACCAGCACATGCTAATCACTTCACTACTCAGCCTCAGTTTCCTTATCTATAAAATGAGGAGTATAACAAAACCTACTTCCCAGAGTTGGTACAAGGATCAAATGAGGTCCCACATATAATGTACTTGGCCAGCCTTAAAGTGATACATCATCACTATTTATTAACCTCTCTGCCTCAGTTTTCTCATGAGTAAATTAGAAAGAATAAAACAATAGCATCTGCCTCTCAGCATTGTCAGGATAAAATGAGATGAAACTTGCAGATCATATTGCAAATCTTAAAGCACTACATAAACTGTTCTCATAGTCCTCATCATCTTCCTTTTCTAATACTCCTCTTGGTTTCCCGTTTCCTTCCACCCCATGAAGATGGGTTCCTTCACTCTATTTATGAGTGGGTTTTCCATAGTCCTTCCAATCCCTTGCCCCTCAAAATAGCAAGCTTTCAAGTCAATTGTCTCTCTTGGTAGAGGCAATCAACATTTCCTGTCATTTAAACAGGATTCCAACTTGGAACCCACATTCTTTTTACCACATAAAGCTCTTTAGCAATTATAAAACTTGGATTCCACCTCTGCCTACCATGGGCCATTTCTTCATAGACTACCACTGAATTGAGCCACAAGGAGGTGAATGTATCAAATAGATCAATGTGGACCAAATGTGATCAAACATGATAAATGTGATCAAATAGATCAACAACTCAAATCAGATTCAGGAGAGCTGAACTCAAATCCCACCCTCACGCCCATTCCAACTGTGTGACCCTGGGTAAACCATGTGACTTTCTATGTTTTAGGTTCTGTCTCTAGGAAATCATGGAATCAAAGAATTTGAGGACTGGGAGGAGAGACCTCAGTAGTCATCTAGTCCCACCCACACTGGTAAGACATCCCCACCATAACCTACCCACCCAACCACCAAGTCCTCACCTACTTACTCTCTGCTTGAAGACCATCAGTGTTGGGCCATCTCTTCTTCCCTTCCCACTTCTGGGCAATTTTACTTTCTTTAGGTGTCATCTAAAATCCCACTTTCTACAGGAAGCTTTCCCAAATCCTTCTTAATTCCAGTGCCTTCCTCTACTATCTCCTCTTTATTCAGTATATAACTAGCTTTGAATATATTTCTTATATTGTAAGATTGTAAGCTCCTGAGGGAAGGAACTGTATTTTACCTCTGTTTGAGCTCTGAGTAGCTAAAAATAATATTAGTTTCTATTTCTAGCCACCTCCCTGTAATCCTGCAACATGGTCAGGGAAGGAATGTTTTTGTTGTCCATCCTTCATTCTCAAAGAGAACCAACCAGTGGCTTCATGAGACTAAAGTCTTAACTTGCAAGTGAATTGGATTAAAATAAGGCAGAGCTATGCAGTCATCAGCCATACTCTTTCCTCCAGCATCATCAGAATCCAGTGGCAAGACAAGGGTCCCCCAGAAGCAATGGGAGATTTATCATTTTTTAGCTAAGGTCTTTTCCAAATTTCAGTTGTCTGAGGCAACATAAAAGGCTGGGTCTGGGAAGGGAAGATTCTCAGAAATTTTCAGGCTAGAGGTAATCTGTTTTACAAATAAACAAACTAATTGGGATTTGAACCTAAGTCTCCTGACTTTTGAATCCAGAAATCTCTCAACTCCTCATTTACCTATCTTTCTTCCAAGAAAATGTGCTCCTTCACTTAAAAAAAGGCAGGATTTTTTGTATTCTATGCTGGCTCAAGAAGGAAGGGAATTGATTATTATCCCCATTTGACAAACGGGCAAACTGAGAGAGGTATAATGATTCCTGAGTCCTGCTGACAGCCCAAGGCTCTTACCATCAGACCCCACTTCTTTTAACCAGGAGACTTAAAACCTCCTGTGAGGCCTATCGAGCAAGTATTGCTCCATTTCCCAGTCTAAAATTACATCTTGAGTCAATTTTCACAAAATGTGGTGACAGATTTAGGCGCTGGGAAGGCTGAGCTTTCTCCGAAGGCACGTCTGTGACCTCAATGGATAAACTCAGATGAAACCAGGCAGTCAGAGGTTTCAATGGGGGCTTCCATCCCCTCTGGACTAAACTAGAGTCTCCTGCAGTGGCTCCAGGGTCCAGATTCTGCCTAAGGAAACTGCTGTGGCTACATTTGTCTCAACCACCTCATTCTTAATAGCTTTAAACTGATGTGACATTCTTTCTGCTTGGTCTGGAAGGACAATGCTTGTAATCACTGTCATGGGGCCTGATTATGCTAGATTTTGTTTCTCTGATCTGGGAAGAATTCCTCAAAAGTGGGCCTCCACTTCCTCCTCCTCATCCCAGTCACATTATTCTACCACCTCAGCTTCTAGCCGGCAGCACAGGATCATAGGACTTAAATCTTGGAAGGGTCCTTGTGGTTGTTCAGTCTTTTTCCATCATTCTTGGCTCTTCATGACTCTATTTGAGGTTTTCTAGAAGAATTAATGGAGCTGTTCTGCCATTTCCTTCTCCAACCCATTTTACAGATGAGGAAATTGAAGCAAATTAAGTTGTCATTTATACAAGGTGACATGGGTAGTAAATGCCTGAGGTCAGATTTGAACTCACAGAGGCTCATCTTTCTGATTCAAAGACTAGTGTTCTATCTATCCACTGTGCCAACTAGCTGCCCAGAAGGGACCTTTTGTTGTTATTGTTATTTATTCATTTCAGTTATGTCTGCCTCTTTGTGGCCTTTTTTGGTAGGATTTTCTTGACTGAAATACTGAAGTGTATTAATGGAAGAATTAATGGAGCTGTTCTGCCATTTCCTTCTCCAGCTCATTTTAGAGATTAGAAAACTAAGATAAACAAGGTAAAGTGACTTGCCCAGGGTAACAAAGCTATTAAGTGTCTGAAGGTATATTTGAACTTGCCTCTTCCTGATCCAAACCAGGAGCTCTATCCATTTTTGCCATCTTGTTTTACAAATGAAGAAACTGAGATCTTGTGAAGTTGCAGAAATCAGAGAATAAGTAACAGAGCTGGCATTCAAACCCAAGTCTTTTGCCTCTTTGAATCTATTAGTGAGCTACTGATCAAAAGGAAAATCAAAATATAGATAATTTGGGGCCATTCTCAGAACTCCAGAGTTAGAAAGAACCTCAAAGAATCCACTTCTACACTGCAATTAATTAGCAATGTCTCTTAAAGGTTAATTATAAAAATGTATAATTAAAATAAAATAAAAAATAAATAGAATTTAAATGAGTTTTGTTGTCTATATTCTATTCCATTCATGGGACAATTTGGTTGAACAATTTTGGATTCAATAATTATGGCCTTATTAATATTTTGAGGAACATTACATTCACTGAAAAGGTTTTAGAATATGTTCTGCTTTTGTCTCAAATGGTTGACATGTTGCCCAAATGGTATGCAATTATCCTGTTTCTAATAGATTCCAGAGGACTACTTTGAAGTGCCCTATCTTAACTGAGTTTAAAATTTGCATTTTAAATTCCAATTCTTTCCTGAAATATGAATGTCTTCTACAATACCCCAGTGAATGATTAGCCAACCTTTCCTTGGCACTTCCAATAAAGGAAGATTCACTTTCTATCTGGATAAACCCAATCTATTTTTTAATACAATGTTAACCAATGGAGGGTAAGCTGCTTGAGGGAAGGAACTGATTTCATTTATGTCTTTATAAACCTAGCAGCTTGCATAGTCCCCAGCACATAGATTTTAATAAGTGTCCATTGATTGATGTATTGGTCAGTGATAAGTCTTATCCATACTATTCTAGAGACAAAGTGATTCATGGATGATAGATGAACAGCATCATTTATTTGCATGAAGAATCATCTATTAACTGTGCTATAAAAAAAGAAGGGCAGCTAGGTGGCTCAGTGGGTGGCATGCAGGTCTTGGATTCAGGAAGAGCTGAGTTCAAATTTGACCTCTTATTATGTATGTGACCTTGGTGTCACCACCCTGTTTGTCTCAGTTTCCTCATCTATAAAATGAACTGGAAAAAGGATACAGCAAACCACTTCAATATCTTTGCCAAGAAAACCAAATGGGGTCAGAAACAACTGAACTGAACAAAATTATTTACTGTTAATAGCCTTTTGTTCTCTTGAATACTGATGGAAATAAATGGGATAGTGCCAAGAGTTTGAGTCTTTTCTAAGGAGAAAGTAGAGAAAGCCCTGAATGAACAACAAAATCCCAAGTTTCAAGTTCAAATTCTACCATTTACTACCTGAAGGACCCCAGACAAGGGTCTTTACCTCACTCAACCTCAGTGTTTCCAAATGAAAAATGGGCACTCCACTATATGATCCCTGAATCCCTTACAACTTTCCTACATCATGTTAGATGGGTTTTGGGGGGACTTTTTGTTTGTTTGTTTGGTTAGTTTTTGGAGGCAGATTTAAATAACTTGTCCAGGGTCACACACCTAGTAAGTGTCTGAGACCTGATTTAGAACTTAGGTGCTCTTGACTTCAGGGTCTATCTATCCACTATACCATCTAGTTGCCCCATCATGCTAGTTATCGCCACACTTAACCTCCGTGTCCCAGACAACTCTCCAAGAATATATATTTCATACCAGACCTGTGGCTGTCCATATCTATATTACTAGTTTTAGTACAAAAAGTTTCACTGTTTTTATTTTCTCCACTAAAAATATGCATTAAAAAGATCACAGATTCAGAATAGAACCTTAGAGGTCAAATTTACCAATGGTGTCAAATCCAAAAATAAATGTCAGTTACAATTTGATAGTTTTAAAATGTAATATTATCTGTGTCTTATTGTATTTGTATTTATTTTGCTAAATATCTCCCAATTACATTTTGATTGTGAGCCAAACATCTTTGACCTCTCTGATATAGTCTGACCCTATCTTTTAACAAATAGATCCTGAGATCAGATGGGTTGATTGACTTGCCCATGGTCATACAGATAGTATCAGAAGTAAGTATTTGAGACTAGGCCCTCTGATGTGAAATCCAGTGCTCTTTCCCTGAACTACAGAGTACCAAACCTAGCTCAGAAAGTTCTGAGTTCCAATCTGACCTTAGATACTTACTAGTTATGTGATTCTGGACAAGTCACTTCACCTGCTTGCCTCAGTTTCCTCATCTGTAAAATGAGCTGGAGAGGGAAAAGGCAATCTACTCCAGTATCTTCACTAAGAAAACTCCAAATGGGGTCACAAAGAGTCAGACATGACTGCAAAATGACTCAATAGCAACAGCAGTAAAACCAGGAAGGGAAACCTGAATTATAAGCCACTTAAGAGTCATTCTTTCAAGTATACTCAGAACCACAAAGTAATGGCTGATAAATTGGTGTCCTCCCAGGCCTTTTCAAACCTTTTTTGAAGAAGAGGGAAGGAAGATTTTAAAATGAGCAGCTTTTGTTTGTATATAGAGTGTCCCCCAAATGCTCAGAAACAATTTGTTCTTTTAAGTAGGCTTAAACACTACTCAGACAGTCTTGTTTACACCATTGTAATGTGCTTAGTAAAGTTATTTTTCAATCCTAGTAGAGTGATAAAAAAATTCTGCATCAGGGAAATCTGAATTCCTTCTGTTCCACTATTTGTTAATGCTCCCACCTGTCAATAGGTTGGTTTGTCACAAGTTCTGTGGTGACTTTTCAATGATGTTGTCTTCTCCCCATTTAAATTGAAAGGTTCCTGTGAACTCAGCCTGTCATTCAACCATTCATGCTACCTCTTCCACAAACATTTTTAATGAGTGCCTACTAATTATGAGACCGTAGAGGGATGAAGAGATAAATAAGACACAGCCTTCATCCTTACACAGGCGTTTAAGAAGGGAAGAAGTATCCAGAGCATTTTATGGGCTAAGCACTATACTAAGTATTTTGTTAAACATTTGATTCTTATACTCTACCCAGGAAATAGGTCGTATTAGTATTCCCATTTTACAGTTGAGGAAATGGAGGCAGGCAGCAGTTAAGTGATTTACACAGAGTAAATATCTGAAGTAGAATTTGAATTCAGGTCTTCCTGCTTCCAAATCCAGCACTCTATCATCTGAGCCTCTAGCAAAGAGCTGTAGACATGCACAGATAAATGTGATGCAAGGCAGATAATCATATAAACATGAAGTTTAGAGGAGGGAGAAGTCATGGTTAGATAAAGCTACTGGTCCATGAGACCTGTGAGAGACAAGAAAAAGAGCAATAAACTCGAAGGATTGAATCTGGAGATGCTGGTCATGACTTTGAATCTCAATTTACCTTCCTGGAAGAATTTCCCTTATCTGTAAAAAAAAAAAAAAAAAAAAAAAAAAAAAAAAAAAAAAAAAAAAAGAGGAAGAGCTTAGTCCAAATGGTGGACCACGAAGGTCCATTCTGATTCTGGGCTGAAACCTTCTATGTGTGTCATCTCCCCTCTCAGAACCTGAACTCCTCTATTTGTATCCCTAGCTCTTCATGCAATGCTATGTATGCACACAGTATGCTTAATAGATGTGGTTTTTTTCCATTTATTCTTTCATTCTAGACCTATAATCTTTTGACCTAGGAAACTCCCAGGGAGTAAATTCCCTTCACTTTAATTTTTAATTTTAAGTGATTTCGCAACTGTTCAAACACAGTCTTAAAGAGTTGCTTTGAGAGATTAAGAGATTTGTCTAGATTACCCAACCTGGGATTTGAATTGAGTCTGACCCACTAGGCAATATTGCATCTTTTTATAATAGTGGGTCACATCTTTCTTTCTTTTTTTTAGGATTTTTGCAAGGCAAATGGGGTTAAGCGGCTTGCCCAAGGCCACACAGCTAGGTAATTATTAAGTGTCTGAGGCCAGATTTGAACTCAGGTGCTCCTGACTCCAGGGCCGGTGCTCTATCCACTGTGCCACTTAGCCGGCCCCATGGGTCACATCTTTATAGCACTTAAAGCATCCTTTCTTCCCCAATAGTCCTATGTGGAATAGGTAATGCACATGTCTATGAAATTTAGGCTCAAAGAAGCTAATGATATGTCTCCAGAGCTCTTTCTACTATTCCACAGATATAGCATTTGAGCTGGGTCTTAAAAATTTTGTATCATTGTAAGAGGAAAAATTGGAGAAAGAAAGCATTCTAGAGAAAGAGAACAAAAATAAATGAAGGAACAGGCATCTAGAAGACAAATGGTTGACAAAAGGAGGTAATTCAGTAGATAGATTACTGACTCTGTAGTCAGAAGGATCTGAGTTCAAATCCTACTTCAGAAATTGGGCAAGTCCCTTAATCTTTGGCTGCCTCAATTTCCTCACCTACCTCCCAGAATTGTTATGAAAATAAAATGAGGGGCAGCTAGGTGGCGCAGTGGATAGAGCACCGGCTCTGGAGTCAGGAGCACCTGGGTTCAAATCTGGTCTCAGACACTTAATAATTACCTAGCTGTGTGGCCTTGGGCAAGGCACTTAACCCCCTTGCCTTGCAAACAAAAAAAAAAAAACAACCCTTAAATAAACAAACAAACAAACAAACAAACAAACAAATAAATAAATAAATAAAATGAGATAATATTTTAAAGTTATTTGCAAACCTTAAAGCACTAATAAATGTAAGTTGTGGTTACTATTATTATAAAGCCTGTACAGTGAGTGATTAACATCCTGGTTTAATAGAAATATAAAGTTAATGCAATGGGGTAGGATGATGGCAAATAAAGGATCAGACTCCATGTGAACACAAAATTCTGGGAACCCTGGGTTATAGGATGCATGGGGTGTTTTCTACTTCCCTCCCCAATACTGCTTGCTACAACTGGGGGTAGGGAAAGTACAAGTTTAACAGAAAAATCAGAGGCAAAAAGAGAATTTGTCCAGCTTACTGAGTAGATTCTCAAACAACCAGTCATTAAGAGGTTTCCTGGAGAACTCCCTTAGTTGCCTCTAAACAATGACCCAAATCTTGCAATCTCATCAGGGTGATTGAATGATTCTTAAAATTTATTTATTCCATCTTTATCCTACTTCCCCAATAACTGGAAATAATATTTGTTATCCACCTTGAAAACCTGAAAACTAAAGTTTAAGCCTTAACTGAATAATAACTGGAGAAGTGTAATTGAATATAAAAATGAATAGATAGGGCAGAGTAGAACTAATTTGTGGAGATCTTTGAATGCCAAGTTAAGTAATTTGGACTTGGTTTCATAAACAAGGGGGAGCTAATGAAGGTTTTTGAGAAAGGTTGAGTGACAAAGTTCCAGAAGAATTTCATCGACCTGGGACCTTGGCATTTATTAAGCATAGACATTTATTAAGCATGTGATAATAAGTAAGATGTCACATAGGCTCCATCATTCTTCCAGTTACCCTAGATTTGCAACTTAAGAATCATCCTCAATTCTTCTCTGTCCCTCCCCCCACAAATCTAAATCATTTGCCAAGTCCTTTTGATTTTGCTTCCACTTTTCTCATTTCCACTCCCTTCTTTCCATCCAAAATGATTCAGAGTTCCTCATCATCTTTCTCTTTTACTACTGTAGTAATCTCTTAGTTGGTCTCCCTCCCTCTAGTCTTTCTCCCGACCTCTTCCAATTCATTCTCCAATAAGCTGCTAAAATGATAATCCTAAAGCAGTCCAAACATATCACTCCATTATTCAGTACTCTCTATTGGCCTCCTATTACTTCCAGGATCAGTTACAAACTTCTCTATTTGGCATTTCAAATTCTTTACAAACTTGATGCACCTACTTTTTTTCAAGTTCATTATATATTCTCCCTTTGTTCTATTTCATCTCCCGACAAAACTGATCTTTTTGCTGTTCCTTACATACCATATTCCATCTTTCATTTCTGCCAATGAAGTGGCTGTCCTTCATGCTCCTATCTCTTAGAATCTCTAGATTCTTTCTAAGTTCAGTTCAAGGGCCACCTCCCACATGAAGCTTTTCTGGATTGCCACAGTTAGTAGTGACTCCTTCCAAAAATTACTTTGTATTTATTGTATATTTGGAACATTGTATATATGTAATTTTCTTCATATACCATGTTGTGGAGGATAGAGAGCTGACCTTGGTATCAGGAAGACCTGGCCCCTATATCTGTGTGGCCCTGGACATGTCACCACCTCTGAGTATCATGGGCAATGCTAATTAATTAATCAAGGGAATTTCCTCACCTGGAAGCTCCTGATGCCAATGAAATTATAGACTCAATCCCTATCCCTATATGACATGCACAGCAGAGAATAATAGAAAACTTAGAAGGATGAACAGAAAAGCAGGATAGCTTTGAAAATAATGAGCAGTATTTATTATATTTTTCTTGTCAAAAAAGCAAACTGTGAAATAGAGATTCAAGGTTTTATATTGAATATTTTTGAGTTGTACTGCATTTTTTTGTCTTTTGGGAGTTTTATGTCTTTTTGTATTGAAATTTAAAATGAATAAAAAAATTTTAAAAAGAATAAGTCCCTTAAAGGCAGAGCTGTTTCATTTTTTTCTCTGTTTATATGCCTGGTATGTATGAGGCACTAAATAAATCATTATTCATTGAATAATATTCTGTCTTGTTCCCAAAAGACTGAGAGCTCCCTGAGGGCTAGGATTGTGTTAGTCAGTTGGTCAACAAGCACTGTACTCAGCACTGAGGATTCAAAGAAAGGTAAAAATCATTTCTTGAGGTGTCTGCACTCAAGAAGTTCACAATCCAATAGGAAAGTCAAGTGTATTAACAAGATGCATACATAGTATCCAGAAAGTAAATGGAAAGTAATCTCAGAGGCAAAGGGAATGGAAAGATTCAGTAAAAGTCTTCTACACAAAGTAGGGTTTGAGAATCGTAATAATTGAGAATCTCAGAAATTGGTTTCACTCCAGCACTAGTTTGACACGAAAGTGCCTTGAAGTGTCCCTGCCTTGATTTCATTGTCCCATGCTACTATAACTTCCTCAGGGTACAGAAACACTACATTAAGAAATCCCCTCTCCCCCTATGCCCCCCCAGTTAGAAGACAGAGACAGAGACAGAGAAACAGACAGATGACAGACCAATGGATGCATTTATTGAGGAATGAGAAGAGTGGTACCTACCTCCCTCCATTGCTTGTTCTCCATTCCTTGAGTGTACATCACACACACTGGGGTGAAAAGAAAAACACAGAATTTAGATACCTAGGCAAGATTTTGAAGAAGTGAGAGTTAAGTTGAGGAAAGAAGAGAGATTTTTAGCAGAAGAGCAGGAACTCCACAAAGTTTTTGTTGTCCAGTTGTGTCTGATTCATCATTACCCCATTGGGGTTTTCTTGGCACAGATACTGAAGAAGTTTACCATTTTCTTCTTCAACTCATTCTACAGCTGAAAAAACTAAGGCAAACAGAGTGAAGTGACTTGCCCAGGGACACCGAGCTAGTGTCTGAGGCCAGATATGAATTCATGAAAAGTCTTCCTGACTCTGGGTTCAGAATTCCAATCACTGCCAAGCTTCTTACTAGAGAAGACAACATGCAAATAACTGTATGAACAAAATAGAGAGGATAAATTGGAGATAATCAACAGAGAGAAGGCACTAGTATTAAGGGAGATTGAGAAAAGTTTCTTGCAGAAAGTGAAAAGATAAAGGTAAAGAGGGAGAGAGTCCCAGATATGAGGGGACAAGTTGATGAAAAGCCTTAGAGCTAAGAGAAAGTGGGAAAGCTAGACCTAGAATATTTGTGGGTTTCCCTCCCCAATAGAGAATTTACCTGATGACAAAATGGAAATGACTTTTGAGATCATTTAAACCACCCTCTTCTTTTTGCAGGCTAAGAAACTGTGTCCCAAAGGATGCTTTGCAAAAAGAAAAAAGAAAACCCACAGGACTACCAAATGGCAGACTAGGTCTTTTTAATCCATGTCTAATGTTCCTTCCACTACAATGCAATGTCTCTTACCTGTTGATTTGGTTTGCACCAAGGTAGGACTAATGATAGACCAAATAGACACGTATTAATTCTTCTTCCCTGTCTCCTTTTCATTAGATCATAAACTATTCAAGAACAGGAATTAAGTTCTTTCTTCTGCTTGGTATCCCCAGAGATTGGTATTTAATAAATGTTTGGTTTAACTGAATTCATCAACCTGCAAGGCCTAAGTTAGATCTGTGGAAGTGACTGTCAGGGAAGGGAAGGCAGATTCCAGCTGACTGTGGGGGAGGGAGAGATGACTATGGGGAGGGAAGGGATTTGGCACAAATTTAACTGGGAAATCCTGGAATTGTAAAATATTACTGGGTGTGGGGAACAAGTGCACTTTGGAAGCAGAATGTCTGGTAAGAGGAAGAATCCGATGAGAGGCAAAGCTGAACATTCTGAAGAAGGGAGTGATAGTCAAAGTGTTTTAAAATAATTATCTAATTCAATTCTCAAAGCTTACCTTGTGAAAAGGTTAAATGGGGTGTTGGAAGGGGGAGAATGAGAGGAGAAGCCATACTATTTGTTCTCTTTTTCAGATGAGGAAACTAAGTCCCTGAGAGGTTAAGTGGATAATCAAGGTTACATAGCTAGTTAGTAACAGAGCTAGAACTAGAGAACAGATCTCTTAATTCCTGATCCAGGAACATTTCTATTTCACAACTTCGTGGATCTCACAGCTGAGGGCCACCTGCATGACCTTGGGTCAATTGTTTAATTTTTTTAGCTTCAATTTCCTTTTCTAAAAGAAGAGAAGACTGGTTTGGATGTCCTTGGGTCCTCATCAGTTTGGAGCAATATCTAATGTTCTATGTGATAAAGGTAGCAAGACATAGTGGACAAGAGTACTGGATTTGGGTCTGGAATAAGAAAAGAAGGAACAAGCATTTCTTAAGAGCCTACTTTCTACCAAATGCTATACAAGTATATCTCATTTGATCCTCACAACTACCCTTCAAGTATTCCCATTTTGCAGATGAGGAAACTGAGTCAAATTTAACCCTGGGTCACACAGCTAGTAAGTTGTGTGAGACCACAATTGACATCAGGTCTTTTAAGAACTGAGTTCAAATTCTACCTAATGCAGCTATGTGATCTTGGATAAGTCATTTAAATTCTCTGGGCCACAGTTTCCTCAACTGTAAAATGGGGAGGCTGAATTAAATGGCCTTTGAGGTACCTTACAGTTCTAAATCTATGAAACTATAATGGTTAGACAATCTGAAAATTCATAGTATGTTCACCACCAGCATCTTCACCAGTCTTAATACAGACTTAGAAAGATTCAGAAGACCCCAAACTCAATATAAGGAAACATGAAGCTTGTAACAAGATAGCTAAAAGCCAGTTTCATTGAGGGGAAGTACTCAGAAAATGAGGGGGTGGTCAGGGAGGAGGGACACAAGGAATTAAGCGCCCTACTAGGGCCCTAAAGAGAATGGGGAACCCTTTACTAAATCAGTAAAGTCTGGTAGGTATTTACAGTGTTCTTTCAAGTGGAAGATAGGTGATACAGTGGGGAAAATTCCAAATCTGAAGTCAGGAAGATTCACCTCCATGAATTCAAATCTAACCTCAGACACATATAAGCTGGGTATCTCAGTTTGCCCTTGTTTACCTCAGTTTCTTCATTTGTAAAATGAGCTAGAGAAGGAAAAGGGAAATCACTCCAGTATCTTTACCAAGAAAACCCTAAATGTTGGATCACCAAGAATTGAACACAATTGCACAGGAAATATATGATTATAGTATGAACCAAGCATCGTAATGAGAATCCTGAATCATGAGATTAGTAAACTAGTGCAGAGAGGGAAGATTCCTACAAGCTAATTGATATCAAAATTTCCTACCATCTGGAAAAGAGGTTTGGGGCCATTACTGTTGGTCTGGTTCTGATAGATTGACTCAGCCTCCCTGTCTGGAGCATCCCTCAGCCTTCTTCAAGGCTGTCAGGGTTATTGTAACCTTCCCCCAACTACTACTACCTATTTAGGAAGAAGAGAGGAAAGATCTTTTGATCCTGTATCAGGAGACAGGAGTAGAGGGGATTAAACTCCTATGGGGATAGAATAAAATGGGAAGGCATTTTTTTTACCCATTCTCTACCTCCATATCCAGAAATATTATACAGAAGAGAAAGACCAGCCAGAGTCTAGGAGCCTCCATGCATCCACCAGGCAGTATCTGCAAAATTGCAAACAATATTCCACATCAGAATAGGGACTTACATGGATCTGACTTGGAGAACATGTCTTTATCCAAGAGATTCCTGAAAGAAAAGGAAAATAAAGGACTATTACTGCCAGAGGCCAGGGGGAGGTCCCAACATAAGAGAGGAGTTTAGGGAGGGAGAGCCTCAGTTTATCCAGGGTCCAAGGGAATGAGCCTCAAGTAAGGCTACAGAACTATTCAAGGGATCTTCTCAAAACAAGCCCCTGGGGGTGGCTAGGTGGCACGGGCCCTGGAGTCAGGAGTACCTGAGTTCAAGTCTGGCCTCAGACACTTAATAATTACCTAGCTCTGTGGCCTTGGGCAAGCCACTTAACCCCATTTGCCTTGCCAAAAAAAAAAGAGAGAGAGAGAGAGAGATATCAAGGATCAAAACAAACCCCTGCCCCTATTTCCAATGAACTTTCCCTTACCTTTTAAATACTCTAAACACAAACACACATACATATACAACACATGTATACACATGGATATTCTGTGTTTTCATGCTGACCTTGCTATGTGACAACCAACCCTGATCAGCTCCATGGGTCAGATCTCTCTAGAAATTCCTGTCTCTTGCCCACTCTCTCCTTTAGTTCATTCAGTAAGAATTTATTCCATTTAAAATAACTATAGAGGCAGCTAGGTGGCACAAAAAATAGAGCACTGGACCTGGAGTCAGAAGTATCTAAATTCAAATTCAGTGAAAAATGTTGGACATAGGATAGCCCAAAAAGGAAATTGTAGGAAAATTGTGTATGATATTGTTCAAGAAAAAAATATTACACTATTTAAATCCAACCTCTGTGATTAAATGTTGTCTGCACCCAGAATGTCACCTGTCTCCAGTGACTCTCCAGGAATGCTAAAGAAGGTTACAAGGTATTTTGGGTTCCCTCTAGATACTCCCTAAGCATTCTTGTTTAGAGTTGTTCATCCTTCATTTTTGAAAAGCACCAAAGACACAACGGGGTGATGTCTTAATGTATGAGTGAACTGGATTTAAGTGAGGTAGAGTTACACAAAGTTATCAGCCTCACTCTTCCAAAGGCAAAAGAAATACAATGACAAGACAAAAATCAAAATGACTGGTGATAGCTAGGGATGCACTTGATGACTTTGACATCTTTGATGTCTGACTAATCTCAGAGCACTCCACAGCACCTGCTTCAATTGTTTCCATGGTCACTGGAAAAAAATTGTTATCTGATTGTTCCATTAAAGGAAGCCTTGACATGCTTGGGATGTATATCCTCCTATCTCATTGTAGGGTTTGAGGTCCATCAGTTACCCTCAACTCGGTTTTAGTCTGTCTGCTGAGTCAGTTTTACTGAGGTGTGGCTGTTGTGTATACTTCAGCTTCTTGGAGCTACGGGTGAGAGTTGGGAATCAGATGGACACCAAAAATGGATGAGCAGCACTGAAAAAGACTTGACAAGACCTAACACCAGAAGTACTAGTTGTCCATGAACATACCATATTATTATACCCAGGACTTGTGATGGATCCACCCAAGCTTCTGTTTTGTTTTCACTCAAATTTTACTGAAAATTTTACGAATTTTATAGTTACTCATGTCTAACTCAATCTACCTTGCTTTCAAGATGCCCTCTTGACAAAAGTACTTAATTGTGTGCATGTGGTTCAAGCACAGACCTCCTTGTCTAAATCCTATATAATGTAAATCTTCCAGGCCCTAGATAAAGGAGAGGTATACCTCCTTTCAGTCTTGCTCTCCTCTACCAAATGATCTCTATAACTATTTCAGATTTTGAGGTCTATTCTCAAAAAAACAACACTAGCTTGAAGGCAGACTTCTATATCCACTTTATCATAGTTTCTTAAGGAATGAAGGATTCTGGGTTAGGTGGTGCAGAAGATAGAGCACTGAACCTGAAGTAAGGAGAACCTGAGTCCAAATCCAGCCTCAGACACTTAATAATTACCTAGCAACTTTGGGCAAGTCACTTCATCCCATTGCTTTGCAAAAATCCAAGAGAAATGAAGGATTCCAAGAAACCTGGGAGGGGTCATATGAACTGATACAAAATGAAATGAGCAGAACCAAAGAAACCATTTCTATAATGACCATGAAAAGGAAACCACCTTTGAAAGATTTAAGGATTCTAATCAATGCAGTGACCAATCATTTAATATTTTCAGAAATAGACGATGTTTGAATGTTTTGCTTCACTAAACTTTTTTGTTACAAAAAATGGTTTCTATCTTGGAGGAAGGGAAATTGTGGGGGAGGTGGAGGGATGGGTAATGCAATGATACCAAAAAAAAGAAAAGAAAAAATTATCAGTGAAACACTGAATTTCAGAAGCATTCTAGTTTTGCTATTATCATAATATACAATTAAAACTGCATTATATTACTATTAAAAGTTATTACCAAGTAGTACAGTTAAAACTGTATTATAAGTAACATAGTTAAATTATAAGTAATACAATTAATATTATCAATGTTATCCTCTTCCTAATTTTTTGTATATTGAAATGTTCATTTTATTGATACTTGGTCATTCATAATGTGTGTTGAAAACTTAGGACTACAAGAATAAAATAGAAAAAAGAAAAAGTGATTTTAAAAAAATAGCATCTTCAAAACATTCTCAAAAGGAAAAAGACTATAGTCAAGAAGGCCATTTATGAGGCTATTATGATAGTCTAGGAGAGAGGTAATGAGAGTATAAACTAGAGAGGTAAAATAGAAAGGAGAAAAAAGATTGAAGTCATGTTTCAGAGTCAGAATCAATAGTATTTGGTAACTCCTGGGATGTCAGAGAGGAGGAAAAGGGGAAGAGTCAATGAGAATACAGAACATAGTGAATGATGGTACCATTGACAGAGAGAGTGAAGTCAAAAAGAAAACAAGCTTAATTTTGAACATGTTGAGTTTGAGAGGCTGATGGGACATGCCATTGGACATATTGAACTCAAATTCAGAGCAGAAGTTGGTGTTGAAAAGATTGTTTTATTTTAAAATATAGATAGATTCTACACAGAAAATATTAGATAGACTCGTACACTCATCTGGGAGTGGTTGAAATCAGTCAAGAGAGAAAAGGAGAGGACCTAAGACAAAGGGCACTTACACACAAAGCATGGGAGAAGAAAAATGAATCAGTCTAGGAGATAGACTCATAAATAGACAGGTAAAAAAGGACTGTCTCAGAAGGCAAAGACACAGGCAACCATGAGAGGAAAGCTTGATAGATCCTGTTAAAGACTTGTCAAGCAGGACTAGGACTAAGAAGAGGCTACTACTGGTAGACTACTAAAGTCAAATGAGACTTGGGTTTGAGTAAGAGGATTCAGGTTCAAATCCTGTCACTGATTACACTTTAGTGATCTTGGACAAGATATTTAGCCCCTATAGGTCTCAGTTTGCCTATTTGCCAAAATGAGTTCATTGGGTGAAATTATTTCTAAATTCTATTTACTGTGATGTAACAATTAGGAGGCTATTGGTGACCTTAAAGAAAGTAATTTCTGTAAAGATGGAGCTCAAATGCATCGACTGAGGAGTGAGTGGGTGGTGAGGAAGTGAAGGCAGCTAGTGTAGATTAAATTTTTCTAGAAATTTAGCAGTGAAAGTGTTTTTTTCCTGCCTTTTTATTTTTTTGTCATGAGGGATTGCTCTGTGGGGGGAGGGGAAGACAGGGAGGGAGAGAGGGGAGAGGAAGGGAGCAGAGAGAAGGAAGGAGAAAAAGAAGGAAGGCAGAGAGGAAGGGAGGAAGAAGATGGAAGAGAAGGGAAGAGGAGGAGAGAAGGAATGAGGGAGAGGGGAGAAGGGAGAGAGGATAACAGAGACAGAGAGGGAGGAGAAGAGAGGGGAGAGGGAGGTTGGAAAGAGAGAAGGAATACATTAGGAAATGTAGGTGATATAAAAGAAAGATATATATAAAAATTATTTTTAAAACAAGTCTTTTCCCCCTTCTGTATGTCAACCCATTCTCAGAGTGGGTGACAGTTTGTGGAAATGCATAGAAGCAAGAGATGTAGTGTGAGAGAAAAAGACAGAGAGAATCTGAAGGGGAAAAAGAAAACCCTAAGAATTGGTCAGGAGGAGAAAGCAGGAGATGGGTAGGGGCCCAAAAGAGGAGCCTGAAAAGGAGTAGTCCAACAAGAAGAAGGAAATACAAGAAAGAAGAGAATTTATTTTAGAGGAGAGCAGGATGTAATGGGAGCATCAACAGGTCAAAAGCTATTGAGAACTCAAGGAGAACAAGATCCAAGAATAAAGGTCATCTAGTTTCAAAGTTAAAATATTTCTGGCTCCCTTGAAAAAAACAATTTTATTCAAGTTGTGGGATTGGAAAGATGATCACAAAGGATTCAGAAGTGAGTGGGTGATAAGGAAATGGAGTTAACCAGAAGGTAGATGACTCCAGGAATTTATTAATAAAAATAGTAGCTAGCATTCTATAGTGTCTTAAGGTTTTCAAAACACCTTAAAAATATTCCATTTTAACTCAATACAGCTCTGGGAGGGAGGTACTAGTAATATCCTGATTTTACAGATGAGGAAACTGAGGCTAACAGAGGTTAAATGATTTGCTAGTAAGTGTCTGAGATCACATTTAAATTGGGGTCTTCTTGCCTCCAGACCCAGTACTTTATCCATCTATCTAATTTGGCAATGAATGGAAGGTCAGTCATAGGATTGATAGCTTGAGAATGACAGGGTTGAATGAAGGGTAAATATGGGGTAGCTCTGAACAAGTTTGTAGGCATGAGGAAAGAATCAGTAGATAGGAAGGTATTAAAAATGAGAAAGAGGGGGAGAAATTATTTCAGGGGTTGGAAGTCAGTTGCTGAAGTCACTGGGTATCATGGCATAGTAGAAGAGACAGACAGGCAGATTTGGTGTCTGAAGACCTGGTATACTTGTTGCTTGACCCTGGTCAATATTTGCACTGTTCACAATGGCGGGTAATTTAAGGAAAGGATTCTGTCAATTTTAAAGAGTGATATAAATATAAGTTATGATACCATGGAAGACTGCACAGCAAGTTGGTAGATTGCAGAGAGTGGGGAAAGAATGGTGTAATTTCACGTAGGTCACTCAAGCTACCTTTCACAACTGGGAAAGTTAACTGAACTTTCATAGGCTTAGGTATGAGAGATCTTAGAGAGTCCTAAAGATCTCGATCTCTCTCTCTCTCTCTCTCTCTCTCTCTCTCTCTCTCTCTCTCTCTCTCTCTCGGTTCTGCCACTGACTCATCAAGTCCCCTTGGAAGAGGTCACTTGATGCTTCAGTTGCCCCCGCCCTCAAGTCAGAGAGAAAGACACTTGCCCCCCACCCCCCTCCCTCAGGGAGCAGGGATAGACAAGGTTACAATTATAAATGCTTTCTCTCCAGAATCTGTCTGTGGAGAGCTCAAAAAGGACATTTTTCCCCAGGAAAAATTATTTTTTCGAAAAGAAAGAAAAACCCTTAAGTTCTCAACACAAAAGCCCAGAGCTTTGTTTCTTTTCTTCCATAAATCAAGGCCAGGAAGGCAGAGCAGAGGTGCTGGCAGCCAGAGGCCCTTTTCCCTAGAGTGCCTAAGAAACAAATGAACAAGGAATTCACGCCCAACTCAGTGGCAGTTAGAAAATTACCATTCCACCAGAGCAGCAAGGGTTACAGGCATTGGGGAAGAGGGAGGTAAGAGAAGGAAAAAGGGGAGGAGGAGGAGGAGGAGGAGGAGGAGGAGGGACAGAGACAGAGAACAGAGATACAGAGAGATAGAGACAGAGACAGAGCTGGAGAGACAGAGAGACAGAGAGAGAGGAGGAGGGAGAGGAGAGGGGAGGAGAAGGAAGGGGAAGAGAAACAGAGAGAAAAAGAAAGACAGAGTCTCAAAGAGACAGTCGGATAGTCATCTTATCAAACCCCATTATGGAACCTATGACAGAGGACTAGAAGAGAGCTGGCATTTAGAATACTGTAGGTTGGGAAGAGTCTCTGTTCTTAGGCAAGATATCTTGAGTTCTGCCCTCAGGCAGCCCCCAGTCTGCCAGGTGAGGCACAAATCCTTGCCCTTGGGGAACTATCAGTCTGATTTCCAGAACTTTGGTACACCTTAAAGAACTATGTAAATATGAGCTGTCATTATAGTAATTATGATTTTTGTTCAGGCAGGTGATTCCATCAAGTAGGCAACTCCTGGTAAAGAAAAGACTCTCAGTATAGGACTGCACCTTCTCTGTTTGGAATCCTGAGGGGTTAAGGTGTCAGTATGTGTCACAGGTAGGACTTGAACCCAGGTCTTCCTGGCTCCAAATTGGCTCTCTATTTACTATGTCATGCTGCATTTATCTAACAATAATTCTTATTATTTTTACAAACTAGGTATAATGTCTGTCCTCAAAGAGCTCCCACTTAGATGGGGGCGGGGGGGGGAATCTGATATGAAGTTTCCCCAGAGTGAAGTAAAATGGTTCTTAAAATGAAGTCTAGAGACCCCCCCCCCAGGGTTATACAACCATACACGTACATACACACATATTCATACACAGCATACAGAACAATGGACCTGGAGTCAGGAAAGTCTGAGCTCAAAAGTGACAAACCACTCCATTATCTTTGCCAAGAAAACCCCAAATGGGGTCACAGAGAGTCAGACTCAACTGAAAAACAATTCAACAGCAACAACAATGTACACATGCATGTACCTTTAATATATAATAGACATAATATTATATATATTAATATAGATATGAATTATATCATATATTAATATGTCATATATTGTCTTCCCCATTAGAATGTAAGCTCCTCTGACAGTGAGAGACTGATTTGACTTTTTCTTCATAATCTCCAGTGCCTGGTTAATAAGGGCTTTTTTAATTAGCTAGTGGATTGATCCTTACCATTATTTTTACTAAGAAGGAAGCTGAGTCCTTGCCCCAGACATTCAACATTCTAAGGTAACAATCTACCTGTACCACACCTTATGCCTAAGTTAATGAGGCCTATAACAACCAAAGACAGACCAAGAGCCATTCTTCTGTGGGGTCTCTTTCCTCTAGTCTCATTGGGCAGCTCAATGGAAAACAAAATTGGGAAGGGAGTCTTGCCCTCCCCCCCACCATGCCACTTGACTGAGAGCCTTTCTCCATATGCTCTTGTCTCCCACAAAGAAGATATCCTTAGTATGTGTTTCATGGTTGGCCAAAGTCAGTGCTTGGTGGCCATCCCAGGTACTCAGTGAGCATTTGTCAGTAGATTTAGAATTAAGGCCATTCTCTTTGCATTCTGATTCTCCCGTGTCTTGCCCTTTCTCTGGAACATAACTGAATGCTCTGCCCCTCCTCAATGAAATTATAATTATAATCATAAACAAGGTTTGCTTTACACACAACCATTATTCCACTGAACCTCCCAACAATGCTGTATGGTATCCGTATCCCCATTTTACAGACAAGGAAAATGAGGCTGAGAGAGCTCAAGTGGCTTACCCATAGTTACAGTCAATAAATATCTTAATTGGGAATTGAACCTAGGTTAAATATATTTTATTGTGAGTCCAGCCTCATGAAAAATGAAATTTTGAAATAGAGAGAAATATTCATTGGACCTCAGTGTGGTACAATGAAAAGAAGCCTGAATTTTTGAGTCTGAGGAACTGAGTTCAAATCCTATTTCTTTGTGACCAGGTAATGATTTTTTAGTGAGAGGACCAAAGTTCTGAGAATTTGCAGACCCTGGTAACCACTGCACAATCTAGGAAGAAATAGACATTTTGATTTAAGGAGATTCACCCAGAAAGATCTAGGCCTCAGTACTCAAAATGTCCAAAGCCCTACATGACTACAGACCTCAGGGCCTTCATTTGCAAAATGAGGGAATCCCTAGTTGGTCTATAAGGCCCCTCCTAGATCATTTAGATACTAGGAACAAGTCTGGACTCTTAAGAATCAGAAGAAAACTGCTGAATTTGAGAGATAGAAGCAATTGCAGTGGTCATCTAGTGCAACTCATTTGTGAGAGGAATTCTTATTATAACACACCAGATTTCATGACCCAGCTCTGTTGCTAATAATCTGTATGTGGCCTAAAACAGGACATTTCCCCTCTCCAGGTCTCAGTTTTATCATCTGTAAAGTGGGGAGAATGGAATAAATCACCTCAAACTCTAAGACTCCTTCAAGCTTTAATATCCTAATATCCTAAGATTCAAAATGGGAGGAGGAGGGTATGTGTGGAAAGAGTCTAATCAAAGAATAGCTAGAAAATATTCTGATTGGGTAAAGTTTGAGACTACAGAAATGGAAAGGGCAGTTTGGAGGCACAATGGACAGTAGCCTTGGAACTAGGAAGTGAATTCAAATCTGGCCTCAGAAACTTACTATGTGCTCCCAGGCAAGTCATTAAACCCTATTTGCCTCAGTTTCCTCATCTGTAAATGAAACAGAGAAGACCACAGCATTTTCTCTACCAGGAAAACCACAAAGACTCAGGCAAGAATGACAAACAACTTGACAACTACAAAATAGGAATGGCAACTCCCCTTTACTGAAAACTTTGATTACACTAAGCAAATCTATAGAACTCCTAGAGTGAATTCCAAGGCTCCTCATTATAGGGATTGATAAGGCTGCCATTAGGGAGTCTCTCTCATTGAAAAGGATGATTGGTCTCAGCATCTCCAACTTCTTACTGGACATTTCCAATTGGTTGTCCCATAGTCATTTTTAGTGCAAAATGTCTAAAAGTGAAATCATTATCTTTGCCTTCAAACCCATCCAACTAGAACTCTGGTTTAGAGTCAAGAGGTTCTGTGTTCACATTCTGTCTTAGATACTTACTAGCTGTAGGACCCTCTAATCTCTAAATTCTCAGTTCCTTCATCTATAAAATTGGAGATAATAGAAATATCATAGAGCTGTTATGTGGATCAGTGGGATAGTATATGCAAAGCACTTTGCAAACCAAAAAAATGCTATTTTTATTTTCACCCCACATCCAAATTTCCCTATTTTTTATCAAAGGCATCACATTCTTCTAGTCATTCAAGTTCATAACCTCAGTGACATCCTCAACTCTTCCCTCTCCCCCACCCCCATATTCCATCAACTCTCAGTGTTATCAAATCCACCTACACAAAATTTCTCACATCTATTTCCCTCTCTCCGCTCACCCAGCTACCATGCTAGTTCAAACTCCCATCATCACTTACCTGGATTATTGCCTCAGAGCTGACCTTTGTTCCCACAGCTCCCAAAGTAGGAATCTTGAAGCATAAGTCTGGCAATGTCATCCTTTCACTTTTAGGCAAAATACAAACTCTTCTGTCTGGCATCTAACACTGCATAATCTAAGACAAGTCATTACATATTCATTACTTCTTTATGTTCTTAAAAAAATTTTTTTTAGGTTTTTGCCAGGCAATGGGGATAAGTGACTTGTCCAAGGTCACACAGCTAGGTAATTAGTAAGTGTCTGAGGTCAGATTTGAACTCAGGTCCTCCTGACTACAGGGCCTGTGCCCTATTACTGCACCATCTAGCTGCCCCTACTTCTTTTTTTATTTTTTTTTTACATTTTTGCAAGGCAAATGGGGTTAAGTGGCTTGCCCAAGGCCACACAGCTAGGTAATTATTAAGTGTCTGAGACCGGATTTGAACCCAGGTACTCCTGACTCCAGGGCGGGTGCTTTATCCACTGTGCCACCTAGCCGCCCCTACCCCTACTTCTTTATGTTCTAAGTAAATAGGTAAAGGTAAGGAGGTAATGTTCATTTCCCACCTCCTTTTCTTTGCCTGGCAGCAGTCCCTCTCTCACTTCCATCTTTTAGAATCCCTAACTTTATTGAGAAATCAGTTCAAGTTTAGTCTTTTATACTGGGCCTTTCCTGATTTTCCCTCCCCATTACTTTGTGTATATTTTACATATATTTATCTGCAGACTATATCCCCATAGAATATAAACCCTTTGAGGAACTGTTTTATCTTTGTCTCTGTGTCCTCAGAACCCAGCACAGGACTGTGGACACAATTGATAACTAATAAATGCTGGTTGTTCAGTGGAATAAAGAACATCATAGTGAGACCAGAGATAAGGAAATAAATTCTTACAGAAATATCTGCTCACAAAGACCCTTCATGTCAACTCTGATGATATAGAGAATGTTTATTCTCAGTAATGAGTAATACCACTCACTGTTAACAAAGGTACACTTTACAGAGCACTGTCTTCACTATGGCCCTGTAATTAGGTGGTTGTCAAGTGTTGTTCACATTTTTACAAATGAGAAAACTGAATGCCAGGGAAATAAAGACATTCACTTTTAATCAAAGAGATAGTATGTGGTAGAGCAGGGATTCAAACCCATATCACTAAGTTGGTGGTCTTTGTACTATATGTGTATATATATATATATATATATATATATATATATATATATATATATATGTGTGTGTGTGTGTGTGTGTGTGTGTATATATATATATATATATATATATATATATATATATATATATATATATCACCAAGATAAAGCAAGTTCAGTCAGATTCTGTTCCAGGTAATGATTTTTTACTGAGAGGGTCAAAGTTCTGAGAATTGCAAGCCCAGGGACAGACTATACAATTTGAAAACAAAAAAACTTTTTGTATTTAAGAGGTCCAACCAGAAAGATCTAGGCCTCAGGTGCCCAACAAGTCCAAGAGTTTGTCTAGTTTCTACCCTCACCTCCATCCTGGTTCACCCCTGATATGTTCCTGTACCTGAAAGAATTTCAAATTGTTGCAATTTGTAGAAATTGCAGGAAGACAAATTTTGGTTCAGTGACAATAAATTCTAGGTAGGAACTTATCTCATCTAATTTTCATACTTTCTCCAGCCCCTAGGACATAATATATTTAAATATTTAACAAATTCTCCTGTATTTCTCATCTTCAATCCATCTTTTACACAACTCTCAAAATAATCTTCCTAAAGCATATGTTGAACTTTGCCATTCCTCTGCTTAAGAAACTTCAATGACTCCTCACTGCATCTAGGTTAAATACAAACCACTCAGCTCAGCATTTAAATTCCTTCACAATCTTAACTCTGTACTACTCTTCTAGGCTTACTGCACATTATTCCCCTGCATTTGATCTACATTCCAGTCCAATTAACCTATTCCATGTCTCCTTCAGAGCCTTGCAAAGTCTGTTCCACCATTTCTGGTTTACAATTTTTCCTCACTTTACTTCTTGAAATCCCTAACTTCCTTCAAAGTTCTGCTCATTAGCAACTCCTTCAGAGAATCTATACCTCTAATCTCCTTAGTGTTTGCTCATTCTCTATCCTTAAATGATCATGTTTACATGCTGTATTCCCTCAATTGAGTGTTTTCACTGAGAGAAGTACCTAGGACAGTATCTTATCCAAGGCAGTTCCTAGGTACAAGAAAGATTGGTTATAGTTGTTGGCCATTCACTCAGAATAGGGTGACAAGAAGAGTCAAGAAATTGTCATAAGGAGAGCAGTTAAAGAACCAGAGGTTTTCAGTGGGGAGAAAGGGGAGTTTGGGAGAAGCTAGTAGGGAGGGTGGAGTCATGATACCAGTCTTTAAAAACAAAGAACTATTGTGAAGATAGACTTGGCCTCTGAGGACCAAACTAAGAAAAATGGGTGGGTGTTATAAGGCCAACAGTTTTCAGGTAAATAGAAAGGAGATTTCTAATATTAAAAGTTGTCTAACAAGAATTAGCAGCTATGTGGCATAGTGGACAGAATGCCAGCCTTGGAGTCTGGAGAACCTGAGTTCAAATCCAGCCTCAGACACTTACTTGACTGTGCGACCCTAGGTCTGTTTGCCTCAGTTTCCTCATCTGTAAAATGAACTGGAGAAAGAAATGGCAAACTACTTCAGTATCTTTGACAGTAAAACTCTAAATGGGATCATGAAGAGTTAGTCATGCCTAAAAGGACTTAACAACAACATGTTCCAGACACTATACTAAGATAACATTTACAAATGTTATTTCATTTGATCTTCATAGCAATCCTATATTCTATTATTATCCTTATTTTACAGATGAGGAAACTGAGGCAGACAACAATTAAGTGACTTGTCTGGTGTCACAACTAATAAGAGTCTGAGGGCAGATTTGCACTATAAGTCTAGTACTCTATCCATTGTACTGTAGTTACCTGCCATGTAAGAGAGTGAGTTCCCTGTCACTTGAAGTGTTCTAGTAGAAGTTAGATGACTACCTTTGGTGATCTTACAGAGGCAGTTTTTACCCTAAATAGAACATTGGACTAGAAGTAAATGACCCTTCTATGCTAAGTTTCTACGATTCTAAAGATAGGAGGCAAGTGTACAACAGAAACTGACTCAGGGTTTGATTGGAGTCATGATAGTATATTTGTTAGAGAACCAGGTACTGAGTCAGAAAGACTCATCTTCCTAAGTGATCTCAGATACTTACTAGTCCTGTGTCCCTGGACAAGTCACTTCATCCTGTTTGCCTCAGTTTCCTCATCTGTAAAATGAGTTCAAGAAGGAAATGGCAAAACACTTTGCCAAGAAAACCCCAAATAGAATCAGAAAGTCAGACTGACAAAAATTGACTAAACAAAAACAATAACATTGGAGCCATGCTCCATCAGAGTTAGATATCCACAGACCAGGTTTTTGTAACCCTCTGAAATTCCCTCATAACATCTCATCCATTGTAAAACACATTTCTTAACAATAATCTGAAAGGGTTAATAAGAATGCTCAAATTTTTACTGGTTTTCCCATCAGTCAAAAGATAACCCCACCTTCTTTATTTAGGGTTGGCAGTTAATGACTTATGCACCCATTAATGACTTATGCCTAGCAGATCCCACTTCCTGCCAGGGAGATTCCAGTTAGCACCCCTCCCACCCTTCCTAGAACCACTTAGTAACACTGCTCCCCTCACTGGTGCTTTGCCCCCAAAGAATAAGCATTGCTTGCAACCCTCCTTCTAACCCATTCCCCAGCTCTCTTCATACACCAAAAGACCAAGACTTAGAACCATGTGTGATGCCACATTGAAAAAGTGGTCAACTACTGCCCTAGGGTATAGGAGCAGATAGGAAATTCTTCCCAGGCCAGGTTTCTACTTGAATATTTTCCTCTCCTTTGTCTCAGAGTTCTTTGGGTTGTTCAGCCTCCCTCTTAGGTTGTTCATCTCAAAGATACACAATTAGGCAAGCAGCTCAAGACTATTTGTGAAGGGAGGAGAAAAAGTTCAACAAGTCTACATGAATGGAAAGGAGGCAAGCTGTCTCTGTGGTATAATCATAAGGGCCAGTATACCCAAAAATCCTTCTCTGGGCCCTAGTGTTACAAATTACAACCATTTATAACAATAGCTCACCTTATGGCAGCTTTATAGCAGGCACCACCTCTCCACACAATGGAAAGCAGTGCAGTTACCCCATTTAACAGATAGGGAGACTGGGACTAGAAAAGGCATAGTTTGCACAAGGCTACACTAGCTGTGTCAGTCAAGTCTGGTAACTCATTTTTAGGAAAGACATCTGGCAGCTTGGACGTGACCAAAGAAGAATGATTATGATGATGTCGGGCTATAAATCATACCAAGACTGAGGTTCTCAGACATTTTGGTCTTGAAATCCCTTTACACTCTTATAAATTATTGAAGACCCCCAAAAGCTAAGTTCGTGTAGGTTTTTATCTATTGATACTTACCATATTAGAAATTTAAACTAATCAATTTAAAATATATATTCATTTGTTTAAAAATAATGCTTATTTCATAGTTGCATAGTATATCTTGTGATTTATAACTAAATTTTCCAAAACAAAAAAAAATTCAGTGAGAAAAGTGGCATTGTTTTACATCTTTTTTTTTCAAATGTCTCTAATATCTGACTTAATAGAAGACAGCTGAATTCTCCTGTTTCTGTATTCCATGTGTTGTTTTGGGTTGAAGTATATGAAAAATCTGTTCTCACACAGATATGTGGTTGGAAAGGTGAGGATTATTTTAATAGGTAAATAACATCTTAGTATTATTATGAAGATAGTTTTGATCTCCTGGACCCCCTGAGGTCTTAGGATGTCCCAGAAATCCTTATAAACAGCCTGGAGAAGAAAGTATTATTGACATTATTCCCACTTTACTGAGAAACCAAGACTCAGGCAGTAGGGAAGACTTACCCAGGATTGTGTGTTCAGTAGATGTCAGAGACATGGATATGCACCCAGTGAATTTTATTTAATATTTTTCATAAGATGAACATTCATCAAATAATTAAAATATCAACTAAATATATACATAAATATATAAATAAAAATAAAAAGTATAGTTTTTTAAAATAAAAATAATTTTAAAAATTAAGAGCAATAGGATTCAAACCCAGATAGTCCTCACTTGAAATCCAGTGCCCTCTCTGGAAAGTTCTTATTGCTTTCCATGTTTTAGGTGAGTCTTTAGAGAAATAATTTTTAAAGTGTGATTCAAGGATTTCTGGGAGATCCAAAGACCTCAGGGGGTCCATGAGGTTTTCTTTAGAATACCATTTCCTTCTCAAATGGATTAAAGCAAACAGAGGTTAAATGACTTGCCTAGAGTCACTTGTTGGTAGGTATTTGAAGCTGATTGAACTCAGGTCTTCCTGATTCCAGGCTCAGTGCTCAACATTGAGTCACCTGGATGCCCAATCAGTTATTAATGTGTGTTTATTGAAAGGGGTATCAGAAGTGTCCCTACCTTCCCATTCCACTGCCAGGCTTTCCTCATTTAGCATACAGATTTCTAGAATTAGGTAGAGGAAAGGCTTTTCTTCCCCACCCCCTTTAAAAATAATAGATCCTTCATTTCAGAGATGAAGGACTACAGGTATGAAATGCTGCATACACCAGGAAATAATATGTTGGTTAGTTTATTAAACACTTTCCCCCTTTTTTTCTTGTTTAATCTTTATTTAAAATGGGGATTGCCTCCCCAGATAGGGGAAGAAGAGGAATATATCTGGAAATGAATGTGATAAAAAAAATTCCAAAAGTTTTAAATAATAAAAATTTTAAAAACAAAGGGAGCAAGCAATTTGATGTGACTTTTGGTAATATCTAGTAAGACTGCAGATCCAGGAAGATCCTGTAAAAGAGGCAGTGTAGTGTAGGGGTAAGGGTTCAGGATTTGAGGCCAGAGGATCTGGATTCAAATTCTGACCCTTTCATTCTTTGACTATTGTCACCTTAGATAAGTAACCACTCTGGTCCTCAGAGTAAAATCAAGGAGTTGGACTCAATAATCTGCTAGCCATCAATCTATGATACTATGAGCCTATGAAATGGAGTTATCTATTGAATAGGAAATCTGTAGAAAGAACAAGAAATGGGAAGTCAGAGGCCCTGTAGGTTCTGATTGTGATATTGACTTTGAACAAGTTATTTCTCTTTCCTAAGCATTAGTTTCTTCATCTCTCAAGCTGGACAGATGTTGTCAAAAGTCCCTCCCAGATCTAAATCTTATGCCCAGGTTACCTATGACTACAATTGTCTTCTTTAAAATATTTGGTTTCCCACTCTGGAAAAACACTTGCCACATCTAAACCTCAGCATTGAGGTCAGTATACTCTCTACTCCTATCTTCTCTCTCCTCTCCTCTCCTCACCAAGACCGTTATCTCTCCTCCCATTCCCAACTCATCAGCCTGGTGTCACAGATGATGCTCTAAGGAAGAAAACACCCCCACATCCCCCTCTCCTCTCTCTGTCTCTCTCTCTACACACACACACACACACACACACACTCCTTCTGGCATTGTTTTCTGCTCTGTGAGTACCATGGAGGCACTGCTCCTCTAGGAGTGCCATTCGATTTCATATGGGCCAAGCTGAAGAGAGATGTTTTGAGGCATTGCACAGTATCTCCTACCGCACTCCTCACTTCCTCTTTCCTATCTCACATTAAACCACCAACAAAGAGACCCAGACACCTTAATGAGGCAGAAAGATGTGTTTCTAATTCCAAGCCTACCCCTGGCATCATGCCACTCCCTCCTCCTTTCAACTCTCCTATCCTCACTCTAAACACCTTCCCCAAGCTATGGCTCAATTTCTTGAAAGCAGGAATATTATACACTGCTTCTCCCTCTTCCTTTGCTCTGTTCTTTGATTAGTTGTTACTGGTGGTTCATTCAGTTATATCCATTTCTATGACCTAATTTGGAATTGTCTTGACAAAAATACTAGAGTAGTTCTCCAGCTCATTTTACTGATGAGAAAACTGAGGCAAACAACACGGCTAATAAGTATCTGAAACTGGATTTGAACTCGGGAAGATGATTCTATGTCCAATGCTCTTTCTGTTTCACCACTTAGTTGCTCCTTTATTAGAGCTGCATCATAACTGGTCCTCCTCTGATCATGTCCCCAG
This sequence comes from Macrotis lagotis, assembly GCF_037893015.1. Lineage (NCBI taxonomy): Eukaryota > Metazoa > Chordata > Mammalia > Peramelemorphia > Peramelidae > Macrotis > Macrotis lagotis. The sequence goes on along the minus strand of NC_133662.1, from coordinate 793,251 downwards.
GGACCTTGGCACGCTGGGAGAGAGTTCTCTCCCTGGGGCACTTCTGGTTCAAAAAGACCAAAAGAAGGATCATACATTTAGAGCTGGAAGGGACCTTAAAGACCACCTCATCTAATTCCCTGTCCTCATTTTATAGATTAGGAAGTCTCATAATAGTTAAGTGACTTGGTCATTCAAGTAATAAGTGACAGAAGTAGGATCTGAATCCAAGTGCTCTAACTCAAGAATCACTAATCTTTCCACTGCCTTTCAGACATCCCTCAGAGTTCCCAGGGTAAAGATTGGGGATTCTAGGATATGATTTTCAATCTGTACACTCTGGGCAAATCATCTTGCCTCTCTGTGCTGAAGGTTCCTCTTTAGTAAAATGGTGTCAGCAGGATTGGGGAAAGGTTGGAGGAAGAAGAGTAGTTAAGAGTGTTTGAATTGGGTCCTGTCAGTCCTATGACCCAATTCTACTGACAACAAATAGTATATAAACTGAGTTCATAGGAGTAATTATAATGGGGAGAGGGTCCCTGTCCTCAAGAACCTCACAACCTGGAAATGAAACATATATATAGAAAGACTATCTGAAGGGAATCAACAAGTAATATTCATTATCAAGTGCATAAAGTATATTTGTTGTTCAGTCATTTTAGTTGTGTTCAACTCTTGGGGATCCCATTTGGGGTCTTGACAAACGCACTGGAGTGCTTTGCCATTTCTTACTCCAATTTATTTCACAGATGAGGAAACTGGGGCAAATAAAGTGAAGTGACTTGCCCCGGATCATACAGTTAGTAAATGTCTGAGGCTAGATTTGAACTCAGGTCTTCCTGGGCTCCAGACCCACTGCTCTAGCATCTACCACCCAGTTGCCCAAAGTATACTCTCCTACTTTTCATCCTTAGGTCTCAGTTTCTTCTGTAAAATAATAGAGATTGGATTAAATCAAAGACTCGACCTGGAGTCTGTGAAATTCTTTTGATAACTATTTCAATATAATTTGTTTTATGTATGTTAAGCCTTTAAAAACATTATTCTGAGAATCATATGCTTCCCAAGAGAGCCAGAATGGTCCATGATCTAAAAAATGTTAAGAACTTTAAGCTCCATGATTTTTAAAGTCCCTCCAATGTTTCCAGCTCTAGCTATCTAGAATTCCAAGATTCCAAGAACCAAGGGGGTGCAAAATAAAGGTTGGGTCAAAATTGGATACTATTTTTGAAGGAAGGCTTCATAGAAGAGATTATTGGACTTAGTTTTTATAAAAAGGAGAAGGTAAAAATGAACAGAGGAATCGGGAATACATTTTAGGGAGAAAGTAGAGAGATGGGACAAACTCTCCCAAGGCATGGAGGCAGAAATTATCACATTCATTTTCCCACAATAGACACTCAAATTCATATTGAATGAATGGTTGAAGATTTATCATTTTTATCAATGATAAAAAAAGAGTAATGAAATAAGAGATTTTTGAGAAGGGCCTTGAATCTAACTGAGCAGGTGAGATTTAACCTAATTAGCAATGGAGAATCAAGGAACAGGGTGATGACATAAAGCAAATGGTGTTTGAAGACCATTCTAGAAGCAGTGTGTAGGATGGATTAGAAGGAAAGATTATATGAAGGTTAGATGTGGTTGGTAATGAAGACCTAAGCACCCACAATCCTCACCCCAGAGTGACTTTACACTAACTCTTCCCATTCTCCCTTCCTAGGCTAAAGGACTCCAAAGAACTGAGAGAAGCCCTCATTTTTAACAAGTTCTTCCATACACAGGGCTAGCCCCCTCCTTTTGAACAACATCCTTCCTACTACCTACATAATACTTATACTTCTGGAAGATAGAGAGAAGAAAGTACCATAAAGATGATTGAGGAAAGGGTGCTGAGGAAACTCTGGGAATGAGGATGTTAGAGTACAATATGACTTTTTGACCCAAGCTAAAGGGATAACTGTACTGTACTGATATATGGCAGAATGAAAGACATACAGACACACACACACACACACACACACCCCACACACTCCACATCCCAGCACCCCTACAATTCCCAACCATATTTCCCAAATGCTAGTGGAATGGCTGGTTTGAAAGCCATTGTTCTACCAATTAATTTTCTTCTCTGTAAGCCATCCTAAGGTGAAGTCACTTCTCTGATAGGCTCAGGTACCTTATCGGTACAAGAACAAGGCTGACCTTGATCATAAGTGATGCTTCCATAATATCATGGTGTGATTTAGGAGGAAGAAAAAAAATGCTTCTCTTCTCAGCTGGCTTCTATCAGAAATTCCATTCCCAGTAAATCCTCTTTAATGCTGTTATCAGCCATTTGCACCGCTGTGGGAAGGAGTTTATCAGTCTTCTTTTTCAGAACTCAACTGTTGATGTAGGAAGGGATGTTGGGACCAGAAATAAATAGGAAGGGGACATGGGAGACTGAAGGGTCACTAAGGAATACAGAATGGAGACACTTAGGATGCTAGGAAGAAACCACCTTCACATTGAGGTGGAGGAAGGAGCTGTTCAAAGACAAACCTGGACTAGATTAGACTCTAAAATTATGAAGAGAAGACCAAGCTGGGAATCAAGAGTTTCATCTCCCTCCCCATTTTTCCTAGTATCCTTACACAGTCATAATACAGAACACAAACTTTACTGATCTGATCGGGGCTACTTTCAGCCTAAGAAATTATTTGCATCTAGATTCCTCCACCACCACCACCACCACCATCACACACACACACACACACACACACACACACACACAAACACACATCAAGACTGGGTAAAGCAGAGCTGTAGCACATCCAAGAGGAAAGACATAAGTTCCTGGAGGACTTGGCTTTAGGGAGTAGGTGTGGTGGTAAGATTCACACAGACATGGAGGGACAAGGGTTTAGGGATAGAATCCAAGGGAGTTGAAGGAGTCTGTGAGTCCCCTGGGAGGGGGAACCCCATTATTAGTCATTTGGGGGAACCCTAGTCACTCACCTGCAGGACACGGTGATCTCCACCTTGGTGGCTGGTATGCTGCCGGCCAGGGAGTCGAACTCACTCACTGACGCCATGTCCTCCGGCTGCTCCATTGCCCGGCTAAGCCCCCAGTACGACTGCCCACCCACCCACTTCCTACAGTCCCCTTCCTCCGAATGGTCAGGTAAAATGAAGTCTTGGGGGGGCGGGGGGGCGGGCTTCTTCCGAGGTTTCCCAGGAGGGCGGAACCAGCACGCAAGAGGTACTGAGCTCACCACCACCCCCAACTCAGGGTCGATGGGCAGGGGAGAAAAGAGAGAAGGAGGGAGAGAAGGGGCGTGGGAAGAGCGAGAGAAAGCAGTGAAGCGGGGAATGAAGAGAAGGGAGAAGAACAGAAGATGTGGAGAGGGTCGAGAGAGAGAGAGAGAGAGAGAGAGAGAGAGAGAAGCAGTAGTAGGGAGAGGAAAAGAAGAGAGATGTGGGGAAATGGGTGGGGAGAAGGAGATGGGGAGAAGGTAGAGATGGGGAGAGGGCGGTAAGGATAAGAAGTAAAAAGAGATGAAGAGCAGAAGACAGAGATAAGAGATAATATGAGAGGGGGGACGGAGAGGGGGAAGGAGCAAGTAGGGAAGATAGAAGAGGTGAAAAGGAAATGGAGAGAGGGGCGCAAAGAAGATGTGGAGAGGGCTGCTGGAGAAAGAGGGGAAGAAGGTGTTGGAGAAGATGGGAAGAGGGATTAAAGGGGAGAATAGGAGAGGGTGGGATGGATGAGGAAGAAAGAGGGAACCGAGCTGGGGGGGGGGGGGGGCGCAAGGATCTAGGTGGCTGCGTGGTCGGGCTCCAAGGCTCGCCTCCCTCTAGTCTCCAAGCGGGCGAGCTGGGCTGGAAAACTGGCTGAGAGCGCCGCCTCCTCTGCTCCAAGGCAGCCCGGCTGCGGGAAAATCAAATTTCCCCAGCTCCAGCCACCTTCCCTGGCCAGACCGAACCTGCAGGGTGTACGCGGACGGACTGGGGGACTCCGGGGAAGAGGGGCGGAGACGGTTCCTAGAAGTGACAGGACACGGGCGGGGTCCTGGCGGGGTGGGGGCTCCAGTGGGACTCGCGTTAGGGGTGGGTCCCAGCCTGTGCTGCGGGCTGGAGCGGGGGGATCGGAAAAGGAGGCTGTGGAAGTGGGGGAGCACGTTTGTTAGACCAGGAGGAGGCAGGTAAAGGTTTTGGCTTCTGCGGTATCAGGAGGCCGGGTTTGGGTGAATCGACGTTTGGGGTAGACTAGATGAGAAACAGGACTAAGGGGAAAGGGGACGGATGGGCAGGAGAGGGTGCCTGAGGACCAGGGAGGATGTGTGGGGAAAAGAGGAAAGAGGGGTGTGAGGCGGCGGGAGAAGAAAGCTGAGGTCTGGGGAGGTATTTGTCCCCAGGAGAAAAGAGGGGAGTCCGAGGTCTTGGTCCAGTACACTTGGGGAAAGAGCCCTACTGGTGTGTGAGAGAGGCTATGTGCTATAGACAAGGATGGAGGTTTGTTCGTGAAGAGATTGGGGAGTAAGGGGGAGAGCTCAGGGTATGTGCAATGGAGAAATTTTTTAGGCTTGCTGCAATCATGTGTGCAATGGGTAAAGTGGTCAGGTAAAATGGGGATTCCCGATGATGGAAAGAGCTGTTGGAGGATTTACATCTGTGAAGGGGGCTAGAGGGTGGGGTCTAAGGTAGGAGGGGGTGTGGGGGTGTGGAGGTGTCTGCGCATGTGTGTGTGTTTCTGTATGTTAGGAGGTGGAGAGGGCATCCCAACCTGGAAGCAGCCAACTAGCTAGCTATTTGCCTGTCTATTCTCTGGCATCAATCTTAGCATGAAAACCAGAAGGTCAGGTTAGAGTCATAGAATATTGGAATTGTAAGGGAGTCCAGAAGTCTCACTCAGGTGAGCAAAAAATCCTCTTGTCTGCCATTTACAGGTTGGGTGATACCATAGACTAATGCAATGGTCTCCTGATGATTTTTGTCCTTCATTTTCATGACATCAGGGGAGGTGATGCCACAACAAGCACATGAATTGGATTGGAATGAGGGGGGTGCTGTGCTAAGTCTTCTCCAGAGTCATCTGGGTCCAGTGGCCAGATATGAACTGGGACTAGTTGGAGATGACTCCGGATGCTAGGCAATCTAAGTGACTTGCTCGAGGTCACACAGCTAGTAAATGCCAAGTGTCTGAGGCTGGATTCTAAACCCCATTTTCCTGACTCCAAAATCAGTGTGCTCTATTCACTGCACCACCCAGCTCCTAATTATTTGCTCTTCCCTTTTTCAGCCCATCCTCTGCAGCTGCCAAAGTAATTTTTCTTAAGCACAGATTGGACTGTGCTTCACTTCTTCACTTCACTTCAATAAATTCCTGAGACTCTCTTTTGAGCTAAAATGATAGTAGCTAGAATAGATTGATAGCTATGAATATGTATATTTATAGCAACTAGGTGGCGTAGTGAATAGAGTGCTGGACTCATTTTCCTGAGTTCAAATCTGGCCTCAGACACTTACTACAATGCCTTCATCTGTAAAATGCACTGGAGAAGGAAATAGCAAACCACTCCAGTATCTCCATCAAGAAAACTCCAAATGGAGTCATGAAGAATTAAACATGATTGAAAATGACTGAACAACAAACAACAAAGTCAGCTAAGTGACAATGTGGATGGAAACATCCACCTCATGCTTACATTGTGTTAGAGCTAAGGCATATCTAAGAAACACCAAAGAGTGAGAAACTGGGACAAAGAGCCCCTTCTTCCATCTCGCCCAAGCATATGACACTTGTCTTTTCCTCTGCTTAGAATATTGCCCTAGGGCAGCTAAATGACAGTGGATAGAGCACCAGTCATGGAGTCAGGAGGACTTGTGTTCAAATTCAGCCTCAGACAATAATTACCTAGCTGTGTGACCTTGGGCAAATCACTTAGCCCCATTGCCCACCCAAAAAAGAAAAAAAAAAGAATACTGCCCTAGTCACTTCCACCAGTTCCTCTACCTCATCTTCAGACTCTGATGCCAAAAATACCTTCAGGAAGTCCCTTCAAGAATCTTTTGGCCTATCTCCAGAAAAAAAAAAAAAAAAACTTGTTTCCCTTTCAAATGACTTGAAAGTTCCTTCCCCACCTAATTATTTGCTTTGGTGATATCTGATCTATTTACTATAACTGTGTGAGGCAACTTGCAGCAATTCAGGGAGTCTCTTTGCAAAATCTATTCTGGCCAATATCCTTCTTCTTGTACCATTCTTTAAAAGGAGCTTATCCTTTCCCAGAAAGCTTATGAAGAGGAGTCAGTTAAGACTGGGGCCAGAAGAAAAAGCCTCTGACTGACTCTTTTGTCAGAGCTTCAGAACTTACCTCCATCATTTTGGTTTAATTCTCAGAACATCATCAAATAGATATACTCCTAACCAAAGGCAAATACAAAAGCTTATTTCAAAGCCAAATAGAAATATTTTTTCAGCATTTGGGATTAACCACAACTCTGCTTCTCTCCATTAGTGCAGAAAATTGAGAACTGACATGCAATAATTTGAATTTATTTCTCTTTAACAATTCCATTCAGTTCAACAAACCTTCACAACATGACAAAGTATAGGGCATTGGGGAAAGAGTGGATACTGGGGAAAGAGAGGATAAGATTGCAGTTCACTGCAGGTGAAGAGCTTGCTTATACAGTAAACTGAATAATAGTTAAACTATATGGTGCTAAATGTTTGCAAAGTACTTTAAAAATATTATTTCATTTGATCTACACAACAACCCTGGGAAGTAGGAGCTATTTTTTAATGTCATTTTACAGATGAGGAAACCAAGGCAAACAGAGGGTCACACAGTTAATTCATGTCTGAAGCTGAGTGCAAACTCAGGTCTTGAAGACTTCAAGTCTACTGCTCTATTCACTTGCAACATCTTGCTGTTTCTGTAAAAGTGATCATTTTGTTGTTGTTCAGTTCTTTCAGTCAAGCCTGACTCTTTATGACCCCATTTAGGAGTGGTTTACCATTTCCAGCCCCAGATCAGTTTACAGAGGAGGAAATTGAGGCAAACAGGATGAAGTGCCTTGCCCGGGATCACACAGCTATTAAGTGTCTAAAGTCTCCAGCACTCTATCCACCTACTTGCCCCAAAAGTGACAATACTTAATACAGAAATAACCAGAAGAAAAAAAAACAAATAAAAGACAGGGTGAGCTGAAGAGATAGAGATCACAGTAATTTTTATGGAGAAGGTAACATTGGTCTTGGACATTGGAGGATAATTAGAATTTTACCATTCAGAGACTGGGTGGGTGGCTGGGGAAGTATTCTAAGAATAAGAAACAGCATGAGCAAATACAGAGGTGGGCAAGGGTAGGTTGTCAGGGGAACCAAAAGTAGTCTGGCTTGACAGGTTCACAAAGTATATGAAGGGAGAGTTGTGTGAAGAAACCTTGGGAAAATAAGCTAGAACCTGATTTCAGAAGGCTTTCAATGCCAGACTAACAAATCTGTCCATTATTTGGGAGGCAATAGAGAGCTATTGAAGGGTATTGAGCAGGGGAATGACATAGAACAATTGTTTAGTTATTTCATGCCTTTTTAATCAGCCTAAATACTCCTATAGGATAGGGGAATTATATTAAACATTAGATCAGATCTATAAAGTCCACTTTAAGCTATTTCATATGTTTGGTCAAAGTGCATAACACACATATAGCTCTGTAATTGGAGTCCTTAGAATGCATTTAGCTTTAAGGTTCTATGATTGTCCTCTGCTAGGAGGACAAGGAACACGAACTGAATCTTCCATATTTTCATCCAAGTGTTCCCAGAATCAACATGGCACTTGATTATAGGATTATATATTTTGAGGCAATCTAGCCTGACATCTTCATTTTACAAATGAGGAAGCAGACCCAGAGAAGTGACTTACCCAAGTCATGTTAGTAACAAGTGAAAGACTCAGAATTAGAATTTAGGACTCCTGAATTCAAGTTCAGGGTTCCTTTATCCTCTTCTCCATGTGCCTAACTCATGAGGTGTTTAATTTAACACTAATATGGTGATTGGATAAGAAGAGAATGATCTGATGCTTGTTTTCAAAGAGCAGTCTAATACTCTAATTGGGAAGCCAGGATCTACATATGTGTAACAATTAGAAAATGTGGCACAGAGATGTTATACATTCTCTTACTGGCCTTTCAGTAAACCTGGTTTTATGGACCACAGGAAATTCTTTGAGGGGAGTCTAACCTCCAATTGGGAAAAAACATCACTAGTCTTGTGCCCCATAAAACTGGGCTGACAGCATTCCATTAATAGGACATTTCTGGAGTTATGGATACATTTCAAACTTTATCTTTGCTGTTTCATGTATATTATCTGTGAAAAGGAGCAAGCTTCCCGGGCAAAGGTGGGACACGGCCCATTCTTGGGTGTAGGAAGGTGATGAGCTTTGGACCTCAGTTATTATAGTAGTCCTGCTGCAAGCTTGTGTCAGTTATTTCATGAAGTGCCATTATTAGGTTTCTTTCTACCAAAAGGTTGTTTCATAGACTCTCAAGAGATGATGGTCCCCAAAATAACCAAGGTTATCAGTAGCTTTCAGGGGCAAACCACTGAAGCTGGACAGCCAGTGCTTGCCAGGCAGGCTATCTTTTGAGCTGGTGTTCCATCTTCCTGATGGTGACAGTCAGACCCAACTGAAGTGCAGCTTTGGCCGGGCCCCATCTAGCAGTCACTATGCATGTGTTGTTCTGATTACAAACCATGAGCATGCAATCATTGGGGCACAAAAAGATCTTGAATAATTGGTACCACTGCTTCTCTGGTGCTATCAAAGTCTTCGAACATGCTCTTGTCTGACCTCATGCTCGAAACTAATGACTGAATTGCAATTTTAGAAAGCGACCTCTAGCCCTGCTGACAAGAAGAGAATAAAGAATAATGGGCACCAGAATGGAACCTCCTTGAATGTTGCAAATCACAGTGGAGACAAGCTTGATATCCCTCCACTGGCGATATTCATTAAATGTCCATGATAAGCACTTAATTAAGAGTGGTGAGGCTGGAGATGCTAGGTGGGGCAGAAGAGTGTTCATTTAGGGATTGAGGGGCAGAGGAGGAACCCCATCCCTGGGTCAGCAGTCAATGGTATGAATTCAACTGATGTCAATCAATTCACTTATTAAGCACCTACTATGTGTATCTCAGCTGAGTCAGTATAAGATAATGGATAGAGAGCTTAGCCTTGCAGTCCAATCTAGACTCTGACACATGCTAACTGTATGATTCTGGGAAAGTCACTTACTCTCTCAGACACAAAGGCAATTTTCTGACTATAAAAGGCAGATCAGGTGGCAACCTACATAAGTAAAAGGAATTTCCCCATTGGGGATTTCTGGTATGCTAATGAAATCACTGACCTATTCAAAAATAAAAGTCTCAGGCACTAGTTTGGGAAGTGGAAATGGTGAAGAAGACTAATACACAGAAAAATTGGCTCTCACTCTCAAGTTATTCATGTTATAATGAATAGTTATGTCTGTGTCCCATATTGGTATGTTAGTGGTAGTGCTGAGAGGAGTCTATTCCTTCTCTTTTCTACAAATCAATATACATTTAATAAACACCACCTATAAACCAAATACATGCTCAGTAAAAAGCAGGAGCTAACTCAAAGAGACAGTGAGAAGACTCTGACTTTCTCATTGGTACTACACTGAAGCCTGGTAAGACCCAGTTGGGCTGGAAAGGGCCATGGAGGCATTGAATATATTGGACATTAGTGATGGAAAATGTACAAAAAAGTATATAATTTATCCCCCCTCATTCTATTGATGAGGAAACTAAAGGCCAGAGGAATAAAAGTAATTTGTTCAAGGTCATACAGCTTGTTAGAGACTGAGTCAGGACTAGGTTCTAGTCTTGAGAGAAGCATTGTGGTTACAATAGAGAGCTGAACTTGAAATCAGGAAGACCTGGGTTCAAATCCAGCCTCATGCTCTGTGACCTTTATCTGAGTCTCAGTTTCCTCCTCTGTAAAATGAGTGAGTTGAGTCATATGGTCTTTAAGAATCTTTTCAACTCTCAATCTATGGCCCTATGTATCTTGATTCCAATGTCAGATAAGCTGTGTATCCCCTTACCTAACACTAGCAGGATGTCAATAAAATTAGTATCAGACAATTAGATCCTATCTTTTCTTTCTACATCTCTCATGTCCTTCATTCCTCCCTCTCTACTCCTGCTGTCACCATCTTAGATGAGGGGTCTATAGGGTGCTTAGAGAAACTAGTATCTTTGGTATGAGAGCTTGACCTTTTCAGGGCTACTCATTCATTTTTGGTGACCACCTTTCACCCAACTCTCATCTGTGGTTCCAAGCAGGCTTAGCGAGCCACACCCCAGTAAAACAATCTCAGCAGATGGAATAAACCGAGTTGAGGGTGACCAACAGGCCTCAAAGCTCAGGGAGTGTCAAGGAAGTGTCTACCCCAATCATGTTAAGACTTTCCTCAATAGACTGGTCAGATGAAAACAATTTGCTGCAGTAGCCTTGAAAAGTGATGAAGCAGATGCTGTGGGGCACTTAGAGTTTGGTCAGACATCAAAGATGCTAAAATCATCCACCGGGCCATCACTAGTTATCTTGACCTCTGTCCTGCCACTGGACTTCAATGACTCTGGAAGAGAGAAATTGATGACTATATAGCTCTGCCTCACTTTACAGGCAATTTAAGACCCCCATCCATCGTATCATAAGTCACTGGTTCTCTTTGAAAATGAAGAACAAACAGCAACAGCAGTTCAGGCCCCTATTATCTATCCTTAAGTAATGTTCTTCTACCTGGTCAGATTATCTCCAATATATCAGATCCAAACTATACCCCTCCATAGTTGTGATCGTCACTTTTCTGCCCTGAAAATTTTTCAGAAGCTACAACTCTTTGCCTACTGAATACAATACAAATTCCTCAAATATTGAGGCTAACCCCAACTTTTTTTCCAGTTTTATTTCATTTTCCTTCTCTTCATCCCCACTCTATTTTAGTCAAAATGGAACATAATCATTTTCCAAAATATGTTGTAGGTTATTTGGTTGTTTTTATTGCAATGGCACTTTTCTTCTCTTTTCTCATTTTTATTTTGGTTCATTTTAATTTTGTGTAGCTTATTTCTTTGGTATTTCTGTTTGGTTTTGGAAACTTCCTAATGGACCCCTCCCCATCTCTGATGGCTGAAATCATTCCCTTCCTTCAAGAGCCTACTCAGGTGCCAACTCCAATGGGGTACTCTGGAAAGTATGTTGGATTTTTAAGTCTAGAGAACATGAGAGCAAATTTCCCTATGTGCCTTTAAGCAGGTGATTTTACCTCCATTTCCCCATCTGTAAATGAAGAAGTAGAACAAGGTGTTTTCCAGGTCCTTTCTAGGTCTTTACAGATTTATGTTTCTAGGATTTTCCTCCATGAAGCCTTCCCTGATTCCTGCAGCTGAAAGTAATGCCTTCTTCCTTGAGTCTCTCATCCCTCTCTTTGACTTCTTCCATTGCATGGAAATGGGACCAAAAGTGGTGACATTGTCTTCAGGTATTAATTATATTAACTGGCCTTCTGCAACAAACAGTATACTCCATTTTTCTGCCCCAGTCATTTTCTCTGGCTGTCTCCCATGCCCAGAATGTTCTACCATCTCTTCTTTGGCTACTGGCTTCCCTGGCTTCCTTTTAAGTTCCATCTCAAAATCCCACCTGCTATAACACTTTTCCCAAACTCTCTTAATTCTAGTTGCTTCCCTCTTCTAATTATTTTCTATTTATCCTGTAAATAACTTGTTTTGTACACATTTGTTTCCTTGATGTCTCTTCCATTAGACTGTAATCTCCTTGAGGATAGGGACTGCCAATTGTCTCTTTTCATATCCCCAGCACTTAGCAGTTTTGGGCATATAGAGGCACAATGGATAGCACTGGGCCTGAAATCAGGAAGATACTTTCTAGCTGTGTGACCATGGCAAGTCACTCCACTCCATACCTCAGTTTCCTTCATCATAAAATGAGCTGGATAAGGAAATGGCAAATCTTTGCCAAGAAAAACCTACAAAAATGGGGTAATAGAGTTGGAAATGACTGAAACAACTGAACAGCAGCAATTAAAAGGGCAACATAATAGGCGTTTAATAAATATCTATTGGTTGATTGGTAACCTACCTGTTACTTTTCATTATCTCACTCCAAGTCCATTGTAAGCTCTTTGAGGCCAAGGACTGTGTCATCTGTTCCTATTTGTATCATCTTCCAGCACAGCCTACACACATACATACAAACACACACATATACACAAACACACAACACAGGTATATAGCCTATACATACATACATTTACACATATACATCTATAGTCATATTGCATACTTACACATGTTTGCATGCATGTGTGTATACCTCCATATATGTATGTATGTATGCTCTATGATTTCATCAGTGTTGAGAATTCCAATGAAGAATATCCTCTATCTTGGTAGAGCAACACCTGTTCTGTTATATTTATGATCTTAGAGAGGTGCCTAGGAATTTAAGTGACTTGTCTAGGATCACATAGATGGGACATATCACACTTGAACTCAGATCTTCCTGAATTGAAGGCCAGCTCCCTATCCATGGTAGTTTGCAAATAGTGGCTGAGTAATAAATGTCTGATGACATTTATTTATTCTACAAACCCATCAAACCTGCTCTTTCCTGCCCCCATACCTGTCTAACCTCTGCAGGGTCTAATACCCCTCCAAGACAGGTCCCTGAACACCAAATACATGCAGCAGCATCTAGAAGAATCCACAAAATTCTGGAGCTGGGAGGAAGGATTCGGTTCTAGGCAGGTCAGGCGCCTGCCCTCTGCCACTCAAGACAGATGTTTGTCCATCTATTTTCAAAGATCCTCAGGGATGCAAATTATAGTCTGTATCACACTATTTAGCACTTAATTATATCCTGCCTTATATTGTCTTGCTGTGGTTTTCACTTGTGTTAATGTTGTCTCTCCAACGAGATCAGAATCATAGAGCACCAGAGCTGGAAGGAAGGAAAGGGAGAGATAGATCATTTAGTCTAATATTCACATTTTACAGTTGAGAAACCCAAGGCTCAGAGACTTTCTTAAAGTCATAAGGTCTTGCCAGTTGGTGGGAGAGCCAAGACTAAAGTACAGTTCTCTTGGCTGCCTGTAAAATGCTCCTTTCCTCTAGCAAACTGCAATGCAAAGGAACTTTTTAAGGACCAGGGACCTTTCTCTTTCTCCCCACAATGCTGAGCACATAATAGGGATACTCTTATACTTCCTTTACCGCTGCAGATCTCAACCCATCCATACACAGGTCCTCATCGCAGTGAGAAGGTAGTATAACATAATCAATAGGGTTGTGGAATTGGAATCAGGAAGACCTGGGTTGGAAACTTTCATCAGGGGATTGCTCCTCATAGAATCCTGGACAAATCACTTAATCTCTCTGTAGTTCCTTTACTTTATCTATATAATCCAAAAACAAACAAAAACATAGCCTCTACCTTAATGGGTTATTGTGAAAATGAAGTTAGATAATAGGTCAAACATTTTGAAAACTTTAATGTAATGATACAATAACAACAATTGCTAGCTAGTCTTTATATGTTATGTGTCAGACAATATGCAAAGTACTTTAGAAATATCTCATTTGATTATGATAAAAACCCTAGGACAATAGGTGCTATTATTTTCTCCATTTTACAGTTGAGGAAACTGAGGCAAACAGATTAAATGACTCTCAAGTATGAGAAAACTTCCTCTTAACTCCACACCCAGTGTTCTCTCTATCTTTCCCTTGTTCATAAAATGTTACATAAATGGTGGCTATTCTTTTTGGCAAAATATTGGAAATTGAGGGGAAGTCCATCAATTGGGGAATGGCTAAAGAAGCTGTGATACATGAATGAAATGGAATATTATTGTGCAATAAGAAATGATAAACAGGCAGAATTCGGAAAAATCTGGAAAGGCTTGTATGAACTGATACAAAGTGAAATTAGCAGAACCTGGAAAACAATGTACACAGTAACAGCAATGTGGTGTGATGATCAACTGTGAATGATCCGGCTTTTCTCAACAACACAATGGTTCAAGACAAATGCAAAGGATTCATAAAGGAAAATGCTATTCATATCCAGATAAAGAACTGAAAGAGTCTAAATACAGGTCAAAGCATATTTTTTCAATTACTTTATTCTTTTCAAGTTTATATTTTCCTTTTTATCTGTTTCTTCTTCCACAACTGAGACTAATATGGAAAAATGTTTTGCATGATAGCATATGTATAAACTCCATCAAACTACCATTTTCAGAAAAGGAGAGGAAAAGACGGCTAGGTGGCACAGTGGATAAAGCACCGGCCCTGGAGTCAGGAGTACCTAGGTTCAAATCTGGTCTCAGATATTTAATAATTACCTAGCTATGTGGCCTTGGGCAAGCCACTTAACCCCATTTGCCTTGCAAAGAAAAAAAGAAAAAAGAAAAGAAAAAAAGGAGAGGAAAGAGAGGGAGAGAGAAAAATCTGAAACTAAGAATTTTGTAATAATGAAAGCAGAAATTTTCACAATATATAATTGAGGGAAAATTTTTTTTAAAAGAATTGTGGGGGACTAATGTGTTTACCTCATCTGACAATAAGGAAATGCATAACGATTCATTGATTAAGATTCTACTTCTTTTCATTAGTTTTTGTGTTCAGTTACTTTGGATCAGGAAATTTGACCTCAGTTACAACTTAAGCCCATTCTTTGTTTTGGTCACTAGTACAAATGACAGAAGATCTGGGTTTGGAGTCAGAGGAACTTGGTTCAAATCTAGGTCTGTGCTTAATGCTCTATGTGACCTTGGACAAGTCATTGCCCTCTTTGGACCATGGTTTAGATGATCTCTGAGATCCTTTCCAACTTTATAATTCCATCCTATGAAACCAACTCATTTGAAGGCAGCACATTGACAGAACTAGTGTTTTATCCACCATATCATATTGCCAGTGTCAGCCTCCTATCATTTTAATACATGCACACACACACCCACAGTACCAGATTTTTTTTATATTTACCACATTATAGAATATTTTGAAACTTGACAATGCAAATCATGAAATAAGCCTCAGAAGTCATCAGAAGGGGAAAAAGTGGGGTGAGGTAGAAAAAGAGAGGGGCTACTAGGTGGTGCAGTGGATAGAGCACTGGCGCTGGAGTCAGGAGTACTTGAGTTCAAATCCGACCTCAGACACTTAATGATTACCTAGCTGTGTGGCCTTGGGCAAACTACTTAACCCCATTGCCTTACAAAAACTAAAACCTTAAAAAAAAAAGAGATCTATATACAGGCAGCCCATCCAAGGAATGAAGCAGCAGATGAGAGGTGGAAGGGACTGAGAAGGGAAAGAATTACACAACTAAATAGCCTCACATTGGAAAGACTATCCCTCTTACCCATTCCCTAGGCTTCTCACCTACCAACCTCCTTGTTTGTCAAACCTGGTGGCACCAAAGGTATCAAAGCTTATGGAACTTAAGGCCAAGCTGAGAGTTTGGTGTGTGTGTGGGGGGGGTGAGAGGAAGAGAGAGTGATGATGATGATGATGATGATGATGATGATGATGATGATGATGATGATCTGGGATCACTACAAATCCATGAGAATCAGAGAAAACCTCCTCCATTTGTAGATGAGGAAACAAAGATTCATAAAAAGCAAAGACTGTCTCTGAGGTGGGAATTTGATCCCAGATCCTTTGACTTCATGGTACCATCCTGATTCCCAAGGTTTATAGTGATCTCAGATCCTCCATCACTCTCTCTCTTCTAGTTTTTTGTTGGGTTTTTTTGGCAAGGCAATAGGGTTTAAGTGACTTGCCCAAGGCCACACAGCCAGGTAATTATGAAGTGTCTGAGGCCAGATTTGAACTCAAGTACTCCTGACTCCAGGGCCAGTGCTCTATCCACTATGCCAACTAGCCACCCCATCACTCTCTCTTCTACCCACCCACACCAAACTCTCACCTTGGCTTTTAGTTCCACAAGCTTTGCTGCCATTGGTATGACCAGGCTTGACAGACAAGAAGGTTGGTAGGTGCGAAGCCTAGGGAATGGGCAAGAGGGATATGTGAGGCTATTTAGCTGTTTAATTCTCTCCCTTCTCAATCCCTTCCACCTTTCAATCTGCTGCTTCATGGGTTCCCTGATGGGTTGCCCAATATATGGATCTTTTTTCTTCTTCACCTCACTTTTTCCCTCAAGCAGTGGCTTTTGCTACCTTAGAGGCTTATAGATCTTTCTGAACTGTCTTGTCACTCCCTCTTACACCTACCCCATAGCAGCCCCCAGATTCTCTGTCATTCTTGCTATTCAACATCTCCTCTTCCCTGCAGTCAACGTTGTGGGAGGCCTGCAACTTCACTAAGAGTGAAGCACAGATGATTTTTTTTAAACCAAAATTCATTTCATGCAAAATTGCATTCATCAGCTCTCCTTTGCCCTCCCCCCCCACCTTTCCCTTGCCAAACTGTGCCCCCGTCCCAGCCCTGAAATTCAAATGTGAGTGAAATGCCATCAGACTCAGTTTCTAAATGAAAATTGAACTCTTTAGCGCATTGCCCCTGGTGGTACTTATTTTCCTTACAACTATATTTCTCAGTGCTGCCATGATTACCCAGGGTTTTCATTAACTCAGGGACTGCTATGCAGTGAAACAGCTCATTAGAAAAACTTCCCATGCTGTCTTCTACACTCTTTCTTGGGAAAGTTGGTCATGATTTAATAGAACACATTTATTCCCTGGTAATCTGCTAATTCTTTATTCATCTAAGGTGCTTGGAGAGAAAGAAGGGCAGGTTTGGAGTCGGGGAAAGAGGAAAGGGCAGAGTGGGGATCTTGGAGAAATAATAGCCAGGACCTGGGAGGCAGGAGTCCAAGCAGCTTCAGTGTATCTCCACTTCTGAATCAAAGAATGTCAGAGGCAGGAAGGAAGGGATCTTAGAGACAGTCTCTGAGAAGCATCAAGATACAATGGAAAGTCTCAATGGGTCTGACTGTTTCACAACCTATGTGATCCAGAGAAATTTATTTAAGCTCTTTGGACCTCAATCTCCCATCTATAAAATGAGAAGACTGAATTGGATGGCATGGGAGAGGTCTTTCCAATTTAGAACTGTGATCCTCTAGCCCCCTCACTTTAAGAGAAGGGGAAACTGATAACTAAAAAAGGAGGAAATGATTTGCCCAAAGCCACACAATTAATAAGTAGTAAAGTTTGGGTTTAAACTCAGGTCTTCTGACATCAGGTTCAGGACTTTTCACTGTGATACCCTGAGGCAAATGATTCAATCGTTTCCCTCTTGTTTTCCCTATTTTTAATGTTGGAATAATTAGTAATCACTATGTGTTCCTACTCTCAGAGAACAACAGATGACAAAATTAAGAAGGTGATTTAAAAGATTAGAACTAGAAGAGACTTTGAATCCATTCACTTTCATTCTGATATAGAGGAAACTGAAGGACAAAAAAGGTGAAATTACCTGTTCAAGGAAAACAGCAGCCAGTAAGGGAAAAGGGGCTTAGAATGCATTCCACAGATGCCCAGATTGGTCTTTTCTAGGCAAGGGGAAAGGAGAAAAGAGAAGAGGAAAAGAGCAGAGGGGAAGGGAAAAAAGAAGAGAGGGAAAAGATGGGAAGAAAGGAGGAAGGAAGGAAGGGAGGGAGGGAGGGAGGGAGGCAAGGACGGAGGGAGAAAAAAAGAAGAAAAATAACAATTTAGTCAAATCTTTCCTCTGTCAGTTTTAACTTCAGGGTATTTTTCTTTTAAACAGCAGCACAAATTTTTCCAAAGGTGAAATCCAAAAGGCAGGACTTTCTTTTAAAAACATTGACAAAGAGACTGTGTTTTCTCTCCTTTGGGAACTTTCCAGATCTGGTGAACATAGAATGGTCATCCACCTCTTCTCTGTCCTCCCTTCCTCCTCCTCAGTTTAATAAGGAAGCAGAATTATTCCTTCTCCCTTCTCCCCCCCACAAACCATTCCTATGAGAGCATTTTCACAGGTATGTTAAAACAACAGCTTCTAATGGAGCTCTGGCAAGATCCTCTTGGAGAAAGCAAGCTCTTTCTCTGAGATCTAGTGAGTGGTGAAATTAAAATATCTATGACCCAATAAATATACTAATGAGACTCACTTAGACTCTCTCCCTCCATTTTTTCCAGAACTCAACAAGTATGAGAGAGATAGAGAACGAGTAGGATGAGCAGGAAGCTACCTTAATCCAAAATTCAGAGTCAGAAAGTTGAGAATAAGGGAGGGTACTAAGGAAAGGTTGCTTCTCTGTCCAGTGCTAAGTGGTACAGTAGATAGAGCAATGAGTACTGAGCTGGAGACAAAAAGATCCAAGTTCAAACCTGACCTCAGCCATTTACTAGCTATATAGCCTTGGGTGAATCATTTAACCCTGTTTGTTTCAGTTTCTAATTGAGAACCCAAAGAGCATAAAAATAAAAGGAAAAATAATGGCTACAATCAAAGAGCTAACATTCCAATGAGGGATATGACATATGCATAATTCAAGATACTAGGATGGAGATGTTTTTTGCCCAAATGTCAAGAGAATGAAGGTACTACAAGGGTAAGAGAAAAGATCGTGAAGATTATAGAATCATAGACTGGAAGGGGACTTAAACACCTCAACCATTCCCATACAGTTAGGTGGCACAGTGCTGGACCTGGAGTCAGAATGAACCAAGTTCAAATGATGCCTCAACTACTTACTAGTGTGACCCTGGCTAAGTGACTTGTCTTGTTTGCTTCAGTTTCCCCGTCTGTGAAGTGAGCTGGAGAAGGAAATGGCAAACCAGGATCTTTGCAAAGAAAACTGCAAATGAGGTCATGGAGAGTCAAATATGACTGAAATGAATGAACAACAACAAACTATTCCCATCATTTTATAGATGAAGAAATCAAGACCTGGAGAGGTGAATTGACCAAGATCACAGAGGTAATAATAAGTGGGATTCACAAGATTATATATCTAAAGCTGAAATGAAACTTAAAAGTTCAATCTCCTCATTTTACATTTGGAGAAATTAAATCCCAAAAGGTCAAATGATTTGCCCCACAGTCATAAAGGTAGGACGTAGCAAAACCAGGATTCAAATATCAAGTTTGTTTCACAAATCCTCATGTTCTGATTCTAAATCCCCCTCATCTAATCCAATGCTTCCCTTTTTTTAATGTTGTTCAATCATGTCCAACTCTTCTTTGACCCATTTAGGGTTTTCTTGGCAGAGATTTACTTCTCTAGCTCATTTTACAAATGAGGAAACTAAGGCAAACAGGAAAAAGTAACTTGCTCAAGGTCACACAGCTATTAAGTATCTGTGGTCACATTTGAACACAGGTTGTGACTTCTGACCTAGTATTCTATCCATTGCCCCACCTAGCTGTCTGGGATTCCTTTAGGGTAACGATAAGGCCCCTCTTCCAACTCTAGGTCTATGATTCTATAATCTCAAGATGATATTTATTGATTTTTTAGCTCCATAATTCTATAATTCTATTTTGACATTTGAGCAAATAGTATTTCCATCTTAGTATCTTGAATTCAAGTGACTTACTCAGGGTCACACAGCTAAGTAAGTATTCAAGGTCACATTTGAACTCAAGTATTCCTGACTCCATGCCTGGCTCTCCTTCTACTATTATCACCTAGCTGCTGACTCCCTTTGCCCCCACCTTTTAAAAAAAAAAGAGGAGGGAACTTAAGCCTACAAAGGAAAAGTGGCTTGTCAATGTATGTGTTGTTAAGGAGAATGCTACTCCAACCAAGGTCTCAACTCTAAATTCAATACTAGGGTGCTTCTCAATGCAAGAAGTCCCAGATATATTCATAACTGGAAGCCCCTCCACAACTCAGAAATAACATGGGTGGAGAATCCAGGTGAGAGAAGAAAGATCATTCCAGGGTAAAGGAAAAAAAAACCCATCAGCTGAACTGCCTTGTTATGTTATTTCCAGCATGCTTGGTTCCCCTTGGCCAAAGTATAGGATATCTTTAACTACCCTTTACACTTCAACCTGTTTCCTTACCTAAGAGAGAATATCTTTGCATATGCAATGTACATAAAGAACTAGAAGGTTAGTTAGACTGTTATCACCTAACATTGAAAGGTAAGCTCTTTGAGGACAGGAACTGTTTTTTGCCTGTTTGTATCCTCAACATAGTGCCCTCAAGAACTGAATGTTTATTGATTGATTGTATATAAAAAGTTGTGTCTTGGTCCTAACACAGACTGTTTGATTTTTAAATAAATAAATCCTTCTACTTCTCCAGGTTTGTTTTTTTTTTTTTACAAAACCAGTCCTCAAAATGAGGATGATCTTTAAAGTATAAAAGACCCGTTTTAACATTGCATGGTCCTCTGAAAAAATTTTCTGGATGGCTATTATACAAAGGTACTAAAGTTTTGGTACAATGCCAGGCACTGAACAGGGGCAGCTAAGTGGATAGTGCTAGGCCTGGAATCAGGAAGACTCATCTTTCTGAGCTCAAATCTTGCCTTAGACTCTCACTAGCTGGGTGACCCTGGGCAAGTCACTTCTTGTTTGTTCATCTGTAAAATGAGCAGAAGAAAGAAATGCAAACCACTATCTTTGCCAAGAAAACCCCAAATGAGGTCACAAAGCATCAGACACAACTGAAAAAAAAATGAATGAAAGAGCTTTGCATCTAAGAGGTATTCCGTGAATAGTTATTAAATGAGCTAATCCTACTAGATTGTAAATTCCTGTATCAAATGAGGTAATATTTGGGGTTTTTTTTTCCTAAAAAGAAAAGCATTAGCACAGAGCCAGAAAAATAGAAGGTACTATGTAAATACTTATTCCCCTATAAGGAGAAACACACCCATAGGAAAATTATCCCCCGGGGCAAAAACAGTTGGATGGGGAAAGTCAGCAGCAGGTGGGGGCCTCCCAGAACAGCAAAACAATAGGTGTAAATCATCCAGGGAAAGGCAATAATCTAACCCCCACTCCCTCAGGGACTGGGGGGAAAAGGCAGATTTAGATTGAGGAGCAGTGATGGGACCACTGGGGGGGTGGATATGTCAGAGATCCCATATATCCTACCAAGGTGAAGAACCAGGTTGGAGATGATCCAAAGACTAAGGGTGCGCTCCTCTCATGCAAGCCCCTATGGTGAAGCCCCATGCACTCTGTGCCAGTTAGTTACAGCTTGGACTGAGAAGGATCAAGTCTTATTGATCTCAGTCCTCCAGGAGGATCTGATATACTGTTTTGCAAGGAATAAAGACTTGATATTTGTTGACTGTATGAAATCAATTCTAAACCACATCATGTGCAGCCACAGCTCCTTTCCAGATAGAGCTTTACGTCTTTCTTGTGAGGGAGGGAGTGGAAACATCGTTTTCTCCATTTGAAAGGAGAGGAAAGAAACTGAAACACATTCTCAGTCACATTTGAACCCAGATTTGAACCAGAATATCTAAATCCAGATTCTTCCCTCTTTCTATCACTCCACAAGGTAGAGCTTCTCAGTCCTGAGGTTTGGGGACTTTATTTTAATGTACAATATGTAGCCAAAGTTCTTGACCTCAGGAACTAGCAAATCTCAGAACTTCAGAATAATCATCAGATTTCAATACAAAGTCAAAAAAAAGTGTTCTCTATATTTGTCCATGGAGTTTTTTTGGCAAAAATACTGCAGTGATTAGCTATTTCCTTCTCCAGCTCATTTGACAGATGAGGAAACTGAGGCAAACAGGGTTAAGTGACTTGCCTAGGACCACATCCCACAAAGAATAAATGTCTGAAGCTGAAATTGAGCTCAGCTTTTCCTGACTCCCAGACAAGTGTTCTATTTTCTGCCCACTAAGCTGGATTTCAGGGTCCTAGTCACTGAACATTTATTGTCTTCCTACATCCAAAAGGGCTGGTGGGCACCATTTAATAAAGTCATGCTGGCCAGTGGAAGACTTCTAGATCTCAGTACAAAAATCTTTCTGAAGAACAGGGGAAGCTCAGGTGTATCCTCATGGCGGCCCCTAGTGGGAAGATTCCAGGTAGCACACCAACTGGAAAAGAACCGGTAAAGAAAGAAATCTCTGAAATTGCCCAGATTCATTGAAGCAAAGAATTGTAATACTGGAAGGGACCTTATAGACATTTGCTCGAATCCATATCTGAGAAGGATGTTTCTGTTTCTACAACATCCCCCAAGAAAGTTTAAAACCTCTACCTGAAGATCTCAAGGGATGGGGGAATCTCTCTTCCTTCCAGTTTTGGAGAGCTCAAACTGACCTGACAGTTAGTTAATAAATGTTTATTAAGTGTCTGCTAAGGGCAAAGCACTGGGATAAACTCTGGGGGATACAAAAGAAGCAAAAGACAGTCCCTGTCCTCAGAGAGCTCACAGTCTAATGGAGGAAACAATCAGATTTGACAATACAAGTTAGATGGAGATAACCAATGGAGAAAATTTTAGCATTCAGGAAAGGCATCCTGGAGGTGGGATTTTAGTTGGGATTTAGTAGGGAAGCCAGGAAGTGGACATGAGGGATTCCAAAGAATGAGGGACAATGAGTAAAAAACATGGAGCATCTTGTGCTAGGAAGAACAAGGAGCAGAGTAAAGTCAGGGCTGTGCTGAAGCAGTTTAAATTTTTAGTATGAGCATTGGCATCCTAATCATCAGCAATTGCTACAAATCAGGATTAATTTTTTTTTGTTTTATTGTCTAAACTTTAAGAAAGTTCTAAAGTAGATTAAACTTAAAAGTGTCTACATTCATTTCCTTCCCCTTCCCCTGTCCCCTAGCCCCCAAGGTTAAACATATACCAGCACACCTCTATAAACATTTTGTTCTATAAACACTGCTAAAGCTCAGTAGGAATAATAGAAGTAGAGGGAATGTAAATATTACCAGACTCCAGGGGAAGAAGAAAGAAAAAGAAAAGAAAGAAGAAAGAAGGAGAAGGAAGAAGGGAGAAAAAGGAGGAGGAGGAGGAGGAGAAGGAAAAAGGTAGAAAGAAAAGGAGGAGAAAGAGAAGAAAAGGAGAAAAAGAAGGAGATGACAAAGGAGAAGAGGAGGAGAGAAGAAAAAGAATGTTTTCCCCTCTCCTCCAGGATCAAACATCACTTTTGAGTTTTCTGACATTAGGAAGGAAGGTGACAAGAATGTTGAAGGTCCCATCATATGCCAGGTGCTTTACAAATATTATTTCGTTTGATCCTCACAACAACCTCTGGGAGGTAAAAGGTTCTATTATTCCCATTTTACAGTTGAGAAACTGATGCAGATAATGGCTAAGTGATTTGCCCAGGATTATACTGCTAGTAAACAAGTGAGGATGAATTTGAAATTAGATCTTCTTGACTCCAGATCCAGGGATCTATTTACTGTACCACCTATTATGTCTTAGAAAAATAATTTCTATGTACCTTAGCTGTCTCCTCTGCAAAACAGTTTTTGAGGCATTTCTTGTTAATGCTGATATTTTCCCAATAATCCAATTGGATCACAAATCATGCAACATGATTTCAGAAGAATCAATTGGTGACCTCAAAATCTTATTGTGAAAGGGGAGGCTAGGTGGCACAGTGCATCAGTCCAGGAGTCAGGAGTACCTGAGTTCATATCCAGCCTCAAGACACTTAATAATTACCTAGCTGTGTGGTCTTGGGCAAGCCACTTAACCCCATTGCCTTGTAAAAAATAAAAAAAAAATCTTATTGTGAGAGAAATAATACTGACATACCCTTTGATTCAGCAATACTATTGCAAGATCTATATCCCAAAGAAATCATAAAAATGGGAAAGGTCTCACATGTTCAAATTTGTAATGACAAAGAATTGGAAATTGAGGGGGTGCCCATCAATTGGGAAACAAGTTATTATATATGAATGTTATGGAGAACAATTGTTCTGTAAGAAATCACAAGCAACTGGACTTTAAAGAACCATGGAAAGAATTACATGAAATAGGGGGCAGCTAGGCGGTGCAGTGGATAGAGCACTGGCCTTGGAGTCAGGAGTTCCTGAGTTAAAATCCAGCCTCAGACACTTAATAATTACCTAGTTGTGTGGCCTTGGGCAAGCCGCTTAACCCCATTGCCTTGCAAAAACTAAAAAAAAAAATTACATGAAATAAGCAGAACCAAAAAAAAATTGTACACATTAACAGTATTGTGAGGTATTGTGAGATTATCAACTACGATGGATGTAGTTCCTCTCACAGTTCAATTATCTAGGACAACCCTGAGAGACCTGCTATGGACAATGCCATCCACATCCAGAGGAAAAAATCTACAAATCTGAATGCAGAGCAAACCATACTATGTTTACTTTTTTAAAACTTTTGTGTTTTTTCTTCCTTTCTCATGATTTTTTCTTTCCCTTTACTTCTAATTCTTCTTTCACATGACTAAATATGTAAATATGTTAAACATGAAAGTATATGTACAACTTTTGCTGTGGGAAAGGGGGAAGGGAGGATGGTAGAAAACTATGGAACTCAAATTTGCAAATGGATAAAAGTTGAAAAACTACACTGCATATAAGTGGAAAAATAAAATAAAATTTCAATTTAAAAAACCTTATTGTGAGGGTAAGTAGGGTGCAGTGTACAGTATCACCAATGATAATTTGTGTATCAGAAGTGTTTTAAAATACATCACTAAGATCAAAAATGACCAGAAAAGGAGATGGGCAATTTATCATCTATTGTACTGGTATCCTAAGAACGTTAAGCTAATCAGAAGGTAGTGATTTTTGTGATTTTGAGTGATTTACTATAATTTATGGAAAGACATGAGCACCAAATGCCAATCTTTAGAAATGTACCCCAACCAGTGGATGGAGTCCCTGAATGAGGTGAAATCATGGATCTTAAGTAATCTGCTAGGAACCGAAAGTTGGTCCATCCTAGCTTTTAAGATTTTTACAAGAAAATTGGTACAGCTTGAAAAACTCATGGTCATGCAGATGCTGTCTCAGCTATTTTTGCAGGTGGCAATCAAAACTCAAACACCAACCCAGGTGGTAAAGCCTAGCACTCTGAAGAGGGTCAGTAGCTTCATTTCCTTACAGCTGCTTCGGTATTGGGGTGGGGAAAAAGGAGGAGGTACCACTTAGGCTCTAGTCATCCGGGGCAATGAGGCTAGAAAATCATGTCCCCACCCCTTTAAAAAAAAATAAGAACACGAAACCCCTTTATTACAGGGAAACAGAAATAGACCCAGCTCTCAGGTCAAGAGGATCTCACCAGGGCTAAACTCATAATCTGGATGAGACTCTGTATTCCTGTGCTAGAGAACCCTAAAGATATTCCCTGAAAGAAAGACATTCACATAAGTGTAGAAAGGCAGAGCACTGAGAGAAGGGGGAGCCTTCCTTACCTGCCGTTTAGCATCCTTGCAGTTTCCCAAACCAATTTGAGCCCCAAGTCCACCTGAGCTTCCCAAGCTTACACAAGACTAAGTTCAGGCTCTTGTTGAAAATCTCAAGGGGTCATTAAATAATGCTGACTCATAGCATTTAAAAAAAGTTTTTAATGATGTATTTTGTATTTATGTTACCTAAATTTCCCCTTAGATCTGTCCCTTTGAGTTTTTTCTTAGATTTCAGGGGATCCAAAATCTTGGGGTGGGAAATTACATCTTTATTTTTACTAGCCCCTAACTGAAACTTAGAACGTTTATTTTATTTAATGATTTTTTCAAAATTATTCTGAAGACTCCATAGGTTTTATCAGATGGTCAAAGTGATGCATGACACTAAGAAAGTTAAGAATCCCTGCCTTAATTTACAGATGAGGAGATCAAAGAAATCCAGTCATATGAAAAATTGCTCTAAATCATTACTTAACAGAGAAATGCAAATTAAAGCTTCTCTGAGGTATCACTTCACACCTCTCAGACTGGCCATTATGACCAGAAAGGATAATGATCATTGTTGGAAGGGATGTGGGAAATCTGGGACACTAATACATTGTTGGTGGAGCTGTGAACTCATCCCACCTTTCTGGAGAGAAATTTGAAACTACACCCAAAGGGCAACAAAAATGTGCATACCCTTTGATCCAGAAATACCACTACTGGGTCTATACCCTGAAGAGATAATGAAAAAGGGTAAAAACATCACCTGCACAAAAATATTCATAGCAGCCCTGTTTGTGGTAAAAAAGAATTGGAAATTAAGTGAATGTCCTTCAGTTGGGGAATGGCTTAGCAAACTGTGATGTATGTATGTCATGGAACATTATTGTTCTATTGGAAACCAGGAGGGACGGGAATTCAGGGAAGCCTGGAGGGATCTGCATGAACTGATGCTGAGTGAGATGAGCAGAACCAGAAAAACACTGTACACCCTAACAGCAACATAGGGCGACGATCAACCTTGAGGGACTTGCTCATTCCATCAGTGCAACAATCAGGGACAATTTGGGGCTCTCTGTGATGGAGAATACCATCTATATCCAGAGAAAGAACTGTGGAATTTGAACAAAAACAACCTTTAATTTAGGGGGAAAAAACTATTGTCTCATCTTGCTGTATCTTATACTTTATGTTTCTTTCTTAAGGATATGATTTCTCTCTCATCACATTCAATTTGGATCAGTGTATACCATGGAAACAATGTAAAGTCTGGCAAATTGCCTTCTGTGGGGGGGGGGGGGGAGGAAAGTAAAATTAGGGGAAAAATTGTAAAACAAAATCTTTCTTAAAAAAAAGAATCACTGCCTTACAGCAAAGAATTTAAAGAAAAAAGAAAATAAACTCAGCAAAATGGATCAATAAATTGAAAAGATCATAAATTACATTCAATGTTCCATACCTGGAAACATTCCAACTCTACCAAGGAGTGGGGAAGGTAGAGAAAGGAGATCTCTCTCTTCTTTGAGGCCAAATTTGTTGTCATTTTGCAACATTCATTCAGTAGTTATTTTTCCATTTACATTGTTGCATTGTGTATCATTTCTTAGCTCTACTGACTTCACTTTACATCCATCACTTCTTGAAAACCTTCTAATGCTGCTCTATAGTCATTTCTTGTAGCAGTTTTATTGTGTATTCTGTTATAGGTCTAATATTTTATTACATTTATGTACCACATTTTTTAGCCATTCCGCTAGTGAACCATAGCACTTTAAATACTATATGAAGCTCTTAACAACACCCTTATGGAATAAGGACTCTTCTTTTAGTTATTTGCCCCATAGTAACACAGCTTGTAATAAGCCTGATCTGACCATCTTGAAGGATGTCCCAGATCCTGAAGCCAAGATGCTAAAGTATCTGGTTGTTTTTGCCCAAACTCATGGGGTTGGCCAAAGCATGACTGGGTAGAAAAGGGAAAGGGGTGTGTGGAGAGAATAAACATTCACATTGCATTAAATAATTCACAAATATCTCATTTGATCCTCATATAACTTTTCGAGGGAAATGCTGCTAGCCCCATTTTACAGTTGGGGAGATGAGGCAAATAAAGGTTAAGTGAGTTATCCAGGGTCAGATAGCTAGTGTCTGAGGATCTGAACTTCCTGAGTTCTAGGTCTTCCTTTATCCTCTGCCCCACCTAATAATCAAATGCCCCAATTTCTAGAATTCTTTCCTCCACTCTGTGTGATCTTTGGCAAGTCACTTCCCTCTCTGGGTCTGTTTTCTCACCCATAAAATGAGACCATTTGATCTCTGAGGTACTTTCCAACTCTAAAATTACCTGAGTCCTATGAATCCATAAGCTTTGCAAAAAACACAACCTCACCACATATGAGTTAGTTTTTTGCTCGTTTGTCTCTTTTTTGTTTGTTTTTGTGAGACAATGTGGTTTAGTAACTTGGCTAGGGTCACACAGCTAATGGGTGTCTGACTCATCATTGCTCTACCCACTGTGCCACCTGGTTACCCTGCACATGTGAATTCTTATACATGCATCAATGTTGAGCTATGAACTCAGGCAGGAGAGACTCAATAAGGGGTCTAATTCAGACTCGGCCAAGACAATGCACACAGCCCTACCAATTCATTTTCCTTTCTTGAACTTCTGATCTCTCTTGTGTAAAATTGCAGGACAATCCATCTCAAAATCTTTAACCATGATTTCTTAGAGAGGTAGTGGGAGAACAGAAACACTAATATACTATCGATGGAACCTTGATTGCACCAACTACTCTAAAACAGAGTCACTGACCTGTGATGGCATTACTAGAAACATTCTTAAAGAGATCAAAAAAAGAGGAACTCAAATAAAAATACACATATTGAAACACAAATATTGATCAGTCCTTTTTTTGGTAGCAAACACCTGGCGAAAGAATGGATGACCATTGGTTAGAGGATGGTTGAACACATTATAGTATACGAATGGAGACAGGATAGGGTCTAGATCTGTGATTCCATTTCTCCAGAGCAAATTCTCTCTATCAATGCATCTTTTCTGCAATCTATAATTTTACAGGGGCAGCTAGGTGGCACAGTGGATAGAGCACTCACTGACTTTGGAGTCAGGAGGACCCGAGTTCAAATCCAGCCTTAGACACTTAATAATTACCTAGCTATGTGACCCCATTGTCTAGTAAATAAAAATTATAATCTTACAGTTGCCCAGAGATTAAGGAGATTCACAGGTGGAATCTGAACCCAGGTCTTATATCCTTAGAAGTGGACTCTTTGATTATGAAAAAGGGTAAAAACATCACTTGTACAAAAATATTCATAGCAGCCCTGTTTGTGGTGGCAAAGAATTGGAAATTAAGTGAATGTCCTTCAACTGGGGAATGACTTAACAAACTGTGGTATATGTATGTCATGGAACACTATTGTTCTATTAGAAACCAGGAGGGACGGGAATTCAGGGAAACCTGGAAGGATTTCATGAACTGATGCTGAGTGAGTTGAGCAGAACTAGAAAAACATTGTACACCCCAACAGCAACATGGGGGTGATGACCAACTTTGATGGACTTGCTCATTCCATCAATGCAACAATCAGGGACAATTTTAGGGGTACCTGCAATGAAGAGTGCCCAGAGGAATATTACCTTTAATTTAGGGGGAAAAAACCATCATCTTATTATGTAATTCTGCTATCTCTTATACTTTGTCTTTCTTCCTTAAGGATATGATTTCTCTCTCATCACATTCAACTGAAATCAATGTATACCACAGAAACAATGTAAAGACTATGTAAATGTAAAGACAATGTAATGCCTTGGGGGGGAGGAAAATTTGGGGAAAAATTGTAAAACTCAAATAAAATCTTAAAGAAAAAATGTGTTTAAAAAAAAAGAAGTGGACTCTATCCATTATCACCCTGCCCCTGGCTATATGAATATAATAGAATATTATATAATGCTCTAAGAAATTACACAAGGTATAGATTCATAGAAACCTGGGAAACCTTGTATGAGAACTAATGCAGATGGAATTTGAATAGTACCAAAATAATGCAAAGAAAAACAATTTTGAAAGATTCAGTAATTCTTTGGGGGGGTTTTTTGTTGTTGGGTTTTTTTTTTTTAGTTTTTGCAAGTCAGTGGGGTTAAGTGGCTTGCCCAAGGCCACACAACTAGGTAATTATTAAGTGTCCGGATTTGAACTCAGGTACTGACTCCAAGGCCAGTGCTCTATCCACTGTGCCACCTAGCAGCCGCTAGATCCAGTAATTCTAATCATGACTGTGACTGACTGATGAAGCATGCCTCACAACACCTGGCCGATAAATGATGGACCAGAGGGGCAGAATGAGACATATTTTCAGAAACTGCTAATCTGTTCATTTGTTTTGCTTGATGTTATTTATTTTTTAGAAAGGAACTTCTAGGGGCGGCTAGGTGGTGTAGTGGATAAAGCAGTGGCCCTGGAGTCAGGAGTACCTGGGTTCAAATCTGGCCTCAGACACTTAATAATTACCTAGCTGTGTGGCCTTGGGCAAGCCACTTAACCCCATTTGCCTTGCAAAAAAAAAAAAAAAAAGAAAGGAACTTCTATTTTTGATCAGAAGAGCTAGGGGGTGGAGGGTGATGAAGAGTTGCAGTCATAAAGATGCCAAGAAAAAAATAGACAACCTAACAAAAAAAGGGGAAAACAGGAGGGAATTTATAAAGAGACAGACAAGCAGAGCAGGCTTGGTAATATCATGTTAGATTTAATATACACTTTTAAAAAACTTCACATAATAGTTCGCAATTTCATATTCAATCTACTTTTTCTAGTCTTTATATGTTGACGTGTTTGTTGTTTGTTACATTCCTAATAAAAACCAAGAAACAAATAAAAATTGACAACCCCATCATCTTGGATGTGGTTTTTGGGGGAAAAACCTACCCCCAATGGGAGGGTGCTCTGTGTGGACACAGTTGCCTAAACAAGTTTTTTTTCAGGGAAAATGATCAATCTTGGAAAAGTTGTGGAGGACTGGAACATTAATGCACTGTTGGTGGAGTTGTGAACTAATCCAACCATTCTGGAGAGCAATATGGAAGTGTGCCTAAAGAGCAGTAGAACTGATCATACCCTTTGATCCAGCAATATCAATATTAGGCCTATATTCAGAAGAAATCATAAAAAATGGGAAAAGTCCCACAAATTCTAAAAAATTCATAGCAGCTCTTTTTGTAGTGGCAAAGAATTGGAATTTGAGGGGATGCCCATCAATTGGGGAATGGCTGAACAAGTTATGGCATATGAATGTTATGGAGTGCTACTACTTGTAAGCAACTGTAAATGGTTGGATTCTAGAGAAAAATGGGAAAAATTACATTAACTGATGTTGAGCAAAGAGAACAGAACCAAGAGAACATAGTTCACATTAACAACATTGTGAGTTGATCAACTTGTGATGGATGCAGCTCCTCTCAGCAGTTCAGAAATTTAGGACAATGCTGGGAGACCTGACATGGACAAATGTCATCCACATTCAGACAAAAAAAACAAACTACAGAATGAATATTATGTTCACTTTTTTAAAAATTTCTCTTATGTTTTTCCTTCTTATCCTATGGTTTTCTTTCTTTTCATTTAGTCCTAATTCCACTAATGTGTAAAATGTTGAACACAAAGGTTCACTAGACTATTCATCATTGCAAGGAGGGGGGTGGGAAGGGAGGATGAAAGAAAACTGTGTAACATATAAATACTGAAAAACTTTCATAACATGTCATTGGGAAAAATAAAATAAAATATCCAAAAAAAACACAAACAAGTTTTTCATTTCTCCCTTCTCCAGATGCCAGTGAAAGTGAGGTCATGATCACTTTGAGGGGAGAAGTTGAACTACCTGAGTTGCATGAATGTAATGGAATATTGCTATATCCTAAGTGATTGTGAATATGAAGATTACAGAGAGGTGTGAAAAGACATATAAAGTGATAAAAAGTGAAACAGATATGTGGAAACAATATACACAATAACCACAACAATGAAATGGGGGGAAAAAAACCCCACCAAAATCCCCACACTAAACACTAGTGGATAGAGCCCTATGCATGGAGTCAGGAAGATCTGAGTTCAAAAGCCAGCCTCTGACACTTAATAGCTGTGTGACCTGGAGAAAGTCACTGAACCTGTCTGCCTCAGTTTCCTTGTCTGTAAAATGGGAATGATAACATTAGCACCTATCTCTCTTAGCACAGTGCAGACACATATGTCCTACAAAAAAGCTAGATATTATTATTATTAATTATACTATTTAACATAGCAGAAGAAATAAAGAAACGACAGACTATATTTCCTTCCTTTCTTTGCAGAAGTAGGTGATAGATAGGAAACAGGTTTCACTAAATTGCTTCTTTCTCCCTCTTGCTTTTCTGTCAAGAGTGATGATTCCCTTTAAATGGGAGAGGAAAGAGAGATGTGTGGAAATAAAGATAATGTTAAAAGCTATAAATGAAAAAATTTTAAAAGTGAACCTAAGAGAATGACTATCTTGGTAGCTGGGATAGGCTTAAAATTTTAGATGAAAGGTTCATTCTACTTGTGAGAACACATCTGAGTTAGAACTCCTAGGTTTGCAAAGCATTTTGCTCATAAACCTGGGAGGGCAGTAGTATGCTTACATCCCCTTATGGACGAGGAAAGTGACACTTGGCAAAGGGCAGTGACTTAGCCAACAGTTTGAATCAGAACTGGAAGAACACTGTAAGTAAACCAGGTTCAAGCTACAGCTCTGCTACTAACTCCCTATTTGCCCTTGAGTAAGGTAATTTTCTGGAGGTCTCAATCTTTAATTACAAAATGAGGAGATTGAACTAAATAACCTTTAAATTCAATTCTTGTGCTAAAAAGTCTATTGATGCCAAGGTCATCAAAAAAAAGATAAAACAAGCTAAGCCCTTCAGAGTTCAGTTGATCAAGGACTGGACAGAGGTAGGGTCCAACTGTGCCTATGGTTTGACAGAAAACAGCAGCCTTTTCTGTATAAGGAAGCTCTTTTCATTTCTATCAAGCTTTAGGATCTTTATTGGGGGTTAGATGTGAAAAGCAGCACAGTTCAATGGGAAAGTACTGCTTCTGACTTTAAGTCAGAAAACCTGGCTTCATCACACTAAAGATGTGAAAAAAGCCTTCAGAGGCCCTCTAGTCCAAGCTCTCTCATTTCACAGATGAGGGAAACTGAGGCCCAGGGAAGTCGTGATTGGCACAAGACCACACAGGCTTCAAAGACACTCACCAGTCAGTCATGGGGTCAAGTTACTTCTTATCTCCAGGCCACAATACTTATTACTGTAAAATGAGGAGGTGAGATTAGGCAATCTCAGAGGGCAATTCTAGCTTTGCTGTTCTATGTCTCCAAGTTGTTGAAGATAAGAGGGATGGTGGGCACAGATGGAATACAGATTTTTGATGT
Source organism: Macrotis lagotis (assembly GCF_037893015.1). Lineage (NCBI taxonomy): Eukaryota > Metazoa > Chordata > Mammalia > Peramelemorphia > Peramelidae > Macrotis > Macrotis lagotis. Next base: position 760,371 of record NC_133662.1, on the reverse strand, counting down.
GAACGTCTTCCCTTCACCCCTCAAAATCATGAGAAAGAGGGAATCACATGGCAACAATTGGCAACAAAAGGCTAAGATATCCACTGGTAAATCATAATCCACCACTGGGGGATCCCTGTAGGGGTGTGGGAGCAGAGCAAAACCATGATGAGGAAGTGAAAATGAGTTCTGAACTCTGACTTCTTTTATCCCATAAGTGATGAGTTTCCATGACCTTTCTTTCTTTTCTTTTCTATTTTTTTTTTGGGGGGGGGAGGCAATCAGGGTTAAATGACTTGCCTAGGGACATAGTTAGTGTCTGAGACTTAAACTCTTCCCAGTTCCAAAGCTGATGTTCTATCTACTGTATCACCTACATGCTCCTCCTACTCTTTTACAATTTCTACTGATCCATCACACCTCAATCTATTTAGTATGGGCCCCATACACCCAACACAAATCTAAGAACAGAAATGGAAGAAACCATCATCACAGTAATAATGGGGTACTTTAAAAATTATAAAATTTTATATATATATATAATTATAAAATTATAAAAAGTATAAAATTATAAAAATTTATATTATAAAATTATAAAAAAATTATAAAATAAAATAAAAAATTTTAATTTAATAAATAAAAGAAATGTAGGTAGTGCAGAAGGAGAATATTACTGTTTTCTCAAGATTTTGGTCTCAGGAAGTCACTTGCTGTGGCTCAACTAGATTAAAGCCTAGTAGTTTGCTCAAGGGGGATACAGGGTTGGACTTGTGCATTTCTTTTAACTACATATTTCTGAGTTGTTTTCTGATATTTGCATCAAGCTATTTATTTGAATCAATGGTATAAATATGGTATAGATATATACACTCATATAACAGATATATATATTCCTATATGCATATAGAGGAAAGCCAAGAAATCTTGTTATTTTTAATATTTGAAATCATATATACTCCAAGCAAGAGAACCCAATACAATAAAATGATAAAAAAAAAAAATTGGAGACTGACCCTTAGCCTAAAATTCTAACCTTGTGCTCCTGACTCCTTGAATTCCCTTGTCTCATTTCATGGCAGCATGAGATGGCAGAAAGAATTCTACAACAGACTTTCTTAAGAAAGTAATTTCCAGGGGCGGCTAGGTGGCGCAGTGGATAAAGCTCCTGGATAAAGTACTCCTGGAGTCAGGAGTACTTGGGTTCAAATGCAGTCTCAGACACTTAATAATTACCTATAATTACCTAGCTGTGCGGGCAAACCACTTAACTTCATTTGCCTTGGAAAACCTAAAAAAAAAAAAAAAGTAACTGCCATTCTCTGGGTTTATCTTATCATCTATAAAAGGTGGGAAATGAGTAGGTAAGAGGGAGAAGAAAGGTATGACTATCTCTAAGATGATTCTAGTTTTCACACTTTTTTTTAAATATGCTGATGTATTTTTTTTTACCATCATTTCTGGATATATGTTAGCCCATCCCCATGCCCCTTGTAACAAAAAAAAAAGCAATTTAAGTACAAAACAACCAATACAGTGACTGCAGCTAATGCTATGGGCTCCTCCTAATTCTCAATAAAGAGAAGGAAGGATTTCATTGTGCTTTGTCATTTCTTCTCCACAATGATCAATTCTGGGGTTTTTTTTTAATTATTCAAAGTTTGGCTTTCTTTTTTAGCTCTTAATACTCTTATGAGGGAAGAAGCATAGAATAGTGGGAAGAGCTCAGGAATGGGGAGTCAGATGACCCAGTTATATCAATTCTTAGTTCCAATGCTACCAATATGACCAAGAAGGGCAGCTAGGTGGCACAGTGGACAGAGCACTGGTTTTGGAATCAGGAGGACAGGAGTTCAAATGCAATCTCAGATACTTGACTCTGTTTGACCTTGGGCAAGTCACTTAACCCTGACTGCCTCAAATCCAGGACCATCTCCAGGCATCCTGATTCATATCTGACCACTGGATCCAGATGGCTTTGGAGGAAAAAGTGAAGCTGGTGACTTAGCATAGCACCCCCTAACTCAAATTCAATTCACGTGCTTATGACGGCATCACCTCCCTGATGTCAGGGTCTTTCTTCAAAATGAAAGACAAACATTAATTAATATGACCAAGAGCAAATACATCTCCTTTCTTAGCCAGTCTCCTCATCTGCAAAATGGGAGAGTAACAATACCTCTCTGGAAAAGCTATTTAGGGGAATGGAAGAATGGCAAAGTGTGCCCTAATCTTAATGTGCTATAGAAATTTAAATTCAGCCTGATCCTTACTTATCTCAAATACACCTACTCAAAGCTCTCCTTTGCTCATCCAGCTCCCACATATAAGCCTCCAATTTAGCCTATTCACAGTTCAGCACTTCAAAGGATTTTTTTTCAAAGGATGTTATTTGGAAAGCAAAGCATCTACTGGGAGTGACAAAAGAAGATTAAAAGAAGCAGTCTAGCCTTTGAGGAGCTTGAGCGGGGTGGAGGGTGAGGGAAAGGGGTATGCTTTATAAGCATACCACCAGTTTCCTCAACAGAAGGTAAAAATGTGCAGCAGCAGATTGCCTGCGAGCTAAATGAATAGCTCAGGTCCCTCAGCTGAATCTATCTCACCCAATCTAAATTTAATTCCCCCTCACAGACAAATACCAGCAGATATTACTTACATTCTCTTTCCTCAGGTCTGCCTCCTGTTCTAAATATGAGCCACTCTTGAAGGGAACAGCTCTGGAATACTTTTATTATGATGATTATTAAGGAAGTTCTATATTTCCGCTATTGCTCACCAGAGATTCATAAGCCTAAAACAATACAAAATCTCAACGATATGAACTTTTTGCAGTAATTTAAGCTTACTAATATTAAGATAATGAACAATAGACTGCATCAGGATATTACAAAAGAATATGCATAGAAAAACCATCTCTATTTTTTGTGTTTTCCATATAATATTAAAATATTAACTCCACCCTCCATTACCCAGCCCCATAAAACTAGAAAAGTAAATTCAAAATACCAAATTTGGTTTAATGATGTCAAGATGATGAAGGTAAACAACTGCTTTTAGCAGAGAATTTATAATTCAGAGAAATGTGGTAAGGCTTATTTGAATTGTGAAGTCAGTAGAACCAGAAAAACCATATGCAATGACTATAATGATGCAAGTGAAAAGAATACAGGCTAACTGAATGTTGTATAATTATCATAACCAAACCTGACCTCAAAGAGATGAGAAATGCACTTTGCTTCCCTTCACAGGGATCAAAGTCAACACCATGAAACATCAGATGTCCTATCAGCTGACTGATGAACTGGTTAGATTTAATGAACTGTTTATTTCTTGCTTTTTTACTCTTGGTTACAAGGATTGCTCTCTCAAAGGTGAGGGAAAAAACATTCAGAAATGAAGATGACATAAAAACAAACAAGAGAAAAGAATTCATATCCTGCCATTAAGATCTCATTTCTTGTCTGGAAAAGGGGGAATTAAACAATTATTTTTCCTTGAATGAAATTCATTTCAAAATTAATCACATATAAACCTTGCCACCCTCTTAGAAATCTAACTGATTTCTCTATTGGAAGCATTTTCCATTTGGCATAAATTCAATATGATTTCATTTTGAATGTCTGAATGTTAGAAACTATTGTTTATACCCAAGATTTCAAAATATATACATGTGTATAGAAACAGTTTGATATACTATAAAATGTGTTGATAAATAGTTTGATACACACACACACACACACACACACACACACACACACACACACACACAAACACGATGATCAATTCTGTTGCCATTAGTCACCAAGCCAAGAAGCAGAACTCCTTGGAAAAAAGATTAGGTTTAGAATGAAAAAGTCTACACAGACCAACATATGATTCTATTTAATTTTTTCCCAGCTTGATCCAAAGAAACAAATACAGGAGAAAACAGTTTTGCTCAACTGAAGTAACATGCATATGTACAATATTTTGACATTTATGTCCTAGGAGAAGGAAAGAACCACCCTGTTAATTAAAACATACTTTCATCTCTAGTCCATTTGAGACACTGGGCTTAGTCTGGAGGACATGAAAATACATGGCCAAGTCCAACAATGACTCAAGAGTAAATAGCTGAGAGTGTAGAGGTCATTTTGCCCTGATACCCACAGGTTACCTAGGGACTGGCCAGCTGAAAAATCTCCGATGAAACTCACTGTGATTGGTTATGCCTGTATCTGCCCAGACTCCACTTTTATCCAGATGGGTATGCCTTAATAATCTTCACATCATCAACAGGACGGTCCTGGGAATTTGTCTCTACCATACCTACTCGATTCACCATCCCAATGCCCTGACACACACGACCAAAAATGGTATGTTTCCCATCAAGCCACTGGGTAGGGGCCAAAGTCACAAAGAACTGGCTGCCATTGGTGTCTGGCCCTGCATTGGCCATTGCAAGAATTCCAGCCCCTAAAAGACAGAAAAAAGAATAAAAGTAGCAGTGAACCTCAGAGCTTCACAATGGAATTATTAAAGATCCCAGAAGTCACAGTTTTAATTCTAGACTTCATTACATCTTGCTTCTTGCAACCTCCTTCTCCCTGAAAAATCCCAATTAGGCTTAGTCTATCTTCCCTTCTTTCTCTTCTGGATCTCCAAGACATCTCCATTCTTAGATGAGTAAGCACTTCTCAGGCAAATACATTCAAATTCACTTTCATTAGACCTTTTTCCCTTCTCTCAGGATGACTGATATATTATCCAACCTCCTCTACCCATCCTACTTCAGCAAATCCTCTTTGGGAAACTTCTAAATTCCAACCAGAAGCAATATTCAACAAGTAGTCAGAGGCAAAAACACCTCAGACCAGCTCTTTACATTACTCAGCAGGCCATGAAAAGATGCCTTTTTTCACATCTGCCAATTATGCTTTTGTGGCACCAGGACTGAGCAGCTGCCAGGCACCATGCTAATCTCTCATTCACCCAGAATGACATCCAAAGGAAGTGCCGCTTACATTTTAAAATCCACTTCCCTGCCCACACTTTCTGATCAGATTATACATACCTGTGAATTTCAACTCTGGATGAAGTTCATCTTCAAACTGTTTGCCATAGATAGATGCACCACCTCTGCCTGCCCAGGAAGAGAACAAACGAATTAATTGTACAACCACCCAACAGGAAAGGGATAATCCAAAGTCAAAGGACCTTTACTCAAAAGGAAAGTAAAAATTAATGAACAGTTCAAGTTTATCCTCATTAACTCCCCTAGCCTTATTTAAAATTATATAACCCAGCAGGAAAAAGATCCAAATAACATTATAACACATACAAATCAAAGTAGCCACAGTAGATTCACTAAATACCATGTCGTATTATTGATACCATCATTAAAGACCTAACTGATGGAATAAAAGGAAGTCTCATCATAATGGGTTTAAGCCAAAGGAGTAATTCTGCTGCAGAGAAGCAAGCAGCAACACTGAGGATAAGAATTAGTGCGACTTTTGAGCTGAAATGGTAAAAATCAAATAAAATGAGATTCAGTAGGACAGTATGTTTTTGGGAAGAAACAGATTAACACAAGACAGCTAACATCAGCAAAAATGACTACTAAAAAACCTCTGCCAAATGCCTGAAAGATGTACAGATTTACATGATCCTTACCCTCCAAAAAATTATAATAATTTAGAGAAACTTCAATAGATATAAAAATAATTAAAAGGCATCTAAGACCATGAGCCATACAATAGCATACTTGGCTATATTAAATCAGAATGATTCTACAGGCAAGAAGAATATGATATATGGGAACCACAAGAATATTATATGCACCATTTTATACATACTTGGTATGATTGTACTTTTACAATGCCCAGCTTTGATCTTCAAAGTCACTAATCCATTCCATTCCAATATAAAAGCTGTTCCTTTTTTATTTTTTTTTTTAGGTTTTTTGGTAAGGCAAATGGGGTTAAGTGGCTTGCCCAAGGCCACACAGCTAGGTAATTATTAAGTGTCTGAAACCAGTTTTGAACCCAGGTACTCCTGCTTTATCCACTACACCACCTAGCCGCCCCTAAAAGTCGTTCCTTTTTAAAACAAGGATTGAAAACTGCAAAGACAACTTTGAAGGACTTTCTGACCCACACAAGGACCTACCATGATTCCAGTAGCCTTCTGATGAAACATGCTACCTATCTCCTGACAGAGAATGGATTTATGGAATCAAATGAGCCACTTAAAATTACCTTAATTTTTAAAAAGAAAGTACAAAACACCAAAACAAGCAGGATTTGCAGCAGAACATCAGAAAGATTGCTGATCAATATCTCCCATTTAGGGATGAGGGAAACATAGGGGGCAAAGTTGAGAAGATAAGGAAAGTAAATTCCAAAAGTTTACTGCAACAAATATTTCTAACAAAAATCAATTGCCAACAAAGTTGATGGTAGATTTTTAGCTTTGTATAACTCTAGCTTAATGTGGCTAAAACAGAAATAAATACCTTATTAAGTGAATCAATAAAAACAGTTGTGCACTTATTGTATTATATAGAATCACTGTTTTTGTCATTTCAGTCATATTCAACTCTTTGTGACCTTTCCTTCTCCAGCTCATTTTACAGTTGAGGAAACTGAGACAAACTGGGTTAAAGTGACTTGCTTTGTGCCATAGCTAATAAGTATCTGAGGCCACATTCGAACTCAGGAAAAGAGTTTTCCTGACTCCAGGTCTCGCCCTCTATCTACTGTGCCACCTACCTGCCCATGTAGCCTCATACAAGGTCCTTTAGGGGGACACAATATATTGATTCTATGCTTTCCCTAAAAAAGTTTGTGAAACATGGAAATGGGAAAGATGGAAAGAGGTAGGACCTTCTTTCTCCCTGGCCTCAGGACACCCACAATTCATTAAGGCTTCAAAATACTTTCTGAGAAAACAAGTATCTCAGATCACTCTTCTCTCTTGACCCTCCTGCCAATGCCCGCTGGCTACTGACTCCCACCCTCCACCTCTGTAGGAGGGAACCCAGAATCCTCTCTTCTCTTCCCAAGGAGTACCCATCTAGGTCTCACACCTCAAGAAAGGACATGGATGTGGATAGATGTTAAATTTCTCACTTGCCTGACACTGCATCTTAAGATCCTCTAAGCCTTTCTATCTGCCATGTCACTACACAAACCCTCCAGACATCTGACCTGCTCCTGGGTCTTTCCTTCTACTCTTAAAGGGGATTTTTTCCTTTTGGGATAATTTGAATTTTTTTATTTTTATGTTGTATCTCCCAATTAGAATATAAATTCCTGAGAATAGGGACTGAACAACTTTTTGGGTTTTTTTAATGATTATTTTTTTAACATTCATCTTTTTAAATTTCTCTTTCCCTCCCAACCCTACACTACCCACTGAGAAAACAAGCAAAATGGTACATTATACCATTTTACATTATTCCCAATTATACATGAGAAATCATGCAAAACATATTTCCTTATTACACATATAAATATATGTGTGTGAGAGAAAGAGAGAGATAGATGGAGTGAGAGACAAAGACTGGGGAAGAAGTAGGGGCGGCTAGGTGGCAGAGTGGATAGAGCACTGGCCTTGGAGTCAGGAGTACAAGAATTCAAATCCAGCCTCAGACACTTAATAATTACCTAGCTGTGTGGCCTTGGGCAAGCCACTTAACCCCATTGCCTTGCAAAAAACTTAAAAAAAAAAAAAGACTGGGGAAGAAGGAAAAGGAAAAGAGAGGAAAGAAGAAGGGAAAGAGAGAGGGCTATATTTAAATTTGTACTCAAAGTTCACCAGTTCTCTCTCTGGCAGTGGACAGAATTTTTTATCTTGAATCCTCTGGAATTATCTTGGTTAACTGTATTGTTCAGAGTAGCTGATTAGTTTTTCAAAATTGATCATGATTACATCACTATTACTTTCCACAGTGATCTCCTAGTTCTCACTTCGTTTTGTATCAATTCATTTAGTAATTCCATATTTCTTCTGAAACCACCATCCCTTACCATTTCTTATAGTAGTGTTCCATCATATTCATATGCCACTTGTTCAGCCATTCCCCAACTAATGAGTATCCTCTCAATTTCTAATTCATTACCAAAACAAAAGAGCTGCTATAAATACTTTTGTACATATATGTCCTTTACTTTTTATATCTTTAGGATACAGACTCAGTAGTGTCATTGCTGGGTCAGAGCATACCTGGTTTTGTTCCCCAGAATGACTGAACTAATTTATAACCAACAGTTTATCAGTGTACCTATTTTTCCTCAGACTCTCCAGCATTAGTCATTTCTGAAAGGTGTAAGGTAGTATCCCAGAGTTTTTTTAATTTACATCTCTTTAATCAATATGATTTGTAGCATTTTTTCATATGACTATAGAACACTCTTTTTCTAAAAATTGTCTATTCGTATCCTTTGATCATTTATCAATTGGGGAATGGCTCTAATTTTTATAATTTGACTCAGTTCCCTATATATGCGTGTGTGTGTGTATACATATATATATGTATATATATATATATATATATATATATATATATATATAAGAAATGAGATCTTTATCAGAGAAATCTGCAATAAAAATTTTCCTTACTTCATTGTCTGTAGTATCTTTTTAGCAAAATTTGTTTCCTTAATTAACTCTTTCAGG